>NC_043700.1:95767078-95774934 GCF_006229205.1 Suricata suricatta
TGGGTAGCCAGGGGTGTCAGAGGACCCAGAAGCTCGTCTCCGCGTCTGCCCCGGAGCGCGGCGCGCCGCGGGGCTCGGGACCGGGGTTTAGGGCTGGGAGTCTCCGCGGCTTTCGGGAGGGCCGCCTCGCCAAGCGGCAGCGCCCGGGTCCGGCTGCAACCGCGGGCACCGCGTCCGCTGCTCTGGCACCGGCCGGGCCGCGGCGTCACCTCTTCTACATCTCCACCCCCCAGCACCCACCAACCCCGCACGCCCCCCGCCCTCCTCCCTTCCTGCGCGCCGCCCCCTCCTCGCTCGGAGCTTCTCGGGGCGGCCTCTGGGTCGGGAGCTGCGGCCGCAGCACGCAAGCGCGCGACATCGGTCCCGGGGGGCAGCCGGGAGCGGGGGAGGTGCGGCGGCCGCGTCGGAGGCGACCGCCCGAGGCCTCCGCAGCTCTCGGGGCTCGACCCGGCTCGTTCCCCAGAAGTCGCCCCACGCCAACCCTGGGCCACCCGAGGCGCATTTAGTCTTCCTCCACACTGTGGAGCTTCTGCTGTGCAATCGGCCGTGACTCAACTTTTCGACACTTAAATGCAACTTTCTCCCCCATTCTTTTTCCTTGTCAGCGTTCCAAAGAAGAAACTATTTCCACCCCCAAGTAGAGGAATCGGAAATGAGGGAGGATTCTGTGTCAGAATAAATTTTGAACACCTCTACTCACCAAAATAGGGGAGGGGGGTTCGCGCGAGACACAGTTTATAGCTGAAGGCAGAGGCTGAACTCATTTACTAATAAAATGGGGGGGAAAGAGGACAGAGGAAGAGATCAGACTGGATTGCTAAGGGAAAAACATTCTTTTACCACCCTAACTTGAGGTAGACGACGTGAAAAGATGAAGATAGGCCTCAAATCCTCATGTGGTTTTTGTTTGATCAGGGAACAAGCGTGTTTGATGAGGGAACACCGGGCAAAGCAGAGGCTAACGCAACACCCTCCTCTCCTCCAAGGAGGGATATGTGTGCTATTCCTCTGACATTCCTGGCTACCCAAGAACAAAGGAAAAGGGTTAAGGTACTTGCTATGGTGATGTGGGAAAATAAGGCAAATGAAAATTTTAATTCCCTTACTGCCTACCGCCCATTGACAGGTCCTTGAAACCAGCTGAGTGGCCTCCCTCTAGGGGCTCAGCTGCCTCATGGTGACACTTTGCTGGGGGCAAAAGAGAATCTTTAGCTGAACTTTATCCTGACACCCACCCCCCACCCCCCAACCCCCAGGATCCTAGAAGTCTACTCTAACATATAAAAATCCTTTGGAAACTTACTTTATCTCAACTGCCAAAGGATATACGCTGGCAATCATACTCCAAACTTATGGCCCCTGATATACATCTGAAGGGTCTCATGCCAGGTTGTACTAAATCGTAATTAATGGCATTTTCCTAACAGAAGCTAGCCCCTCAAGGTCCTGGACACCTTGCTTCCAAAATTCCTTATGACTTACACTGTCCCTGACCCCCTCCCAACCTGAGTGTATATAATCAGTTACCCATCACAACCCCAGCACCGCTCTTTCTGCCCACGGTCCCGTTCCCGTGCTCTAATAAAATCACCTTTTGGCACCAAAGACAGTTTCAAGAGTTCTTTTTTGGCTGTCAGCTCCAACCCCTCCCCCCCACTATCGCCCCCAAACCCCATCAGTGTTCATATCTCATTCCTAAACTGGCCGTAGCCCTGGTTAAATTGTTATGTATTTTCTTGGACCAATGGTAGTTTTCTGAAAATCCCAAACTACAAGATTGAAGTTGATTGGACTTTGGTAATTTTCAGTAGATTATAACAGGTGCTACAGATCGGCAAAATATCCATCCAGAAAATTTCTTAATCTTGAGTGTCCACCATATGCAGATCGTTCAGGTAAGTGCCGTGGGAGGTGCCTAATCAGACAGGGTCCTCTCTGCACAGTGTGGGAGATAGATACTGTGGGGAGCGTGAACAACACAGATACTAGCAGAAAGTGCCAAGGCCATGGAAGAGTAAAATGAGGTGTTGTAAGATTTCAGACACGGGGTAATTCGATGTGGGGGTAGGCTGGGGTTAGGGAAAGCTTCTAGGAAGATGTGAGAAAACATGCTTCCTCTATTTAGGAACATGTTTGATTTCAAAAGATCAGTGCATCAAAAGACAAATGCATTTGTTCAGAAGTCTCCATGAGGGGTTTAACTCCAGATGCATTTCCAGGATGTTAAATAGAAAGAAGTACCAACTGATTCTTTGGAGCTTTGAAAGCAGCCATAGTCTTCTTTTGGCTGCTGTATGTTCTCTGACCAGTCTTCCCAAACAGACAGGTTTTATCTTCATTGAAAATCTGTTAGGACAAATGACTCTCTTCCAGATGATCTCTGTAGGTATCCTAAGGAATGCTTAATGTTACTGTAGCACTCATGAGGTTACCAGTTACTTTGAAATAAAATAGATTTGAATCAGCCTTGAACTCTGTCAGAGAAAGCTCAATATTGCAAGTGCAAAGTGATAAATCTAAGCCAAAACGTTTTTTAACAGTGGTATCCAGAAATCTGGGGAACAGCTACATGCAGTTAAGTAATTTGTATGCTAATAAACCACATTACCTGTTTCCTAATTCCTTCCAAAATCAGGAGAGGCAATATCACAGGAAATGGTTAATCCAGCGATGGGAATCAAGGTGTCCAAGATAAATTGTGTTAATTCCAAGAAGACATCCTTAAGATAGTTGTCTCAAGTTCCTACCCAGCCCCCTCACAACACACACTTGTGCACATGCAGAGATAGACACACTATTCTTAGAAGCAATCAATTTGCTCTTACTGGAACCATGAGTACTCAAGTTACTCAGATTCTCAATTTACCCAGCTGTAAGGATGAATATAAAAAAATTTTTAATGTAAGATGATGAGTACAAAACTCATTCTCTTTAAAAGCCACTAAGTTCCAGTGAGAACTATTTAAAAACTACAAAAGAAAGAGGAAATTCCCTCACAATACCAAGGTAAATTACTTTGGAATTAAGAATTGTTCAGGGGCACTTGGGTGGCTCACTCAGTTAAGCATCTGACTTAGGCTCAGGTGAAGAACTCAAGTTTGGGCTCTCTGCTCTCAGCACAGATCCTGCTTTGCATACTCTGTCCCCCCTCCCCTGGGCTCTCTGTCTCTCTCTCAAAAATAAACATGAAAAAAAAATTCTTTTAATGGTTCAGAATCCAAATGATGAAAAGTACAAAGATTTAATGAGAGCTTAAATGTTCCTGGATGGAAACATATAGTAAAATATTGATGTAAAATTTTGCTCATCATGTTTAAAACTTTTGAACCACAATAGTTTAAATTTTAGCACAATTAAAAAAACTATACAACAGTATTGTAAAATTCATTTGGATACATAAACATAAGACTAGCAAATACTTTTCTTTTAATTATAGGAAAAAAATGTAAATGACTTTTGAATGGATAAAAAATGATTACTAAATATCTTCAATGGAAAATTATGATTCTATGTGGCCTCTATACTTTTCATTGTCTTTGAGCAACTTTGCGATGCTTGTAGATAGTAGATAACTGTCATGGACTGAATTGTGCCCCTCTCTCCCCCCACACTCCGATGTTGAAGCTTTCACCTCCAGTGTGACTGTCTTTGGAGATAGGGCCTTTTAAGAAGACCATTAAGATTAAATGAGGCTATAAAGGTAAAGTCCGAATCCAATAGGACTGCTGTCCTCATACAGAGAAGAGACACAGGAGTGTGCACTGAGAGAAAAGACATGTGAGGACACAGCAAAAAGGCTTCTTTCTGTCTGCAAGTCAAGGTAAGATGTCTCACCAGAAACCAAACCTGCAGGACCTTAATTTTGAACTTCCAGCCTCCAGAACTGTGAGAAAATAAAATTTCTGTTATTTAAACCCCACAGTCTGGGGTCTTTTGTTATGGTAGGCATGGCAGACTAACAATAACCAATAATATATAAATGGACCATATCTAGAGAAAGAACATTGAATCCCCTTCTATGATGGTTAATTTCAGGTGTCAACTTGGCTAGGCTAAGGTTTGCCTGCATTGCTAGTAAAATATTGTTGGAGGCATGTCTTTTGAAGATGTTTCTAGAAGATATTAACATTTGAATCAGTACGCCAAGTTAAAGAAGATTCACTCTCAATAATGCTGTGGGCATCATCCAATCCACTGATGACTGCATAGAACAAAAATGTGAAGGAACAGTGAATTCTCTCTCTCTCTCCTTGAGCTGCGATGTCCAGATCCTGCTCTCAAACATTGAAATTCCTTGTTCTCAGGCCTGCAGCCTCAGACTAGGAGTCACATCGTGGGCTCCCCTAGTTCTTAGGCCTTCAGTCTCAGAAGAACTTAAACCACCAGATTTTCTAGTCCTCAACTTCCAGTTGACAGACTATGAAACTTCTTAGGTTTCATAACTATGTAAACCAAGTCCTATAAAAATCTCTGACACATCTTTATCTATCTTACTGGTTTGTATCACTGGAGAACTCTGATTAAATACCTCTTCTACCTGTGGGATAAGCTGGCTATGCATGTATTTGTAAGTTTATTTCAGCATTCCTTCTGCCTTGATATAGTGACTCACTGAATTTTCTTTTGAACCTGTTGTCACATCCTATTGGTTTCCACATTAATTAATGTGATAATATAAACTCTATGTAGTATGAGATAGGAATGTTAATATTCACTTTTTGTCCACATGAGTCATGATTTTACATTTTTAAAAAATTATCCTTTAAAATAAAAAGAGTAATAAGGAGAAACTTGCCCTCTACAGATGTTAAAATATATTATAGGTTTCCACCACTATTCAACACTAGACCATTCCTGTGAGACTTTTCATTAAGTCAAAATGATGCAAAGTGAAGGAGCAATTACCATTTATGTATGTGGAAAATCTTTGGAGTATTCCCAGACCTAAAAAATAATCTTTTAAAGCCTTTTTTTTTTATACCCTAGGACACATTTTGCTAGTACATGCACAAAACAAACAGAGATAAAACACAGACCCTCACAGAGTTCAAAGCTCCAGCAGCTTGATGCAGAAATATTGAGTATGGCTCCCGAGGAAGGAGCTTGGTGGTGCCACTCTGGCTGCTGGGGGTTTGCGCAGTTTCTATAATGGCGTGTTGCAAAACCCATGCTGAGTGCAATCTTCTCTTTTCACCTTTTTTGTGAGAGTGAAAATCATCCTCAGCTTTCTTTCAGTTACTAAAAACAAATACTAATGTAGGTCTTTCACAAAAGTAAAGTAGCATAATAAGAACTTTCAAAAAGTGAGGGATATCTATATAAAATTATTTTATATAAAACATTGTGAACTGATGCATGCTGGATCAAAAGATCAAAACAAGGGTTAAAATTTCAGATGTGTCTAAAATGATTATAAATGAGCTGCCATGAAAACAATATTTTTTAAAATGTTTGTGTCAATGGATGCCTGGGTAGCTCAGTCAGTTAAGTGTCCAACTCTTTTATTTATTTATTTTTATTTTTTTAATGTTTATTTTTGAAAGAGAGAGAGAGTGAATGAGGAAGGGGCAGAGAGAACTGGAGACACAGAATCCAAAACAGGCTCCAGGCTCAGACTATCAGCACAGAGCCTGATGTGGGGCTGGAACCACAGACCTATGAAATCAGGACGTGAGCTGAAGTCGAACACTCAACTAACTGAGCCACCCAGGCACCCAACCGTCTAACTCTTGGTTTCTACTCAGGTTATGATCTCACGGTCCTGGGACTAAGCCCCACATCAGGCTCTGCACTGACAGCTTGGGGCCTGGAGTCTGCTTCGGATTCTGTGTTTCCTCCTCTCTGACCCTCCCCCACTCACATTCTGTGTGTCTCCTTCTTCAAAAATAAATAACAATTAAAAAATTTTTTAAATAAAATGTTAACATCAATATGTGATGGAGATTAAGATGTGCACTTGTGATGATCACTGAGTGATGTATGGAATTGTTGAATCACTATTACCTGAAACAAATATAACACTGTATTTTAACTATACTGGGATTAAAATTAAAAAGAAAAACAGAAAGTAGAAACAACAAATGTAAAAATAAAATAAAAGTTTTGTGTCACTAGCAATCAAAAATGCATGTCAAGTAATAAGATTCTCCACAAAGGAAATGGATTCAGGACCAAATGGCTTCATTGGTGAACTCTACCAAATGTTTAAGGAATTAATACCACTTCTTCAGAAATTCTTCCAGGAGGGCCTGGGGGGCTCAGTCAGTTAAGCCTCCTACTTCAGCTCAGGTCATGATCTCACGGTCTGTGAGTACAAGCTATCCATAGGGCTCTGTGCCGACAGCTCAGAGCCTGGAGCCTATTTCGGATTCTGTGTCTCCCTCTCTCTCTCTGCCCCTCCCCCACTCATGCTCTGCCTCTTTGGCTCTCAAAAATAAATAAAACATAAAAAAAAGAAATTTTTCCAAAAACAAGAACAAAGAAGAATAGAAGGTAATACTTTCTAACTCATTCAAGAGGCTAGTATTATACTGACACCAAAACCATTTTAAGTATTATGTTAGCTGTGAGTTTCTCATAAATGCCCTTATAAAGTTGAGGACGTTCCCCTTCTATTCCTAGTTTGTTGTTTTTTGTTTTTATCATGAAAGGGTATTGGATTATACCAAATACTTTTTAAATGTCCATTGAGACGATTGTGGTTTTTTGACCTTTACTCTGGTCTGTTAATACAATGTTTTACTTTGACTTAATTTCCTATGTTTAACCAACTTTGCATATCTGGAATATATCCCACACGGGCATGATGTATGATCCTTTTTCTTATGTTGCTAGACTCTGTTTGATCGTAATTTTTGAGAAATTTTGCATCTATATTGACAAGGAATATTGGTCTGTAGTTTTGTATTCTTGTGATGTCTTTGTCTGGTTGATAGTCAAGAAATAAACGCTGACATTTATGATCAACTAATTTTCAACAAGGGTGCCAAGACCACTCAATGAGGAAAGAATAGTCTTTCTGACAAATGGTGCTGGGACACTGATATTCACATGATAAAAATAAATAAATTTGGACCCCTTATATGATACAAACAAATTAACAAAGATCCTAAACTTCCATGTAAAAGCTAAAAGACTACGATTGTTAGAAGAAAACAGAGGTGTAAATCTTTGCAACCTTGGATTAGACAATGATTTCTTAGATGTGACACTAAAGACACAAACAGCAAAAGAAAATAAATTGTTCTCCGTCCAAATTAAAGATTTCTGCACATCACACTATTGAGACAATGAAAAGAGCCCAAAGAATAGGAAAAAATATTGGTAAATCATACATATGGTGAGAATCTACTCTCTAAAATATGTAAAAACTCTTATAACTCAACCAAATTTAAAAGTAGGAAAAGTATTTCAATAGACATTTCTCCAAAAAAAAAAAAAAAAAGAAATAGTGAATAAGTACATGAAAAGATGGTCAACATAATTAGTCATTGGGAAACTGCAAATCAAAATCACAATGAGTTACTACTTCACACGCATTCAGATAGCTATAATTAAAACAACAACAGAAAATAACAAGTGTTGTCAAGGCTGTGGAACAATTGGAACCTCTGTACATTGCTGGTGGGAACATAAAACTGATGTAGAAAACAGTCTGGAGGGTGTGGAGAGATGGGCACCCTCATACACTGTTGGTGGCAATGTAAACTGGTGCAGCCGCTCTGGAAAACAGTGTGGAGGTTCCTCAAAAAACTATCCATAGAACTCCCTTATGACCCAGCAATAGCATTGCTGGGGATTTACCCAAGAGAGACAGAAATGCTGATGCATAGGAGCACATGTACCCCAATGTTCAT
>NC_043700.1:95775034-95882119 GCF_006229205.1 Suricata suricatta
GGGAGAGAGAGTTGGGGAGAGAGAGGGATGCAGAACTTGAGAGACTATTGAAAGCTGAGAATGAACTGAGGGTTGGGGGGGAGGGGGGAGGGGGGAAGACAGGTGGTGGTGATGGTGGTGGGCACTTGAGGGGAAGAGCACTGGGTGTTGTATGGAAAACAATTTGACAATAAAATATTATGGAAAAAAAAAAAAGAAAACAGTCTGGTAGTTCCTTAAAAAATTAAATATCGTCGTCATATGGCCTAGCAATTCTATTTGTACATACATATACAAAAAGAAATTAAAACATATGGTCACATAAAACATATGTCACATAAAAATATGTCAATGAGTGTTTTTAATAGCATCCTTCATAATAGCCAAAAAGTAGAAACAACCAAATGTCTATCAACCGGTGAATGGGAAAACAAAATGTGATATGTCCATACAATGGAAAATTACTTGGCATTAAAAACAAGTGAAGTACTGATACATGCAAAAACAGGGATGGACCTTAAAACATTATGCTACATCACAGAAGCCATTAGAAAAGCCCACATATTGGGTCACCTGGGTGGCTCAGTTGGTTAAGTGTCCGACTTCAGCTCAGGTCATGATCTTGCAGTTCATGGCTTTGAGCCCGGCATCTGACAGCTTCAGATTCTGTGTCTCCCTTTCTCTCCGCTCTTCCCTCACTCTCTTTCTCAAAAATAAACATTAAAAAAATAATAAAGAGGGGCTTCAGCTCAGGTCATGATCTCACGGTTCGTGGGTTCGAGCCCCATGTCCGGCTCTGTGCTGACAGATAGCTCAGAGCCTGGAGCCTGCTTCAGATTCTGTATTTCCCTCTCTCTCTGACCCTTCCCTGCTTGTGCTGTCTCTGTCTCTCAAAAATAAATAAAAACCATAAAAAAACCTTAAAAATTATAAAGAATGGACCACATATTGTATGATTCCATGTATGCAAAATGTCCAGATAGGCAAATTCGTAGATACACAGAGCAAATTAGTGGTTGCCAGAGGCTGGAAGAAGAGAGAACTGGGGAGTGGCTGCTGACGGGTATGGGTTTGTTGCTGTTTGGAGTGATGGAAAAGCTCCGGAGCTATAGTGGTGATAGCTGCACAACCTTATGAATATCCTAAGAACACACTGAATTGTACACTTTAAAATGATGAGTGTTGCGGTATATAAATTATATCTTAGAACAAAGAAAGAAATTCATGCTAAGATAAAAATGAAAAATTTCTCCCCTAAAATTGAGAGGAAAAAAAAAGAATTGATATTAGCCAGTGTTGTCAAGGATGAGGTTGATAAGAACAGATACTACACTTGATCTTAACCAAAAGGCTGAGAAGCGATATCAAGGATGAGGCAAACTAGAGACTTCATGAACTGATGGATAGAGGATAAATTATTGCAGCATTTTGGAAGGGCTGCTTAAAAGTATGTACATTGAGTTCTTCAATTTTTGAAATTAAATTTCATTTGAGCCAACAAGTTTTGGTGCAAGAAATTTAAAGAAAAAACCATCTATGTATATGGTTAATTTGAATAAATGATATTCATACAAACTAATGTTTTCCATGTAACCATACGGATATTCCCAAATATATATTAGAATGATACATATTAAAATGTTAGGACTGATTATTTTGGGTGTCAAATTATTTTCATTTTATATAAATAACCTCTGGCTACTTACTATCATATAAAGTTTATCATGTAAAATTGTATAGTATTTATTTATTTGTTTTCTTATTTTTTATCAGTCCCTTCACTCCAATAGATTACAAGATCCCTTAGAGAAGGGATCTTTTAACCCTAAATATTATTGTATCTTTGGGTCTTGTGGCACTAAGCAGGGCTTGAACAAATATTTTTAAATAAATGAATGCATTAATTTCATTTTAAAAAATTATTTCTAAAAACCACTCCTTGTCTACATTATATGTGGATGTGGTCAATGACTATGGAACTCTAAATGCTAACTAGATTTTAATGAAATTACACTAAATGTATTTCTTTAGAAAATCCCAGTAAAATGCAGAAGTGAATGCATTCCAAAACTTAGTACATTAAAAACAATTTTATCATTTCTCAAGTCATCATGATGTCTATCACCTGTGATACAATAGCGTGAGCCACTCTATTTTATTTCCAAAGAGGTAATGAAAAGGTTATTGTTTATTTTCTATGCCCAGGTAGCAGATTCTGATCTCAGCAGAATAACATTCTGTGCTTTATGTTGACTTCGTGTTCTTGACTTTGAAAAACAAATAATAAAACAATAAACACCCTAAAGTTCCTTAAATAGCCAAGGCTTCATTGTGTTACATTTGGCAATTTTTATTCCTTTTTTTGTTTTAGTTTTTTTGAAAGAGAAAGCATGAGCAGGGAAGAGGAGCAGAGTGAAAGAGAGAGAAGTAAGTGCAAGCAGGCTCCACACTTAGTGCAGAGCCCAATGCGGAACTTGATCCCAGGATCATTGCATCATGACCTTAGCCAAAATCAAGAGTTAGGCACTCAACCAACTGAGCCACCCAGGCACCCCTCGCAATTTTTATTCTTAAATACTGTATTGTCACTGTAACTAAATAGCCAATCTTAGTCGTTCACTGCTTTCAGGCATCTCTATGACTCTATTAATCAAGTGACTAGTCTCCTCTCATTGGCTCTTCGATCTTGCTTGATGTTCAGAAAAATTAAAACTTCATGAAGTCTCTTACTCTTAAACTATCTTTAGGGCTTTCCTGATAATCAATGGACAACCACAAAGACTATTCTTTTACCTTTTAAAGAGAGGGATGCTGGAAGTAATAGCTTTATTCATATGCTCTCTATATTTTTTTAAATGTTTACGTTTATTTATTTACTTTGAGAGAGATAATATGAGCACGGGAGGGGCAGAGAGAAAGGGAGAGGGAAAGAGAGAGAATCCCAAGCAGGCTCTACACTATCAGGGCAGTGTCCCACACAGGACTTGAACCCACAGACTGCGAGATCGAGATCGTGACCAGAGCCGAAGTTGGGAGCTCAACGGACTGAGCCACCAAGCACTCCTTGACATTAGTTTAAAGGGGCATCCTGACATTTTTTTTTTAATGTGCCAAAATTAAGAGAAAAAAACCTATTATCTTAGATACTGGGCCTGAATTGGGCTATGAGAGACAGAGGACACCTGGAAATCCATCAGGACGGTTTGACCAGCTGCTAGTCCCACATACGGGAACTTACAGTAAGAGGCATCCAAACCTAAACATCAAGGATGCGGGGTGGGAAACACTTTCCCAAGGTGTCCTAGGGGGCTGTGGCACAGCCTCTCCAACAGTCCCGAGAGCTTGATAGCTGACGGGGGATTGTGGGAACAAACTGTGCCTGTGGAAGCCATGGGGACTCAAGGTTCTGGCAGCCTGGGAGGGCACCCTGAATCTGGGACTTGTGGGAAGGGACAGGGCTCCAAGATGGGAATTTGAAGCATCAATAACAACAAAACCTGTCATTGGGTTTTTTTTTTTTAGTATTTTTTTTAAGTTTATTTATAAAATTTTGAAAGAGAGAAAGAGCACACAAGCAGGTGAGGGGATAGAGAGAGGGGGAGAGAGAGAGAGAATCCCAAGCAGGTTCCTGCATGCAGAGTCCAATGCATGGCTCAAACTCATGAAAACTGTGAGATCATGGCCTGAGCCAAAATCAAAAGTCAGTCTCTTAACTGACTCAGCCACCCAGGCACCCCACAAATTCTGTCATCTTAAAGCAACCTTGAAAGAGGTGGGAACCTGAATTTAACTTTGGGACAAACTGCTGCTTGGTTTTGGGAAACCACTATGAACAAATGGACCCTTCAGTTATATAGATTTGGTGCAAGCCCCCAACAGCAGTGTTGCCTCTTCTCTAAAAAACTCGAAAGATAAATGACAAGCTAGGAAGTTATGCAGTGTCCATAACATCAAAGTTAATCTTCTAAATACATAAAGAAACCTTCAATATCACTGAGAAAAGACCGATGGGCAAAAGAATATGAATAAGTAGTTCATAGAAAAAGAAATATAAGTAAAATATATAGATAAATGCATAATGATTACATAATCTTTTAAAATATATAAATGAAATATAAAACACATGAGTAAAAGAATTATAAATTCAGAATGAGATATATTGTTATAATTCTCAAATGGGCATAGTCAGAATGTTTAATATGTAGCATTAGAGAGTAAGAGGAAACAGGCCTTGGCTGTCACGGCGGGTGGAAGATCAAATTGGTACTAGCATTCAATATTTGAAATAAGTATGCCTTTTAACCTGGCAATTTATTTTCTAGGAATTTGTCCTATGCACATATTCATATATGTGGCCAAAGATATATGAACATATGTACCTCAGCTTTGCTTATGATTGCAAAAGATTGGAATTAAGCAATAAAAAGGGTTATCAGTAGGGACCTATAAAATAAATTATAGTAGAGTCATTAATTTAATAAAAAATTTTCGAGAGCCTATCACTACCAGATGCAATTCTGGAATGAACTACTGTGGTTTGTTTTTTTGTTGTTTATTTTTTGCTTTTATATAAAGTCAATCTAGGGGCTCCTGGGTGGCACATTCTTTTTTTGCATACAACTTTGGCTCTGGTCATGATCTCACGGTTTGTGAGTTCCAGTCCCACATCAGGCTCTCTGTGTCAGTGCAGGGCCCTCATTGGATCCTCTCTCTCTGTCCCTCCCCAGTTCGTGTGTGTGTACATGTTCTCTCTCTCTCTCTCTCAAAAATAAATAAACATTTAAAAAATGAAGTCAATCTATATGTGTGGCTATGGAATGATCTCCAAGATATGTTGAAAACATGAAAAACATAAGGTGCACTGCCGTGTGTATAGTGTGCTTTAATTTTTGTGATGGGAAAGATAAGAAAACATGCAATACACCTACAACATATATGCTTTTATAGGCACAGAATATTTCAGAAATGTCTGTCTCTGTGGAGAACTGGGGACTAGAAATTACAAAAGACTTCTTAATTGTCCTGTTTTTGTACTACTTGATTTTTTAACCATATGCACGAAACTACCTTTTCCCATTTAAGTAACATATTTTAGAATATATAGAAGAAAAATATAATAATTTGATATGAAATTCCTTTTAAAAAGTTAATGCAGAGGGTCCAGAATGTAAAGATGTGGCATGTCAACTATATCCTGTGGGATTCCAGGGCACAGCTCTCTGGTGACTACTGCACTCCCTACCTCCCTATAAGAACACATGGTTTGTAGAAGTCAGTAGGGTAAATAATCTCCAAAAATGCTAAAATAACTGGGCTTTATGAGCAATATTTAATGACCAGATTATCGGAGGTTACAATTCCTCTGAATTTTGAACAGATCACATCTGGAACATTTACATCTTAAAGGGACACTGACAAGCAGATGGTTTACACGACTGGGCACCTCAGGTCACCGTAATCATGTATTGTGGTAATCATGCAAATTCCCATGTAGCATCAGGTTCTTTTATCAAAGACAAAATTAGAGTACATTACAGCAGGAAGTTACAGGAACGCTTTTTCTTTCAATTCTCCAAATAGAGTATCCACTCTTCCTTTGTTAGTCTTTCCGGATACAAAAGAAAAGACCACTGTAGGGCTCTTCTAACTTTACAGTTCAAAGATTCTTTCTCCTTCCTTGGAAATACTTCTTATTTTCCAAGAAATTTACTGTACTTCTTATTTTCCAAACATTTACTGTAACTTGATCACAAAGGGTCAAACAACAATGCATACCAGATTTAGAAATATAAACTCCAACCCACCAAAACTGGTTAATTATAGAAGTGCTTATTTGTGTTCAGAGGACGAGATTAAATATTTTTTTCTTTCATCAGAGAGGAAGCATCAGCTTTGTCCGTAGTCCAAGTGCACTATAACCTCAGCCAAAACTATGACTTTGTAACTCTTCAGCCAATGACCTCAATCCTGACCTACAGGCAATCATCCCATGGGATGAAAAAGGTCATTTAAACACCTCAGCCCCTAGTCATTGGGAGAGTACAAAATTTTTATCTCAAATTAGTAGTCTTAAGGTTAAAGTCTTCTCACAAAAGTAATACAGAAAGAATGAGTAATGATAAAAAATAAAAAGCTGGGACAGAAGTTGACTAGACTTGAAAATTTCAAATGTTTTGTCAATATTTCTTCTATGGTAAAAATATATTTCATTATGGGTGAAGAGGATTAAGAGGACACTTATCATGATGAGCACTGAATAAGGTATAGAATCGTTGAATCACTATATTGTATACCTGAAACTAATATAACACTGTATGTTAATTACACAGTAATTAAAATACAAAATAAAATAAAATAAAAAATTTAAAACGTATTTCATTAGGGGCACCTGGGTGGCTCAGTGAGTTAAGTGGCAGAGCCTTGGTTTTGGCTTAGGTCATGATCTCACGCTTTGCTCGATCGAACCCCAGTGTAGGGCTCCATGCTGACAGTACAGAGCCTGCTTTGGATTCTCTCTCACTCCCTCTCATTCTGTCCTTTTCCTGCTTTTTCTATCTGTCTCTTTCTCTTCCTCTCTCTTTTTCTCTTTCTTTCTCTCTCTCTCAAAATAACTCAAGAAACATAAAGAAATGTATTTCATTAATTTAAACTTTCCAGAATATTATGCTTTCTGAAAAGCTAATGTTTGGGTCAATAGTTTAAAAATTGAGAAATTAAATTACAGTGAAGATTCAGTTTAAAACCGTTGCAATTCAAATAGAATGAGCTAAAGTTAATGCATTTACTATTCATGCAAAAGGCTAAGCAAACTAGGAAAAACATTTTGAATATTACAAGGACAACTATTTTACAACTTTAGCATTACACATATATACAAATAGCAAAAGAATACTAATTTCCAGTACTACAACTCTCTACTCAGCATGTCTATTTCAAAAAACAGTTTGAGATAATTTGTCTATTAAAGACAGAGAGTTCGAAATTATAAAAATAAGCAAGCAGAACTAATTGTACCAGAAGCTAGATCTTTTACATTAATAAGTCACTGAATTTATCTCTAATCTTTCTGGCAGACAAGATAATGAGAAAATTGAGACATGTTCTAAAATTTGTGCTGTTTGATACAACAGCTCACTGAGAAGTAGTCTTTCCTGGCTAGCATGAATGTTTTACAAACCTGTTAAGTGGCTCCATATAAAATGAGCAGTGAGTAACATAAGGGCCGATGTAAGTGAACTGTAATTTTGCTGAAGATTAAGAAAATGTCTTCAAATTGCCTTAATAAAGTAGAATTTGACCTTCAGTCATAACTCTGTAAAAGTATTCCTGTAGGGGATTAAAAAAATGTATTTCAGGAACATTGTATTCTGTTGATCTAATTTAAACTAGGACAGATTTTAGATAATTTGGAAGGGTGGTTGATTAATATGTTCCCCAAGTCTTCTCTCTCAAATATTAGTTACCCTGAGTTCAATTATATACTTGTTATCATCATTTTTACAATAGGAAGGATGTTGATGACAATAACCACAAAGAAGGAAATATTCTTGCAGCAATTATCATTTTGTAGCATTTTGCTGGGACATTCTTCTTAAATAAATGTATAAGGATAGAGATTTTTTGTTTTGTTTGGCTTTGTTTTTCAAAATTGAGTCATATTGAACACACTCCTATAACACTATTCTCCATTTGTCAGTATATTATGAACATTGTTATAAGTCATTAAGTATTTTCCTATGTTTGTTCTTAATGACATCACATTATCCCATTGCATGGGTATACCATAATTTATTTAATGTACTGTGGATATTTAGGTAGTTCTCACTGTTTAAATTTATATTTTATTACATAATTTTGGTTACTTCTTAGGATCAATTCTTGCATTAAATTCCCTTTCACAAGACTCCTTGAACCGGTAATTATTTATGTAATGTCTCTTCACTGACAGAATGTGATGTCTAGCACTTGATATAGAAAATATTCAATAGTACCTTTGATGGAACAACTGTTTTCAGACTTTGGGTACATATTACCAAGCTGGTTTGAAAAAGTGGTGTCAATTTGTACCTTTCCCAAAAGCATGGTGAGAATCCCTCTTTCTACATTCTCTTTATCTCAGTTGTTGTCTTAAATACAGTCACTGAACTACTTGACATGGAAAAAATAGCAGTTCCCTACCGGTTTAATTTGGGTTTTTAAGGTTATTATAGAAAATAAACACTTTTTCATGAGTTTATCGAACATTTATGTTTTTTGTTTTGTGATCTGTGAGTCTTAAGTGTGGCAAGTCCAGAGGCACAATCATTTCAATGTTATCTGAGAAGTGCCCAAAACACCGATATTCAAAGCACTGTCTTCTCTGTTACCAGATTCACGGGCAATAACTATAGGCTATTGAGAGCTTGTGCGTGCTCTCTCTCTCTCTCTCTCAAGATAAATAAACTTAAATATATGTGTGTATATATGTGTGTGTGTATATATATATATATATATATACATATATATATGCATTGACCAATTTTTGTCAATTATTTTGCTTTGATTTTATTTTTTTCTTCTAATGTGTTTTTTTTTTCTCTCAGAGTTCCCTGTTCATTTCTCTTCTCAATTTCCTGATCCACTTAGAATAAATTCCAGCGTGCAATCATAGCCACATCACTGGTATTAAGTATTCTCAATGACATCAGTGTGTAGGCTGCAAGAAGTATCTAACTTTTGAGAGGGGTTAGTCATGCAATTTGTGTGGCCCTGTCTTCACTGAAAGCCATCAAATTGAAAACAAAACAAAACAAAACTACATCAGTCATATAAAGCAATATGATACAGATTTCTTTATTTTTTGCAGTTGCTGAAGGGTATCAAGTCTCTTGAGAATCAACAATCTAATTCGCACCCATAAATCACAGGACATGGCTTCTGATGGGTGGTGGTGTCAGTGCCTAGGGTTAGCTCATTTTGATGTTTCTAGAACTCTTCTTATATTAATGATTAAAACCTTCAAAGAGTACGTGTAAGCTGAGAATTCAAGACTACTGCCACAGGGTATTTTCAACACCACTGTCCGCCCATAAAGTGAAAAGGAAGTATAATAGCAATTGATGATACTGAAACTGATTTATTTAAGAATCATAGAAAAAAGAAAGACTCTGTGTTTGAGGTCTTGTGTAGTTGAGACAAGTTGTCATGCCTGGGATAGATCAGTAAGATCTGTTACTGCTCAAACCTCAAGTAAACCCTCAGGATTTCCTGTTATCAGGAAATCAAACCATACTGTGTAGGTCCATTAACTCTCTTAATCTCTAAGGCCATTTCAACATTTCCTTTTTCTCGAACTTCCAACGACCCCCACTTTTAGTGGACACCTTGTTTACTTCTTATTTTACTGAAGATAATGGAATCAATCAGAATAGAATTTGCTTACCTTCCCTCCATGAAATAACCAATCTACCCTCATGTGCTCTCAGAACACTCTATCCAGCCCCTGACCGACTCTACCCCCTCCCACCTGACCCTTGGGTCACATTTTCTCTTACTTGATAAAGGAATTTTTACCAGCATCACTTTTTCGCCTTTTTAGTAGATTATTCCCATCAGCCTAAAAACACATAGATCTTTTTCCTATCTTCAAAAAATACCCTCCCTTCCCTTGACTCCACACCTGCTTTCAGATACTACCCATTTTCGGCTTCCCTCTACAGCAAAATTCCTAAAGGGCTGTCTAATGTTTGCCTCTTCTACTTCCACCCATTTGTTTCTATGTTTTTGACCTTTGATTTCATCTATTGCTTAAGCAATTGTATGACAACAAAAGTAATGAATACAAAAAAGACTTCACCCAAATTCCACTAGCCTCAGACATTAGCTATTCTCATGTATTTTGTGTTCCTTTAATTTGCTCATTGGCTAATGTCTGTCTTTCTTTCTTTCTTTCTTTCTTTCTTTCTTTCTTTCTTTCTTTCTCTCTTTCTTTATTGCTCTCTTGTAATCATTGTCTAGGAATATTTTTATATTCTATTCTCCTTACTTACCATAATAATTTCCTATCTTTCTACGTTATTTACAGGATTCATATTTTAAGAATTAAGTGTCATTAAGTTAGTATGTGTATACCTCATTTCACTATCCACTATTCTGGGCCATTTGGATGGTATTTTCCCATTGTTACAAATACCAGTGTGGTAAAGTACTTCATGTACATAATTTACCAATAACCTTTGTAGGAATTGTTTCTTCATATATATGGTAGAGGAGTCATTTAAAACATGGAGTAAGTATCCTATGAAATAGTGGCTGGTATTTTATCTACCATGGAAAAAGTATAAGACCCTATATAGTATCAGATCCTGTTGGAGCTGGAATGGGAGGATGGTTGCCTCATCTTTCTAGTTAAACCTCACCACTGCTCCTCATGGTTTTTTTGACATATTCCTATCTATCTTTGAACTCTTCTTTATTTTATGTTACATACATGAAATGTTACAGGCTTATCGTGCACTTTTCTTGCCCCAGCCCTGGAATCAAGCATTTCTTCCAAGATCTCTGATTTTTATGTTTGGTTGGTTTTGTTTTATTATTGTTTTTGTTATTATCTGTAGATAATATTCTTTAGAAACTGAGATCTAAACACTAGATATGCTAAGTGTTATTGCAATGACACTGTTCTCAGGCCTTCTCAATGGAAAGAGCTAGGAAATATACATCTACATTTATGTGTGTGCACACACGTATACACACCTGCTATGGAAAACACGAAATCACTGGTATATCCATTCTAATCTTATAATCACAGGGTTTATTTCAGTTTTATTCCTTTTCATATTTGTATCCTCTTATTCTAACAGTAAGAAACCTGGTTCCCATGAACTCAATATACTTGTTTGTTGGATCAACTCCCCATGTAATCAATCTCTTCTGATCACCACCGCCCCCTGAGGGGGCACCTCCTCACCGCATTCTCCATCCAATATCCCATGTTGGGTGATTTCTCCCTCGTTTGGATGCTGTCCTTCTCTTGCTTGGGCTCCACTTGCTGTACCATTGCTACCACCTCACTCAATGCAGACGCCTTTCTCATCCCTCCTGGGCTCCACCTTCTTGTGCCAGGCCATAAACATCCACTTTCCAGTGTGAAGGCTTACTTTTGCTCAACTCTACCTATTGGCTTTGAGACCAAATTATTTAGCAGGGGGAGGGAAATGGCAGGCAGGCAGGCAATTAGAAAATAAAGTGTGTGTGTGTGTGTGTGTGTACACTTTATATTTATGTAATGTATTTATATATTTATATTTGTATATATACTATATATATGTGCATGTGTATATGTATATATTCTAATACTCCCACTACCACATTTAATGCCTTTTCTTTTGTTACTTCTTTAATTATTTTTTTTCTTATTATCAAAACAAAACATACAAGTAAAACAATGCTGATAAGTACAGGGGAGAAAAAAAACTGTTTACTCTCAGGTTTAGTTACTGGAGACCTGCAAACTAAACTGACAGAAGACAGATTAACAGGAGAAAAATCATGTTTCTTTATTGATGTTAATATTTTTAGGTGCAAAGGGGCTCCATAGAAAAAAGATGAAAAGCCAAAGAGGCAGTTAGACCTGGGGGTTTATGTACCATTTTAACACAGGGCAATAAATTGTGAAGTGAATAGACAAAGGAAAAGAGGGTTTGGGCTCCTAACAGTGGTAAATTGTGGGAAGATGCTTAGGAAATGTATAGGAGACAAGAGTTGTTTGGTAAGGGTTGTTATTCTTATTTCTAGCTTTTCAACATTACATGAGCCAGAAATTTGGTTTAATGGGTAGACGTGGGTTAAAATTCTTCTTCCATCACTTACTAGTTGCATCACCTCAAAAAAATTCACCTGAGTCTCAATTTCCTTATTTATAAAATGGGGGAAATAATAATGTCTCATAGCTATTTTTAAAGGAGAAAATGAAATACTATATACAAAGCATGTAGTACCTGTATGTAGTATTTGCTTTGTTCATTTTTCCTCAGTTTCCTCAGCTGTAAAATGGGCATACTATAGATAGTATCTGTCTCAGCAGGTTCTTGTGAGAATTAAATAAGTTATTCCATGTGAAGTGCATATGATAAGCACTCAGCCAGTGTTAACAATGACTGAAACAATAACAATAACTCAAAACCAATTCAGAGCTATCTGATTGATAATTAGTTATCAATTAAAGGCCAAAAAGTAAAAGACAAACTCAGTATTTATTTATAAAGAGACAGAAATGCTTTTAAAATATTGCAAATGTTTCCATAGGGGCCAAGGGCAGCCTCCCTTAAAGTGTGTCACTTGGTATGTTGATTATTCTGAGGTAAAAGTTACTTAAGAAACAGCCAGCTAGTGGGGGAACACTCTGACCCCCTTTAGTCTCCAAAAAGCAGAAAATAAATATCTCATGTGAAAGGTAATCTCCAGATACCAGGAGGTAAAAAGACATCTGTTTCATCAGAGACAGGAAATTTGGAGCTAAAAAGGCTCTATAAACAAACCTTGTTACTTTTACTCATTTACTATCTCAGCCCAAATTCTGTTTAGAAGTCTTTATTAACTGGAGCTCCCAAACATGGTTCTTTTATCCTCTTAATTCTTCACTTACTGTTCCTTTGTCTAAAAAGTATAAAAACTGCCTGCCCTAGGTCATTTCTTTAGATCTCAGTTTCATTACTGGGCCTCCACGAGCATGTAATTAAACTTTGGTCCTTCTGTTAATCTGTCACTAGTCAGTTTAATTCTTAGACCAGCTAGAAGAATCTTGAACGGTAGAGAAAATTTTTACTCTGCCAAATTTCTTTGACCCAAATATCTGAAGCTAAGAAGGATTATGTGGCCACGCTTCAGTTTACACTGTTGAGTTTCTGGAACACACTGGGTAGTTGTACTTTTTATTTAAAGTACTAAGCCCATTTTCAACCATGCCATTAATTCTAGTTCTTAAACCAAAATAACATTCCCTCTTCATCTATGTTCTTAGAATGAATAAAAGTAATATTTCCCCTTTACTGTTTCTATGTTAGTCCTTTTATTTAACTGTCACATATATTTTGAACTAAATTCTCATGTCTTTTAAATTCTTCTCTAGTAGTAGGCATTTGGGACCTAGGCCAAATACTCATTGCTATTTATTTTAAATATCTTGAACAACTTTAAAGGGGATTCTCTTCTTATTCTTTTCCATCTTATTCTCTTCTCCAGGGTCCAGATTCCGCAAGTCTGGACATGCCCTCAGAAGGGTAGCCAGAGGCGAAGTGAAGTGATCTAGGGATTTCCCCATACGGAGCACAAAACTGAAACTTCTAAAATCTCTCATCTTGATTTCTTTCCACATTCATTTTCCATTTGCCTTTCTGGCACACTGCCTCCTCTTTAGCAAACTTGCTATCCTTCAAGTATCTCCAAGATGGGTCCTGCATTTTTCTGTGCCTCTTATGGCGATGACAGGGTTGTACCTTCTCTTGAAAAACTCTTTGTTTCAGAGGGTCTATTATTTGGTTGGAGGCATCCACTGCCTCAAGGAAGATTTGGATTATTAAAGCAGGAATGCAAAAACAAAGAAACAATTATTGTTCAGCTTTTGTGTTCCGAGAAGACATTGTGAAACCCAGAGCTGGAACAATAGTTAAGAAAGAAAAGAAAAAAAAATCAGGGCTTTTTAAGAGAGAAAAGATTTTTTTTTAGTTCCAAAAAAGCTAGTTTTAAGTATCAGTAAAAAGAATCCCCCAAATGAAGTTTAACAGCAACAATATCTTGTAGGAAAAATACATGAAGAACCACCCAGGCTACAGACTAAAAAAGCATTGCCCCAGCAGAGGAGAGGAAAGTGTCAGAGGAAATGGTTGGCATATGGGTCAGAAAGGGGGCTTGTCCAACTTCCATATGGGATTGAAAGCCGGAGGGGAAGGGGGATGACAGAAAAGAATCTACCAACAAGTTTTCAGAATACCAAGATGGGTCAGAAAAGGGGCTTGTCCAACTTCCATATGGGATTGAAAGCCGGAGGGGAAGGGGGATGACAGAAAATAATCTACCAACAAGTTTTCAGAATACCAAGATGGGGGAGCTTCATGTCCTAGGATGTGTCTCTGGGCTGGCAGTTAGTCTCAGAACATCCATACACACCTTGGGCCCCAGCAAGGTACAGAGCATAGTCAGTGCTTTCCAGGCCCTGGGAGGGAAGAAAGGGTTGAGAGAGAAAGAGAGAGAGACAGAGAGAGAGACAGAGAGAGAGAGAGAGAGAGAGAGACAGAGAGAGAGAGACAGAGACACAGAGAGAGAGAGAGACAGAGAGAGAGCCAGAGAGAGAGAGAGAGAGACCGAGAGAGACAGAGAGAGATAGAGAGAGACAGAGAGAGAGAGAGACACAGAGAGAGAGAGAGAGAGACAGAGAGAGAGAGAGACAGAGAGAGAGAGAGAGACAGAGAGAGACAGAGAGACAGAGAGAGAGAGAGACAGAGAGACAGAGAGAGAGAGAGACAGAGAGCGAGCGCGCCAGAGAGTAGGGCTGTGCGGCTCTCAGGGCAGGATGCTGATGTGCTGCATCTGGGGATCAGATGAGCTCTCAGTTATGTCTCCCGTTGCTGATGGCCACCCAAAAAGCAAACGGACAGCACATCTGTGTGGGCCAAGAGGCAGTAACTGCTGATACATGGAGACTGCTGGATGGCTGAGTGGTAGAGCCACTATCTGGAGCACTGACCCAATGCCTGGGTACCTCAGAAGCTTCTTCCAATAACCACTTTTCATCTCATCCAATCCTCTTTATTGACCAGTGCACCATTCTCAGCTGTGTTGAGTGTTGGCTGTTAAGAGCCGACCCTTTGGAGCCACCTTCTCCAGATAATTGTCCTCATTAAGAAACTGCCCAAAACTATCTGGGAGGTTACCTTCACCCCATCCCAACCGGGGAACCATGACTAACAATGGGCACAAAACCCTGTCTCTCATGCCTCAGGGGTGTCAACTCTATGGTGCCATTCACAGCCCAGGGCTCACTGGCAAGCAGAGTCTAGATCTCGACAGAAATCTCATTGTGCTTAGCTTCTTCCTGAAGTTTCCTGCTTAATCTCACGTTCTTACAACTTTCTTCTTCTTCTTTTTTTCTTTAACATAGGCTCCTTGCCCAATGTGGGGCTTAAACTCACAACCCTGAGACCAAGAGTCACTTGACTTCACAGACTGAGCCAGCCAGGTGCCCCTTACAGCTTTCTCGGAGCGCACTCTCTCAGTCACTTCCAGAAGAATCCCTGCTTCAAGCGCTGCTTCCAGGGAGTCTAAGACACTCCTCCAAAGAGATGCCACTTGGGAAGAAGTGAGGGGCTGGGGACAATTTCTGAATGACTGACCAAATGTAAATTTGCAATTACTAAGAAACTTACTAAAATGATTGAATTTACTAGAGTCAAATAGATTATGTTTTGAGATATCACGTGACATGCAGGGGAGGAAAAACTTCTCTTCTGCCCTCTTAAGTATCATAGCTGGGGGTTCTGTGAATTAAACTGACAACAAATAGATTTAACAAAAGAAAAAACATACAAATTTATTAATTTTAAGTGCATGGGAACATCACAGAAAGAAGTGAATATCCACAGGAGTGGTAAGATTTGAGCTTATATTCCACGTTACCAAGGGAAGAGGAAGGGTAGGGGGCACTTCTGGGAGAAAAAAAATGACTTTTTTTCCTTATGATATTAGTGTTTGTTTATTTTTAAAAATTTTTAAATGTTTACTTATTTTTGAGAGAGAGAGAAAAAGAGACAGAGTGAGAGCAGGGCAAGAGCAGAGAGAGAGGAAGACACAGAATCTAAGTTGTCAGCACAGAACCCAATGCAGGGCTCAAACTGGTGGACTGTGTGATTATAACCTGAGCCTAAATCAGAGACTTAACCAACTGAGCCACACTGACACCCCAGAAAAAATGACTTCTTAGAAGGGAAGGCAAAAGACACTTATGGAAACACAAATGTCTTTTCCAGAAGATAAAAGGACTCTTAGAAGAGCAGATGGGAGATATGACAGTTTGTGACAATGTTTGAGTGTAGTGTCAACTTTTCAGCTTCTCTCTGGGAAGAAATTAGAATTGCCTCTGGGGACACTTATGACAACTGAGTTAAGCTCAAAGTAATTCTTCTGTTTACTTCTTAAAATTTTATTTTAGAGAGAGAGCATGAGCAGGGGAGGGGGCAGAAGGAGAGAAAAAGAGAACTGCAAGCAGGCTCCATGCTCAGTGCAGAGCCCTATGCAGGGCTCGATCCCAGGCCCCTGGGATCATGACCTGAGCTGAAATCGAGAGTCAGGCACTCAACGTACTGAGCCACCAGGCGCCCCTTACTCAAAGTAATTTTTATGTCAAAAAGTAAAGACTAAGTTTAGTTGTACGAAATTTAAAATGTTACATTTCTTTCACACCAGAGGTTATGCTATGAAGCATGGCCCTGTTACACCCCGGAGACCCTTTCTTCTCTCCTTTCCCTGTCAGAGCTCTTCTCATCCCTCACTGTCCAGACCAGCTGCCGCTTCTCCACAGCACCCACTTTAGTGGCGCATTTCTAGTGTCAAATCAAAATACAAAGACCAGGAGAAGTGGGTCAAAAAAAAAAATACAAGATAAAACTGCGTGTATTCCTTGCCAGGAGAGAAAGAGCCATGTCATTCAAGAAATGACTTCAACAGGAATTTAGGACAAAAGGTTGGATGATGCACAGGGGAGGAAAAGTAATATTTTAAATTTCTTATAACTAAACTTAGTCTTTATTTTTTGACATAAAACAGAGGAGGAAATTCACCAATGAAGCCTGAGGCTTCCCAGCTTCTACTTAGCTCTGACTGCTCCCAGGGCTGGGTTTCAGGTTCACCTTGGATTTTGTGAACTTCACCTAAGCTAGTTCAATTTAATCTTCTGTTACTTGACCGTAGCAAGAGTAACTAACACTTTTGGCTCCAAAAGTGGCGCCTGGGTGGCTCAGTCAGTTGAGCTTCCGACTTCGGCTCAGGTCATGATCTCACGGTATGTGGGTTCGAGCCCTGCATCAGGCTCTGTGCCGACAGCTAGCTCAGAGCCTGGAGCCTGAGCTCAGATTCTGTGTCTCCCTCTCTCTCTGACCCTCCCCTGCTCACACTATTTCTCTCTGTCTCTGTCTCTCAAAAATAAATTAAAAAAACATTTAAAAATTTAAAAAAAGGAAAAATGTTCTCTGGTAGATTGGGCACAAAGAAGTTGAATAAATGTGTGTATGAGTGCACACATGCATGTGTTTGTGTGTGTGTATGTGTGAGACAAAATTCAGAGAACTGAATTTCCACACCACAAATGAATTCAAGATTCATACAGTTTGTCCAGTGGTGCCAATTTTGCCTTCTATTGCTATTTTTGTTTGTCACAATGACAAACTGATTTAATACTTTTTTACCTTGGTTCATAGTCTATTTAAGTTTCTTCCAAATTTCTATGTGTTTTATTTTTATGAAGTGTTATAATTTTATAATGCAATTTCTAACTTTAAAAAATAACCTAAAACATACTTTTCACCTTATTACATATGGTTCTTAACAATGTAATTAATAAAGGCAAATTGTGCTTTAGTCAAAATGAATAAAAAGCTTCAAGCCAAATGTTTCCTATTAGCTTAAATGATGGTATACTTAACTTAATGCAGCAAGTGATAATAAGAAATGCAAATTTTAGATTGGTGTGGCAAGACGGTGGAGAAGTAGGAAGCTCTGTAATTTTCGCCCGCATCTATCAAACTAAGAAGGACTGAAGCCACAATACTCTGATCTGCAAGAGTGGGAGGAAAACACACAGAGTCCGCAAAGAAGACGGCCTCATAGGTGCCTGAGTGAGTGCGAACTGGAGAAATAAAAACAGGTAAGGTCTTGGAGACTCGGAGGGGAGGGCGTCCCTGCCCCACAAAGCAGAGCCTCGGGGAGAGCGGGGAGAGCGTGCAGAGCCTCGGAGTGATGAGGGGAAGAGAAAGAGAGGCTGAAAACGCTCACAGAGCTGTCTCTAGAGAAGAGAAAAACCTTGGCCAGGGAGGGAGAGGGATCCTATCATCTCATCTATAAATGAGAGGCAAGGGGAGAGAAATCTGTCCCCTTTACCTGGCGTGTTTTCCTTGGGCTCAGAGAGCCAATTCCAGGAGGAGCCAGAAGAAACTGCTCCTGGACTCTCCCTACTCAGTCCCGGCTAGGAAGCCACCTGCCTGCAGGAGTACATCTCATCTTGGGCAGTAGCATTAAAGTGCATGGACTACGACTCGGAAACGAGGTGGGGCATGGAAAATACAACTTGGCCCACCTACAGCCCAGGGAGATCTGACCCAAAAGAGTGGCTTACAATGCTTCCTTCAAGAAAGGATTTCTGCGCTGCCATTTTTCTCCCCACAACCACCAAAGTGGGGGTTCAGGGAGCAGCCAGCAGGACCTGGAGTGGAGGCGAGACCGACCTACACCAAACCACGCCCTTCCATGCTGGAGACCTGCCTTTTTTTTTTTTTTCTTTTTTCTTTTTCCTTTTCTCCTCCCCCTCGCCCCCCAGCCCAGGAAACACCAACATTGATGCACTGCTGTGATTAGATCAATTCTTGCTAATCAGATATATTTTCCCTTATCTCGTTCTTTACTCTCCGCTCTGCTGGTTTTAAGCTTTTAAACTGTCCTGTTTTGTAGGGGCCCATCCAGCCAAAAAGCCTGCAGAGGAGATTCCACTGTGACAGCAAAGCCTCTGGGGGGGAGCATATGTAATCGCAAAGTCCCTAGCTTTGTCTAGGAAGGCACAACCCTGGATAACGGTTGGCCCTCCACCCATTTGAGGATCAGGACAAAAAGAACATAGGTCCTGGGAGACTGGGGTGCAGTGCTGTGTGGCCTATGGGACCCTGCTTCCCCCTACTTGAGAATGTGTGCGCTTGACTGCTTGACCTAAATGGATCAGAGACTGGAGTTAGTTCTCCTATTATTCATACCTCTTGGTGATTGTGGTTTCAGTAAATGGGCAGATTTTCTGATGGAAACTTCCTCCCTGGTTAGAGGCACCTTACTCACAGACTATTGTTTAAACCTTTAAAGAAAAATAGCCTTGTCATAAGCTTTGGTTAATATTACACTATATACGCAAAATAAGACCCCTGCTGATGTATTTTGAGTGATGAATTATGTTTTTTGATCTTCTGTATTGTATCTCGTTCCTGTTCTTGATTTTCTGTTCTCTCTTCCGTGAAAACAATAATCTTTTCTGAGACATGTGATTCTTACCCCGATTCTTAAGAAGTTGCAAACAATGTAATCATTAAAAGAATGATGTAATCACCTATGGTATTTAAGACACTAAGTTTCACAGCAAAGTGTGGTCCCTTCCACCATTCACATTGTCTGTGTTCTTTCTTATAGATACTTCGCCAACACCAACCCTCTACTCAGGGACCCTTAGCCTGAGGTGCGTGGGCTATTCCCCTGCACTTTTTCTTTTGTTGGTTTTGTTCCACCCCCCCCTTTTTTTTCTTTTCTTTTTTTTCCCTTTTTGGTTTGCTTTTTTGTCTGATTTGTCTGTGTGTTTGTGTGCTTTTGTTCCTGTGTGTTTGTCTGTCTGTTTTCCTTTATAGGGATACCTCAAGAAACAAGTCAAACTACACATGGTGAAGAGTCCCAAATATCACTGAGTAGGGATATAAAATAACCAAAGGCACAATAAGAGAAACCGAGAGACACCATTAAAAGAACACTTCCTGAATGGACAGGTACTGGACAATCAATGAGTCTCCGGTGTAGAGCAATACTCAGAGGTGCAGAGGGCATTAATGGGCTTTGAAAACTGACAAGAGACAGAAAGCTAGCCAAAATTACGAAATGGAAGAACTCTCCTCTAAAGAAATTCCAGGAAGAAGTCATAGCCACAGAATTGCTCAAAACAGATAGAGGCAACATAACTGAGCTGGGCTTTAAAAAAGCATGGAAATGATCAGAGAAGCTATTGATACAAAGACTAGGGACTTTCAAAATACTTGTGACAAGTTAAAAAAATGCTATAAATGAAGTGCATAATAAAATGAAGGTGGCCACTGCACGGATTGAAGAGGCAGAGAGGAGAATAGGTGAATTAGAAGACACAGTTATAGAAAAAGAAGAAGCTGAGAAAAAGAGAGAGAAATTGATCCAGGAGCATGAAAGGAGCATTCAAGACCCAAGTGATACAATGAAACGGAATAATATCTGTATCATAGAAATTCATGAAGAAGAAGAAAGAGAAAAAAGTGCTGAAGGGGTGCTTGATCAAAAATTATAGCTGAGAATTTCCCCAATCTGGGAAAGGAAATAAACATTGAAATCCAAGAGGCACAGAGAACTCCTCTCAGACATAACTTAAATCAATATAATGCATGACATATCATAGTGAAATTGGCAAAATATAAGGATAAAGAGAGAATTTTGAAAGCAGCTAGAGATAAAAGGGCCCTAACATACAAAGGAAAACCTATCAGAGCGGTTATAGACCTATCTACTGAAACTTGGCAGGCCAGAAAGGAATGGCAGGAAATCTTCAATGTTATGAACAGAAAAAAATATGCAGTCAAGAATCTTTTATCCAGCAAGCTTGTCATTCAAAATAGTAGGAGAGATAAAGGTTTTCACAAATAAACAAAAATTGAGAGAATTCATCACCATCAAACCAGCCCTACAAGAACTCCTAAGACAGACTTTATAAGATAAATGTCACAAAGCATACAAGGTACCAGAGACACAACTACAAGTGTGAACACTACAGCAAACACAATGAATCTAAACCCACACTATTCAATAATAACACTGTAAATGGAGTGAATACTCCAATCAAATAACATAGGGTAGTAGGATGGATAAAAAACAAAATCCATCCATTTGCTGTCTACAAGAGACTCATTTTAGACCTGAGGACATGTTCAGATTGAAAGTAAGGGGATGGAGAAATATCTACCATGCAATCGGAAGTCAAAAGAAAGCCAGAGTAGCCATACTTATATCGAACAAACTGGACTTTAAAGTGAAGGCAGTAACAAAAGATGAAGAAGGATATTATATAATAACAACAGGGTCATCCATCAGGAAGAGCTAACAATGATAAACATCTACACACTGAACTCAAGAGCACCCAAATACATAAAACAATTAATCACAAACAGAAACAATCTTATTGATAAGAATGTGCTAATTGCAGGGGATTTTAATTCTCCACTTACATCATTGGATAGATCAGCCAGACAGAAAATCACTAAAAAAACAATGAACATGAACGACATATTGGAACAGATGAATTGATAGCTATATTTAGAACTCTACATCGTGAGGCTAGGGAATTCACTTTCTTCTCAAGTGCATGTGGCACATTCTCCAAGATAGATCACATAATGGGTCATAAAACAGCACTCCATAAATGTAAATGAATTCAGATCATATCATGCATACTTTCAGATGCTATTAAACTTAAAATCAATCACAGGAAAAAATCTGCAAAACCTCCAAAAATGTGGAGGTTAAAAACCATCCTACTAAAGAATGATTGGACCAATCAGGCAATTAAAGAGAAATTTAAAAATATATGGAAACAAATGAAAATGAAAATATGACAACTCAAACCTTCTGGAACGCAGCAACAGCAGTCCTAAGAGGAAAGTATATTCCAATCCAGGCCTATTTCAAGAAACCAGAAAAAGCACAGATTCAAAATCTAACACAGCACCTAAAGGAACTAGAAGGGGAGCAATAAGAGTACCCCAACCCCAGTAGAAGAAGAGAAATAATAAAGATAAGGGCAAAAATAAACAATATAGAATACAAAAAAAAAAGTTGAACAGATCAATAAAACCAACAGTTGGTTTTTTGGAAAAATAAACAAAATTTATAAACCTCTAGCCAGACTCCTCAGGAAAAAAAGAGATATCACCCAAATAGACAAAATCATGAATAAAAATGGATCTATTACAACTAATCTTTCAGAAATACAAGCAATCCTCAGGGAATACTATGAAAAATTATATGCCAACAAACTGGACAACTTAGAAGAAATGGACAAATTCCTAAACACACATGCACTACCATAGTTCAAATGGGAAGAAATAGAATATCTGAACAGACTCATAACTAGCGAAGAAATCGAATCAGTTATCAAAAATCCCCCAATGAATAAGAGCCGGGGCCAGATGGTTTCCCTGGGGAATTCTACCAGACATTTAAAGCAGAGTTAACCCCATTCTTCTCAAGCTATTCCAAAAAATAGAAATAGAAGGAAAACTTCTGGACTCATTCTATGAAGCCATCATCACCTTGATCCCCAAACCAGACAGAGACCTGGCAAAAAAAGAGAACTACAGGCCAATATCCTTAATGAATACAGATGCAAAAACACTCAACAAGATACTAGCAAATTGAATTCAACAGCATATAAAAAGAATTATCCACCATGATCAAATGGGATTTATTCCTGGGTTACAGGGCAGGTTCAATATTTGCAAATCCATCAATGTGATACATCACGTGAACAAAAGAAAAGATAAAAACCATATGATCCTGTTGATAGATGCAGAAAAAGCATTTGACAAAATACAGCATCTTTTCTTAATAAAAACCCTCAAAAAAGTCGGGATAGAAGAATTTACGCAAACATCATAAAAGCCATTTATGAAAAGTCCACAGCTAATGTTATCCTCAATGGGGAAAAACTGAAAGCTTTCCCCCTAAGATCTGGAAGAAGACAAGGGTGTCCACTCTCACCACTGTTGTTTAACATAGTGCTGGAAGTCCTAGCATCAGCAATCAGGCAACAAAAGGAAATAAAAGGCATCAGAATTAGCAAAGAAGAAGTCAAACTTTCACTTTATGCAGATGACATGATACTCTACATGGAAAACCTGACCGACTCCACCAGAAGCCTTCTAGAACTGATCCATGAATTCAGCAAAGTTGCAGGGTACAAAATCAATGTACAGAAATCGTGTGCATTTTTATACACCAATAATGAAGCACCAGAAAGAGAAATTAAGAAGCTGATCCCATTCACAATTGCATGAAAAATGATAAAATACCTAGAAATAAACTTAACCTAAGACGTAAAAGATCTGTATGATGAGAACTATAGAAAAATTATGAAGGAAATTGAAGAAGACACCAAGAAATGGAAAAAACATTCCCTGTTCATGGATCAGAAGAATAAACATTGTGAAAATGTCATTACTACCCAAAGGAATCTACACATTCAATGCAATCCCCATCAAAATTGCACCAACATTCTTCTCAAAGCTAGAACAAACTATCCTCAAATTCGTATGGAACCACAAAAAACCCCGAATAGCCAAAGTTATATTGAAGAAGAAAACCAAAACGAGAGGCATCACAATCTCAGACTTTAGCCTCTACTACAAAGCTGTCATCATCAAGACAGGATGGTGTTGGCAGAAAAACAGACACATAGACCAATGGAATAGAATAGAGAACCCAGAACTGGACCCACAAATGGATGGCCAATTAATCTTTGACAAAACAGGAAAGAGTAGTCAATGGAAAAAAGACAGCCTCTTTAACAGATGGTTCTGGGAGAACTGGACAGCAACATGCAGAAGAATGAAACTAGACCACTTTCTTACACCATACACAAAAATAAATTCAAAATGGCTGAAGGACCTGAATGTGAGACAGGAAACCATCAAAACCCTAGAGTAGAAAGCAGGAAACAGCCTCCTTGACCTAAACTGCAGCAATTTCCTACTTGACACATCCCCAAAGGCAAGGGAATCAAGAGCAAAAATGAACTATTAGGACCTCATCAAGATAAAAATCTTCTGGACTACAAAGGAAACAATCAAGAAAACTAATAGGCTACTGACAGAATGGGAAAAAATAATTGCAAATGACATATCAGATACAGGACTAGTATCCAAAATCTATAAGGAACTCACCAAACTCTACACCTGAAAAACAAATAATTCAGTGAAGAAATGGGCAGAAGACATAAACAGACACTTCTCCAAAGAGGACATGCAGATGGCCAACAGACACATGAAATGATGCTCAGCATCACTCATCATCAGGGAAATACAAATCAAAACCACACTGAGATACCACCTCACGCCGGTCAGAGTGACTAAAATGAACAAATCAGGAGACTGACTATAGATGCTGGCGAGGATGTGGAGAAACAAGCACCCTCCTACACTGTTGGTTGGAATGTAAACTGGTGCAGCTGCTCTGGAGAACAGTGTGGAGGTTCCTCAAAAAATTAACAGTAGAACACCCTTATGACCCAGCAATAGCACTGCTAGGGATTTGCTAGAATTAAATTTTAAAAATTAATTAAATTGAAAAAATGAAAATGAGATCTTTAGATCATGTTTTCTAATCTTTTTAAACATCCAGCCTTAACTGAAAGTAAAAGTTTGCAAGTTAGAAAATCTTTGTTAGTTTTATTGAAAGGCAAAACCAAAATGGTTCACATTTTCAACCTTACTGAATAACACTATAATTCCAGTATAATAGTTTTGACTATTCAGAAAATAATGATGGAATAAGAGAGAAAAACAAAAACTCAAGAAAAAAAATGTACATATCACAAAATGATTTGGTAATGAGGCTGTCTTAACATTTATATGATTCTTTATATATATTTGTTTGTTTGTTTGTTTATTTTACATTTGATCTTAGCCAAAAGGCTGAGAAGCAATAAGTTTATTTATTTTGAGAGCGAAAGAGAGAAAGAGAGAAAGCTAGCTCACAGACATGAGTGGGGGCTGGGGGGGAGGCGGGTGACAGAGAGGGAAAGAGAGAGAGAGAATACCAAGCTGGGGGCTCAAACTCACTAAGATTATGACCTAAACCAAAACCAAGATTCAAATGCTTAACCAAATTGAATCCAGGTACCCAGGAACCCTGAATCTTTTTGTATTTAAAAGCACTTTCATATATAGTGTCTTTCTGATCTTCACAACAATCCTATCCTTAGAATGAGTTTCAGACATGGAACCCAGAAGAAATAGCTTGTTTACCCTTGTACTTGAGGAACAAGGAAAAAATTAACTCAAAACAGTATGTTTAATAAAATGTTCATTTAGTGCCAGCTTTTTGTTGTTGTCATTTTTTTTTTTTTTTTTAACTTGGGAAAACATACACTACGAAAGTTAGGTTGGAACAGGCTGGCTAAGGGACTGGTAGCGGAAGGCTTCATTTGCTCTAAAAGCAAGAATTGGCATTCGTATATGTTCCAATATTAGCCTCATAAAAATACTGCTTCTTTTCCAACATACAAAACTGCTTTCAAATCCCATACTCCCTCAAGCTGTTTATATTATAACTTCATCAAAGTCTCAAAGTCAAGACTCTTCTGAGCTGCCTGAACAACATCTATTTCTTCTCCCTCCTTTCTTTACTTTACTTTGGTTTTTCTTCTGTAAATACCCTGAGAAACTCTTTGTAATATTTGCCATGGATGTGGAGAAAACCTTTTTATTCATTGATAATGAGTACTGACTACTAATTTTCTCTGAATTCTCTGTGCATAGATAAAAGTCTTAATGAGATTGTAAACTATCATAATTCTTGGAGAGAGTACATAAGACTAATGTGCCTTTAGAGAAAATAAAAAACCCAGACACTGAAATTCCAAGTATTGCTACTGCTATTAAGAAATCAGAAAATCCCTCCACTCCACAATCAGAACTACTATAAAAAGAGGGAGTAGTCAACACCTTCTTGAGATTAGAAAGATAAAAATGATGACAGTTCATTGTTGGTGATTTTCTTGTGTATTCATTTTAAAAAACTAGTGGGAAAGAAGAACAGAGAATTGAAGTTGGAAGTTATAAAGAAAGAGAAACTGAATAGTGTCGCTAGACAATTTGACAATTTGACACAATTTGTCATTTAAGAAATTCAGCATCCCAGTATTATATTTTGGGTGAAATCTTTTTAATAAAGTATTAGACACTGCCACTTCTTTCTTAGTAGATTCCAACATTTAGAACCATCTATCATGAGGTCGTATTTCTTTTCTTGTGTATGTGAATGCACCAGTGTTTCCTCTGAGTCAGGCATTAGAGCAAGCTACTCAGTGCATTTGGTAGAAACTTGTGGTGAGTACACTGTTTAGATGTATTCTGTTCTCCCCCATTAATTATTTGATTAGGTTCTTAAAGTATTTTGCAAATCTATAAACAGGAAACCTGATGTGTAATGACGTCTTTTAGTCTGAGTCTTCTTGTAATATTATACTTCAAAAGTAATTCCTAGTAATCAGATGGCTAAATTAAGACCAGATTCCAGAATTGAAAGAATGAAACAGAAGACTAACTCAGTAGACTGAGATATTAAGGAAACTAGGCCAACGAAAGGTCAATTTTCTATTTCATGGTCTTTTGTAATTTCTGATCTTCAGGCAACACACAGAGACAAACATGCCTATAAAGGATCCTACTGAAAAAGTAAAAGAAAAATCATTCTCTTTTATACTGACATAATGTAGAAGACCCATAACATTAACTGTACTAAATTATAAGCAGTGGAATCTTACATTGTTCCAACATGTCTGGGCATGTTTGGTGATTGGATTTGTTCCAAACCAAGTTCCCCATGGACTCCTGATCATCCAATGATGGCAGAAGGTGGGTGGGGATGGTCAGTAAAACCATAGATCTACTTTAAGGTCAAGCCAGGATCCCCACCCCACGCAGATACATAAGAGCTCTTACTATACCTACAGTTATCAAAGCTATGCTTTATATCTATATTTTCAGTGTATGCCCACATATAGTAGTTACTGTATCTAAATAAACCCAACTGAGACCAGGAACAAGTTGAATTTGTAAAATCTACCATCAACTTAACTATGAAGGTGACTTAGGCTCTTGACAGAGATCTAGGTTCTTGAGAGGGAAAGATGCTCTTAAGATTTTTATAATTGCTTATTCTTAATAATTTTAAATTTACCTCAGTGTTTTGCTAAATGATAACCCCTTGTCATGAAAAGAGTAATGCCACTAGCACTAGAAGTCTTAAGACACAAGGAATACAGCTATTCAAACAGTGCTCTGGTGATGTTTAAACTTTGAACAGCCCTCAATTATCTGCGTCCCTCCTCAACATGGTAACTATCTAGTGTGTGTGTGTGTGTGTGTGTGTGTGTGTGTGAGACAATACACACTATTATAAATGTACTGATAAATAATAGAATAATATAGTATACTATTGTAGCAATGGTGTTAAAATATTATAAGAATTGCAAGCAGGGAAAGGTTATTTACAGCACTGCTTTAGGACTAGAACATCTCTGAAGTTTGGGGGTTTGGAAGTGTTGGAATTGTTATAAGGTTCAGCTTTATAAATTTGCTATGTTGCATGTTAATAGACTGAATGTTTGTTTCCCCAACATTCATATGCTGAAATCCTAATCCCCAATGTGATGGTAATAGCAGTTGAAGCCTTAAGGTGGTGAGGATGAAGTCCTCAAGAATGGCATTAGAAGATAGACCCCAGAGACATAGCTTGCCACTTCCCCCATGTGAGGGCACAGTGAGAAGATGGCTGTCTATGAAGCAGGAAACAAGCTTTCACCAGACACTGAATCTGACCTTGGCCTTCCCAGCCTCCAGAACCGTGAGAAGTAAATTTCTGTTGTTTATATGTCACTCAGCTTGTGGTGTTCTGTTATAGCAGCCTGAACTAAAACATACTGGTATTGTTTAACTGAAATCAAGATCTAAAACAGTAATCCTCGCAGAGAGGACCATAATGTCCAGGCTAGAGTTTTCATGCTTTCATTAGAAGAGTAGCAGCAAGGCTCAATTACATACATAAATGTAGAAGACAGAATCCAGTGGTTTAGGTATCTGACTACAAGTTGGAGGGATGAGGAATTCTGATCATACTCTGTTTTAAGAGAGTGCCACAGTAAGCAAAATTGATACTAGTTACCTGCAATTAGAGAGCTTGGTTAACTGGCTAACCAATGAGCATGAGTGAAACCTAAACACTGGACTTGGGGGAAGTGGTGTTATAAGTCCTATAGATTTCTTACAAAAACATGGTTTCTTACAAAACTTCAGCTAACAAGAGTTAGGGTGAATGGTCTCAGATATTTACTTAGTGTTCTACACCCCTTCTTCAATTTAGAGGTAGTTTTTGGTAAATTACAAAAGGAGTACTTTATTATAAAAATCCAAATGTTACAAACATGTTAATGTAGAAAATAAAAATTCCTAACAGTTTCATTCTCCATATATTAACCAACTGCTGCCTCTCCCCCTCCCCACCCCCATCCATTTTTCTTTACATGGCAGGGAGGCATCATGACCTAGTAGTTGAAAAGGCAGATTTGGAAGCCAAGCTACTTGGGTGCAAATTTCAGCTCTGTCACTTACTGGCTGTGTGACTGTGGGGCAAGGACTTCTCATTGCCTTGGAATCCCATCTGAATAGGGGCAATACTACCTCCCTCACTGAGTTATTGTGAGGATTAATAATAGCATGTTAGAATAGTACATGGTACATGGCAAGTGTGGTTTTTATTAATGATAATGATGATACAGTTACATATAAGTAGATTTACACATACAGATATAAGGTACTTCATTATTTAAAAATTTTTAATGTTTATTTATTTTTAATTGTTTATTATCTATTTTACTTTTGAGAGGGAGACACAGAATCCAAAGCGATCTCCAGACTCTGAGCTGTCAGGGCTTAAACTCGTGAACCGTGAGATCATGACCCGAGCTGAAATCAAATGCTTAACTGACCGAGGCACCGATGCACTCCTTTATTTTCTTGATTTACAGATATTCATTTGATATCATAAATATATATGAACTCTACCTACTGTGTTTTTCCACTACAAAACAAGGGAAGAAAATGATATTTTAGTGGCCCAGCTTAACCAAAAATTAGCTATTATAAAGAAGAGAGTTCCCTACTGGACTTCATAACTTCCCCAATCCCATCTCACCAACCCATCAGAATTTCAAGCTCTTGTTCATTCTTTAATAATATTTACCCTGTTCTTTACTGAATCTTTCACTTATTTCATTCTAAGTATTCTTGGCAAGAAGTGGAAATCTATTTTGGTCTAAATGATACAAACTTAAACTTAATCAGTAAAACATTAGTTAAGTTGAAGGAGAATAAAATTTCCCCATCCAATACTTGGCTTGTTTATTTATTAGGCAATTTGGTTACAAAAGACTTGAAAAGTGATAGATGAATTTAGCTCTTTTTATTCCAAAATGAAACAAGGGGTCAGATATTAGGATCACATTCTCTTATTTATATATATTCAACTTATCACATTATTACCCATAGTAATAATAATAATAATAATAATAATAATAATAATAAAATAATAAAAATGGTTTTCCCTTGTAGGGAACTTTTTGTTTCTCTCTTGCTGCTTTTAAAATTCTCCCTTTATCTTTAAACTTTGACATTTTTATTATTATGTGCCATGGTGTGGACCTCTTTGGGTTCATCTTGTTTGGAACTCTCTGTGCTTCCTGGTAATAAGAAAGTTGGTAACAAAAAAAAAAAAGTTGGTAACAAAGTGACCTACAAGGAAAAAACTATAAGGCTATCAGGTGAGTTTTCCACAGAAATTTCACAAGTCAGAAAGAAGTGGTATGAAATATTCAAAGTGCTAACAGGAAACCTACAACCTACTTTACCTGCCAAGGTTCTCATTCTGATTTGAAGGGGAGATAGATTTCCTCAGACAAACAAAAGATAAAGGGGTTTTTCACCACTAAACTAGCCTCACAAGAAATGTTAAAGGGACTTCATTAAGTGGAAAAGCAATGGCCATAATTAGACATTAGACAAATATTAATAATAAGATGTACAATATGACAACATATACATAAAATGTGATGGGAGTAAAGAGGGAAGATAGAGGAAAAAGAAAAAGAAATATCTTCTCTTTCTTCTTTTTTTTCTTAGGATGTGCTTAACTTAAATTACCATCAAATTAATATGGGCTGCTATTTACTTAGGATGTTGTACATGAACCTGTTGGTAACCACAAACCTATGATAGACACACAAAAAAATGAAGACAAAGAAAGACAAACAAAACACTATAGATACTTATCATGCACAAAGAAGGAGAGCAGGAGAATAAGAAAACAAAGAACTATAAAAACAACCCGAAAATAAAATTTTAAAATGGCAATAAGTACATACCTATCAATAAATACTTTAATGTAAATGGCCTAAATGTTCCAATAAAAAAACATGAATCGATAAAAATAAACAAGACTAAGGGGCACCTGGGTGGCTCAGTGGGTTGAGTGTCCAACTCTTGGTTTTGGCTCAGGTCACGATCTCACGGTTCATGGAACCGAGCCCTACACTGAACTTTGTGCTGATAATATGGACCCTACTTGGGATTCTCTCTTTCCCTTCTCTGCCCCTGCCCTGTTCATGCGCTCGCTTGCTCTCTCTCTCTCTGTCTTTCAAAATAAATAAATAAACTTGAAAAAAAAACCCAGGACCAATCTATATGCTTCATATAAAAGACTCACCTCAGACCTAAAGACACATACAAATGCAAATACAAATGGAAGCAAACAAAAAGCTGGGGTAACAATATTTATATAAAACAAAATAAACTTTTTTTAGTTATTTTAATTTTTTCAGATTTATTTATTTATAAAGTTTATTAATTTTGAGAGAGAGCATGCAAGCAGAGGAGGGTTTGAGACACAGAGGGAGAGATAGAATTCCAAGCAGGCTCCATGCTGTCAGTGCAGAGCCAGATGTGAGCTCAATCCCATGAACTGTAAGATCATGACCAGAGCTGAAACAATCAGACGCTTAATTGAGCCACCAAGGCACTCCCAAAATAGACTTCAAAAAAGGCTATAATAAGAAACAAAGAAGGGTATTATATAATGATAAAGGGATCAATCCAGCAAGAGGATTATAACAGTTATATATATATCTATGCACCCAACACTGGAGCACCTAAATACATAAAGCAAATATTAAGGGACATATAGACTGAAATTGATGGTAATGCAATAATAGTAGGGGACTTTAACACTTTACTTACATCAGTGGATAGATCATCCGGACAGAAAATCAATAAGGAAACAAATGTCTTTGAATGACACACTGGACCAGATAAATATGATGGAACATTCCATCCAAAAACAACAAAATGCACATTCTTTTCAAGTGCACATAGATCATTCTCCAGAACAGATCACATATTAAGTCACAAAACAAGCCTAAATAAATTTAAGTAGATTGAAATCATACCATGTATCTTTTCTGACCACAATAGTATAAAACTAGAAATAAGTCACAAGAAAAAAAACTGGAAAAACACAAACATGTGGAGACTAAACAACATAATACTAAACAACCAATGGGTCAATGAAGCAGTCAAGGAAGAAATTTTAAAAATATGTGGAGACAATAAAAATGAAAGGGCAGTGGTACAAAAATCTCCAGGACACAGTGAAGGCAGTTCTAAGAGGGAAGTATATAGCAATATAGGCCTATCTCAAGAAACAAGAAAAAACTCAAATAAATGATCCAATATTATGCCTACAGGAACTAGAAAAAGAAGGAAAAGCAAAGCCCAAGATGAGTAGAAAAAAGGAAATATAGATCAGAGCAGAAATAAATGGTGTAGAGACTAATAAAACAGTAGAAAAATTCATTGAACCAAGAGCTGGTCCTTTAAAGACAAATAAAATTGGCAAACCTTTAGCCAGACTCATCAAGAGAAAAAGAAAAAAAAATAACTGACATCACAGAAATACAAAGGATTATAAAAGAATATTACGAAAATTTATATGCCAAAAAGCTTCACAACCCTGAAAAAAAGTATAAATTCCTAGAAACATATATTCTTCTAAAACGTTTGAACCAGGCAGAAATGGAGAATAGATTTATTACAAATAATTAAATTGAATTGGTAATCAAGAAACTACCAACAACAAAAAAGGTACGAGGACCAGACAGATTCACATGTGCATTCTACCAGACATTTAAAGAAGAGACAATACTTATTCTCATCAAACTATTCCAAAAAACAGAAGGGGAAGGAAAGTGTCCAAATATACCCTATGCAGCCAGCATCACCCTGAGACCAAAACCAGACAAAGACACCACAAAAAAGGGAAACCCCAGCCGATATCCCTAATAAACATAAGTGCAAAAATCCTCAATAAAATATTTGCAAACTACATACAACAATACATAAAAGAGATGATTCACCATAATCCAATGGGATTTATTCCTGGGATGCAAGGATGGTTCAGTATTTGCAAAACAATCAACATCATATACCACATCAACAAAATGAAGGATAAAAATCATATGATCATCTCAATAGATGCAGAAAAAGAATTTGACAAGATTCAGGATCCATTCATAAGAAGAACCCTCAACAAAATGGGATTAGAGGAAACATACCTTAACATAATAAAGGCCATCCATGAAAAATCTACAGCTGACATCATCCTCAATGATGGAAAAACTGGAAGCTTTCCCTCTGAGGTCAGGAACAAAGACAAAGGTGTCCACTCTGGCCATTTTCATTCAACATAGTACTGGAAGCCCTAGACACAGCAATCAAACAAGCAAAAGAAATAAGAGGTATCCATATTGGGAAAGAAATTAAATTGTCACTATTCACAGATAACATGACATATACATAAAAAATCCCAAAGAGTCCACCAAAAACCTAAAGAAGTAATAAATGTATTCAGTAAAATGACAGGATACAAAATTAATACCTAGAACTGAGTAGCATTTTTATATATTAACAATGAAGTCACAGAAAGAGAAATTTTAAAAAACCGTATACAATTGCACCAAAAATAATTAAGTACCCAGAATAAACGTAATCAAGGAGGTGAAAGACTTGTCCTCTTAAAACTACAAAACACTGTTGGGATAAACTGAAGATTACACAAACAAAAAGATATTCTATGTTCAAGGATTAGAAGAATTAATATTGTCAAAATGTGCATATTACACAAAGCAATCTACAGATCAAGCATTCCTTATAAAAATATCAAGAGCATATTTCACAAAACTAGAACAAATAATACTAAAATTTGTATAGAATCATTAAAGACTCCAACTGGCAAAAGCAACCCTGAGAAAGAAGAACAAAGCTGGAGGTATCACATTCCAGATTTCAACATATACCACAAATCCGTGGTAATTTAGACAGTACGGTACTGGCACAAAAACAGATACATAAATTAATGAAACAGAATAAATAACCCAAAAATAAACCCACAATTATATGGCCAATGAATCTATGACAAAAAAGGAAAGAATATATAATGGGGGAAAAGACAGTCTTTTCAATAAATGTGCTGGGAAAACTGGATAGCTACGTAGAAAAGAATAAAACTGGGCTACTTTCTAACATTATATACAAAACAAACTCAAAATAGATTAAATATGTAAATGGAAACCTGAAAACATAAACATCCTAGAAGAGAACATAGTCAGCAATATCTCAGACATCTGCCAATCGCAACATTTTTCTAGATGTGTCTCTTAAGGCAAAAGAAACAAAAGCAAAAATAAGCTATTAGGACTACGTCAAAATAAAAGACTTCTGCACTGTAAAGAAACTTATCAAGAAAACTAAAAGACACCTAACTTACTGAATCAAGAAGTTATTTGCAGGGGCACCTGGGTGGCTCAGTTGGTTAAGTGTCTGACTTCAGGTCAGGTCATGATCTCACAGCTTGTGAGTGTGAGCCCCATTTCAGGCTCTGTGCTGACAGCTCAGAACCTGGAGCCTGCTTCAGATTCTCTCTCTCTCTCTCTCTCTCTCTCTCTCTCTCATTCTGCTCCTCCCCTGCTCATGCTCTGTCTCTCTCTGTCTTTCAAAAATAAACATTAAAAAATAAATAAAAAGAAAGAAGTTGCTTACAAATGATCTATGTGATAAAGGATTAGTATGCAAAATATACAAAGAACTTACACAACTAAACACCAAAGAACCAAACAATCCAATTAAAAATTGGGCAGAATCATGCACAAACATGTCTCCAAAGAAGACATACAGATGGACAACAGGTACATGCAAACGTGCTCAACATCTTTGGTTATCAGGGAAATACAAAGCAAAACCACAATGAGATATCACCTCATACCTGTTCGACTGGCTAAAATCAAGAAGAAACAACAAGTGTTGGCAAGGATGTGAAGAAAAAAGAACCTTGTACGTTACTGGTGGGAATGTAAATTGGTACAGCCCCTATGGAAAACAGTATGGAGGCTCCTCAAAAAAATAAAAATAGAAATATCGTATGATCCAATAATTCTACTATTGTATATTTACCCAGGGAAAATGAAAACACTATCTTGAAAAGATATGCACCCCCATGTTTATTCCAGCATTATTTACAATAGCCAAGACATGGAAACAACCTAGATGTCCATCAATAGACAAATAGATAAGGAAGATGGCACACACACACACACACACACACACACACACACACAGGAATATTACATAGCCATAAAAAAGGATGGGATGGTGCCACTAGAGACAACATAGATGGAGCTGGAGGGTATTATGCTAAGTTAAATAAGTTAGACTGAGAAAGACAAGTACCATATGACACCACTTACATATGGAATCGAAAATTAAAAAAATTATAAACAAGCAAAAAGCAAAACCAGAACTATAAATACAGAGAATAAACTGGTGGTTGCCAGAGGGCAAGGGAGTAGTAGAGGTTGGGCAAAATGGGCACAAGGAAAGGGAGATATAATTCACAGGAATATAAAGCACAGCATAAGGAACACAATCAATGATACCGTAATAGTGATGTAATGGGACAGATGGTTGTGGTGAACTAGCATAATGTACAAACTTGTCAAATCACTAGGTTGTATTACCTGAAACTCAGGTAACATTGTATGTCAACTATACTCAACTTAAATGAATAAATTAATTCATAATAATAATTATAAAATTGCAAACATATATAGCACTTACTATGTAAAAGCACTTATAAGGACTTAATATGTATTAACTCACTTAAAACTTGACATGTAATGGCTATACTATGCATGAGTCTCTGTTCTCCAAGAGAGGCTTATAAATCTGCATCAGAGCTCCCTAGTGGCCAATTGAAAAATGGAACAATGATAAGTAACATCACAGTGACTATTAATTTAAAATAAGACAATCTGTCAGCAGGAACTCAGAAAATTCTTGTTTTTGTGAGCCAGGAGAAAATTCTTTCATGGATCTTAATAAACTGTACTGTATAGAGTACATCAATGTCAACCTTGATTTTAATAGTTAGATCCATAAATTAATTTCCTTATAGTTTTCTTTGCTATAGGCAGAGAGCCTAACACTCAAGCATAGTTAAGTAAAAGCAGTTTTACAAGAGGCCAACTTCATATGCTATACATGGAGACTCTTCTGTAACCCGGCTTGATCCAAGTATGAAATTTAGATTATTTTGAGAAAAAGGTAATCCATTAGGAAATCCTCCACAAATGTGATTCTCCAAACTGAGATTTTATAGTTATGAGGCAGCACAATTTAGAATTCAAAGATATATTCTGTTAGGTAACTAACAGGCAGACATCTATGCTATTATTTGAGGTTGGAATCCTAAGATTCAACAGTGTCCTGTTGAGAAAGTCTGAGAAATGTAACCAGGATGCATGCCTCTTTCTGGAGGCAGGAGCAGAGAGTGTCTTGCAACAGGCCAACATTCTTTAAATGCTACTGTGGTAATTTGCATTACTGGCTTCAATTCCTCAGACCTTATTGTGTTTGGAGTTTGCCTCTTTACTTAGCAGTTCCTCCTACTAAAGGTGAAGTTGGCTATTCCAGTGTCCTGGGCAGAAGTGACAGTATACTGGTTCTGAACCTAAACCTTAAGAGATCCTGTATATTTTTGCTTGTTCTCTTGAACCTATGCCATTACCATGAGAGGAACTTACTTGGATAGTTGCTGCCCCTTTCATCTCGGCCCAGGAATAAACTAGTGTTGAGCAGAGACGTCCCAGCCTGTCTGTAGACAGATCTATGAGCAAAATAAAAGTTTTTGTTAAGTGACACTGTGGGCGGTCGTTGACAGACCAATAGTTGACTATTGCAATTGTGCTAGGTCAGTTTCCAAAGCCTGAGTAACTAGAAAGTGAAGGTTCTAAATTTTTACCCCAAAGAATATGGCCATGATAGTTTTAGCTTGAAACGTTTTTTAAAGCAAGTTTATTAAGTGCCCACTTTGACTATAAAATACATTAAGTATCTAACAGAATGTCTATCATTAAACAATTTAAATTCTTGAAGCTTCAAATAAAATAATAGTAACAAATACATCTTTTTAGAGACAAAAGTAAGCCAGGTGTTACACTAGGCATATTACATTAATTATCTCACATTAGTTATGCAAGGTAGATGGCAAGAATGCAAACTTCTGTCAGTGAGTTGGCCAACCAATCATTACTTAAGAGAGTTAATTCACAAATTCCCTATAAGTAGCAAAATCTTTGGCTAGTGCTCCCCATTCTATTATTAACTAAAGAGGTTTGGAATAACTCACTGAGGTTTGGAAACCACACTTTGGTCATTTTGCCTACAGAAATAAGACTTAGTACCTCCATTTCCTCTTGCAAATATTTTCTGGGCCTATGACAATTCTATTAAATTTTCTATCCTTGTGATCTGTTAGCATTACTGTGATTTATTGCTGTGATCAGAATTGAAGATATTTAGTCAATTGTCATTCTTACTTACCTGAATAAAAAGTAAAGTCAGATTCTGCTTGGGCGCCAGTGAACCTATTCACCTAAAGGCACTTACTCGTCTTTTTACATTGCAGATTGAAAACCACAGGCACACTCTTTTTGCAACCCATCCTATAAAGAGGAGTCTGTTCCCTACCCTTTAAACCTAGACTGTTATAAAGAACTTAAAAATTCAACACCCAAAAAAACAAATAATCCAGTGAAGAAATGGGCTAAAGACGTGAACAGACACTTCTCCAGAGAAGACATCCAGATGGCCAACCAACACATGAAATGATGCTCAACATCACTCATCATCAGGGAAACACAAATCAAAACCACAGGTGATACCACCTCACACCTGTCAGAGTGGCTAAAATCAACAAGTCAGGCAACAACAGATCCTGGCAAGGATCCGGAGAAAGAGGATCTCTTCTGCACTGCTGGTGGGAATGCAAATTGGTGCAGCCACTCTGGAAAACAGTATGGAGGTTCCTCAAAAAATCAAAAATAGATCTACCCTACAACCCAGCAATTGCAGTGCTAGGTATTTATCCAAGGGATATAGGTGTGCTGTTTCAAAGGGGCACAAGCACCCCAATGTTTATAGCAGTACTATCAACAATACCAAAAATACGGAAAGAGCCCAAATGTCCATCAATGGATGAATGGTTAAAGAAGATGTCATACACACACACACACACACACACACACACACACACACACACACTGGAGTATTACTTGGCAATCAAAAAGAATGAAATCTTGCCATTTGCAACCATGTGGATGGAACTAGAGGGTATTATGCTAAGCCAAACTAGTCAGAGAAAGACAAATATCGTATGACTTCACTCATATGAGGACTTTAAGACACAGAGCAGATGAACATAAGGAAAACAAAAATAATATAAAAACAGGGAGGGAGACAAAACATAAGAGACTCTTTTTTTTTTAACAGAAGAAAAAAAACCAGAATTTTATTATGTGTACACAGATGCCCAACAATGAAATTGAGACCCAAAGATAGAGAACAAATGGAAGGTTACTGGAAGGACTGTGGGAGGAAGAATGGGCTAAATGGATAAGGGGCATTAAGGAATCTACTCCTGAAATCATTGTTGCACTCTATGCTAACTAACATGGATGTAAATTTAAAAAATAAATTAAGAAAAAATAATCTAGACTGTTCTTGTCACTTGCTTTGACTAAAAGAATGTGGTAGAAATGAAGTTATGACTTCCAAACTAGACCTTAAGCTTTTGTCTTGGTTAAGAATGCAGCTCCGAGACTAACATGTAAGAGAGCCAATTTAGCTTACTGAGGGTGAGACCACAGGAGAAGCATCCGCCGCCAGATATGTGCCTGAAGCCATCTTAAACCTCCAATTATAAGCCCAGGTAAAATGAGTAGCACCCAGCTGACACACAGAATTTGAGAAGTAGTCAATGGTTGTTGGTTTAAACCACTAAATTTTGGTGTGGTTTATTACACAGAAATATATAGCTCATATTTTTTTCTTCTCTTTTCTGCCAGCATAGTAGAAAATACTAGATAATTTAGGAAAAGGTAGTGAGCTAAGGAGAACAGACAGTGATTTAAGTTCTATGAAGATGGATCATACAGCTTTACTTCATCAATAGGAAGAGGAAAAATGAGGAAAATAGCATTGAAGATTAGAAGAGATGAGTGACTCTGCAGGTAAGGGAGGTAACCAGTAAATTGTGGGGAAACAGCTCTGTCATGGCACCTTGGTGACCTTACATATATCCAGATAGGTTAGTTTGGTTGTCAGCTTGCCCTAGGTCTGACGGATGCTCCTTATGGTCTTTTTGGAATACGAGAACCTGAAGGCTTGTGAGGAGGGGTTACCAGGACATTTGTCACAAGCTTTCCTATCTGTTAGAAAGACTGACATGAGGCAGTTTCTCATTGCCTCCCAGGTTCTGATGAGGTGTGAGGCTTTCTGCCTCACTCCCCTTCAGATAGAAATATAGGCTATAAAACCATCTAGTTGCAATCTAGAATTCCCTGCTTGGCAATAGAGAGTATTTCAACTTGTTTTGTAATCATCTGGCCCTTTAGTCTCCATGCCATGCCTCTTGGGCTGTGAAACAAGCACCTTTGGCTACTCTTCTCTGTGTAAGTAATAAACCCTCTAAAGCTAAAAGGGACTCCTTGTCTTCCCTGGCCAATTCTGGCAGGTCTTTGCTGTGGCCTTGCCTGCTGTCTGCTTGACACAGGTAGGTAATGAAATTTAAAAAGCACAAAAAACGAAAGACAAAGTTGTCATAAAGAACTAAAAACAATCCATAATTTTGTAAAGTGGAATAAAAATTTGACACATTTTCTGTTCCCCACCGTACCCCTAGTCTCATCTTCAGTAATGAATACACGGATTATAAATGCTTCAATTGCTTGTTAGTCATGCCCCTAACCTTTACAAGTTCACCCATACCACCAATAAATGCATCTCAGTAAATACAAAACTATAAATACTTTGGAAAGATAGCATAGGTTGGCTCAGAAGCAAAGGCACAGCAAATATTTAAAACTTCAACTCATGTCAGTGAAAGTAGGGAGCATAAATTGTTTGAAGTTATTGAAGTATTTAAGACAAGGGGCGCCTGGGTGGCTCAGTCAGTTAAGTGCCCGACTTTGGCTCAGGGGTCATGGGTTCAAGCCCCTCGTCGGGCTCTGTGCTGACAGCTCAAAGCCTGGAGCCTGTTTCAGATTGTGTGTCTCCCTCTCTCTCTCTGCCCCTCCCTTGTTCACATTCTGTCTCTCTCTGTCTCAAAAATAAATAAACATTAAAAAAAGAAAGAAAAATATTTAAGACAAAACTCATGAATTCTATTTTTTTCTTGTCATTGTTAACTTTCCATAAAGAAAAAAAGACAGAAAAATAAGTCAGTAATCCTGGGAATTTAATTTTATTGTTATGTAAGTAGTTTTCCAAATAAACAAAATTCAGATGGGATGGATATTTTCTCTACAAAAGAACCAGATTCTCAACATAAATAAATATATCTCTGATATTAAAGTTATTAGGAAAGCACATAGAACTTAGGGAAACTTTTAGTGAAAATTCTTACTCAAAAAATATTTATAAAAATTAACTTATTTTCTTCTTTCATTCTCCCCACTACCTGTGAATATGAAGTCTTTAAATGTTAATGTAAAACATTGGACATCAGAAGGAATAAGAAGAAGAAAAGCAAAGGACTTGGTTTATAAATAGAGTAACAGAGGCTCTGAGTAATCAAAAACTACCTGTGAACACATCCTGTGTTCAAAACCTAAGCAAGGATTCTGCCCACTCAGGTCAGGCAGAGAACTACTTTTGCTCTGAGTAAATAGCAAGCTAAATGAGCTCGTTTTTATTGAGAGGATATTTGAGCATGTGAAATGTAAACAATGAAAGTGGTCTAGCCAAACTAGTCTCTACTTTTTGCAGACACCATTTATTCTTCCACACTTAAAAAGTTTTAAATTTGTGCAAGCCAATATGGGGATGGAATACTCATCCATGAATAGAAATATAATAATTCAGGGGCCTGGGGGGCTCAATCAGTTAAGTGTCTGACTTTAGCTCAGGTCATGGTCTCATCCAATAAATGATTATTGGATGAATAGTGAATAATAAGAAATATGTGTATGAGTGCAAGCTGAATGTGATCTCAGTGTGAGCTGAGACAGTGGAAATATTTGTTATAGTGAAGATCAGAATAATTCTTCAGAGAGAGCGGGGAGTATCCGGGCAGTTTCTGTGCTGTCAGTGCAGAGCCTGACAGGGGCTTGCTCTCATGACAGTGAGATCGTAACCTGAGCCAAAATCAAGGCACAAACTTAACTGACTGAGCCAACAAGGCATCCCTGTTAACTGTTATTGTTATCCAGTGTATCGAAAGAGAGTGTGAAAGGATGGATCTTTTCTGGGAGTGGCTAGATTCAGTAAGGGTGGAGAAAAATATAATACATTAAAAAGCAACAACAACAAAGAAAAGTGCTTAGTTCTGAGGAAGTTCTTTTTTTTTTTTAAATTTTTTAAAAATGTTTCTTTATTTTTGAGAAAGATACACACACACACAGTTTCAGCAGGGGAGAGGCAGAGAGATGGAGACAGAATCTGAAGCAGGCTGTAGGCTCTGAGCTGTCAGCATGAACCTGATGTAGGGCTAGAACTTGTGAACCAGGAGATCATGACCTGAGCCAAAGTTGGACACTTAACTGACTGAGTCCCGCAGGCACTCCTGAGGAAAGTGTTAAATTGTGCTAATATAACAATGTATTAAACGGTGCTGATATGGGGCCGCCTGGGGGGTCTCAGTCAGTTAAGTGTCTGACTCTTGGTTTCAGCTCAGGTCATAATTTGTGAGCAGGTGTGTGAGTTCAAGCCCTACATCAGGCTCCATGCTAACAGAGTGGAGCCTGCTTGGTATTCTCTCTCTCTCTCTCTCTCTCTCTGCCCCTCCCTTGCTTGCTCTCTTTCTCTCAAAAATAAATAAATAGACTTTTAAAAATTTAAAGAAAAATGGTGCTGAATTAGTTTGAATATCTGCTACTAAAAAGGAACTAAATAATTTACCAAAAAGTTTTAAAGAACTTAACTATAGACATTTCTCTGGGTCTCAGTTTTCTCATCTGTAGATAAGGAGATTTAAAAAAAAAGAATCTATAACATTTTTCCTAGCCACAAAATTATCTATGTCTACTACAGGATTTGATCCCAAATAAGGGAGAATATATATAAAACATATATTTGCTTGTACTAAGAAACAAGATGTACCCTTCTTTTTGCGATTAATTTTCCTTAAGTGAACACAAATAACATCATTAATAAAATAATTAATGTAAGATTTGTTAACCAATGAGGAAACAATTGAAAAAACTAAGAATTAGAAAAAAATTACTCATTATTTCTAAATCTAGCTAAAATCTTGGGTGTTTATGTTATGGTGATGTCCTCAGGAAAATTAGAATAATTAAGAACAAAGCAAATTTAAGATGTTTATTTTCTTTGTAAAAAACAGAACCAAACCAGACAGATATAAGAATATAAAAGCATAGTCTACAATGGACTGTGCTAATGGAATAAGAAGGAGTTCTGGAAATTCGTTAAAAGATTTCAAAGGAAATAGATGGCATGTAAAGCAGAGCTTATGAAATCAGTGGCAAGGTTGAACTGACTCAATTCTAAAGACATAAGCCTGGAACCAAAGGTGTCAATGTTGAACCATGCTGTTGTAGCCTACAAGCATTGTTGCAAAAGGAAGTAGACATTTTCCAGAACCTCGTGATATTATAGTCATTTCTGGAAACTAGAAGTCTTAGAAATATGAGTAGAGCTAAAGAAATCTAAGAGGCAATAAAGTGATGAAACTCTGGAACATACAAAGAAAGAAAGTGGAAACGACTAAGTTCTTAGAGCCTGGAAAAGCAATATGCAAAGAAAGGAAAGAGAGTCTAGGATTGTCAGCATATTAATGGCAATTAAGAAAAAATTACTGGGGATAATATAAAAGAAATGATATTAAATTGATCTTAGAAAAATTCAGTTTGATGACTGGTGAAACAGATTTACAGTAAGTTTTGCTGAAACTAAAAAAAATATACAAACTAGCTAATTCTCTTTGGCAAGTATTCTGTTATGGGAATTCAAAGTTCTTTTAGTTTTTCTTTTGTCTGCTATTTCCCAGAGTAAAAAGTAAATATAAACTAAAGGTAGACTCAAAGAACTAGATCAAGTCTCAAAATACTATCTGGTCATTTACTACAAGGTACCATCCCAAAATAGAACTGATTTTACTGCAAGGCTATTTTTCTGAGATCTAAGGACAGAGATTCTATACCCATCTTTGGAAAACAATTCCAATATCACATGACTGTATTGTTAAACATTATCTTTGTCTCATCAGATGTGCTTTTGTTATAGATTAAGACAGATTATTTAGGCAATCTTTCTGGTATTCTTAAGTGGAGGAGTCTAAATATCTTTTAACCTTTTCTTGAGAACCCCATTTTCTAGGAGCACAAATGATGAATATACAGCTAAAAAATGGTCAAAAAGTGAATTCAGTCCTGCAACCATGATTCAGATCATGAAATAAGAACCTGGCCAGCACTTCCAGAGCCCTCCTTGTTTGCCTTGCCAGCCTACCTTTCTCACCTCCCCAAAGGTAACCCCTAACCTGATTTCAATCACTTTGGTTTAGATATGTCTGTTTTTGAAATTTATAAGCATGGTTAAACCATATGTTCTCTTTTTTATTTTATTTATTTATTTATTTATTTATTTATTTATTTATTTATTGAGAGACAGAGAGAAACAGCGTGAGCAGGGGAGGGTCAGAGAGAGAGAGGGAGATACAGAATCCGAAGACAGGCTCCAGGCTCTGAGCTAGCTGTCAGCACGGAGCCCGACGCGGGGCTCGAACCCACAAACTGCGAGATCATGACCTGAGCTGAAGCCAGACACTTAACCGACTGAGCCACCCAGGCGCCCCGTTCTCTCTTTTTTAGTAGCTTTTAAAATTGAGATATACCTCACACAATATAAAGTTCACCTCTTTAAAGTGTACATTTTACTATAGTCTCTGTTGTCCAACCATTACTATATGGTTTTTACTAGAGTTTTTACGATAGTCTCTGTTTTTACTATGGTCTCTGTTGTGCAACCATTACCAGAATATTTCCATCTCCTACTTTACCCCACAAACACCCTGTACCTATTAGCAGTTAGTCCCAATTAGTATGTTCTCTTTTGCTTTTGGCTTCTTTTTCTTAACATTATGCTTGTGAGATTCATGTGCTATGATCAGTAGCCAATATTTTCTTTTGAATAGAGCCTAAGGAGTAAAGTGCAGGTTTTTCTAATTAATTGTGACTCCATACACAAAACCAATGGTGCAGACCCTGGTTGCACAGTAGTAGCAGCCAGGAGAGTTAAACAACACTGATGTGTAGGTCCCATTCCAGATAAATACATTATAACCTGGGGTATGGAAGGGGTAAGCCAGGGATTTAGTAGTTTTAAAAATTCTCCAGGTAATTCTGTTGTGTAGCCAGAGCTAAGAACTACTATAAGCGAATCAGTAAAAGACTTAGCCTCCCAGAAGAAGACTCTAAGTAAAAAGACAAAGTCTCTTAGACCCTCAGGCATACTGAATTAGAGTTTTGAGACCGTGAGAATCGGCATTTTGACAAGTGACCCATGTGCTTCTTATAAGGCAGTTTCAGAAAAACTTCAGGAAACCAATAATTATTTCTAAAAAAATAAATGATTTCATCAACAGGTTTCCATTGCTTTTAAATAAGAAAACACAAATGCCAGCTTAAAACACTTGTAATACATTAAAAAGAAACGATTTTAATGTATGATTTAATTAGAGTGATGAGAGGAAAAATATATTGCATATGCCTCATTTCTTTTCATTTGATATCAGTCCAAAGTGAAAACCTATTTACTGGGAAGTAGCCTTTTCCACTTCCTGCTCTGAGGTTAACACAGGAAACAGGTCTACTTTTTTTAGACATCAATCCACTCTCAATGTTGTCAACAGACTCTGAAATTCGCAATTTGCTTTTCATTCCTAGTAGACAATATACAAAGAGTCTTCTTCACAACACCAGATTAACACATTGGGAAAATTTTTAAAGCGATTGCCAAGAAAAATGGCAAACAAAATGGAAAAGGAAAAAAAATTCAGAAAAGGAAAAGACACCCCAAACAGTCTGAAAAAGATTTGATTATATAACATAGTATAATAGAAACAACTTTACATATTGATAAGTAAGAACATTTTATTAGACACCAGATTTGCCATTGGGCCCTTGTAATGCACTTCTGTCACCTAGTCGTGCTGGAGATAGTTTCTGTACCCAAGGTAAGGACAGTGCTTTCTATAGGGCTCTGTACATCCTCAGCTCCTAATAATGTGTCATGCTCATTATTGAAGCATAACTTCCCTTATTGAAGTGTTCTCCTGATATACTGCATAGTTATAAATATGATGTAGTAATTTTTCACTTTACCAATTAATCATTAACAGTAAACTAGATTCTGTTATTTAGTACACTAATTCAATATATTGGATGGTGGTTAGCTGTTTAAACAAATTAACATTTCTAAAATAAATTTTTAACTTTAGGATAGTTTAGATGCACAGAAATACCGTAAAAGTAGCCAAGAGAATATCTATATCCTCCACATCTAGTTTCCCTTATTATAACATCTTTTATTAGTATGGTACATTTATTATAGCTAATGAGTCAGTTTTGATACATAATTCCTAACTAGAATCCAGAATCCATACTTTGTTCTGATTTCCTTGTCTTTAGCAAATGTCCTTTTCCTGTTCCAGGATGCCATCCAGGACATCATGTTACCATGTAGCTGTCACACCACCTTACCCTCCTCGGGGCTGTGACTGTTCTTCACACTGTTCTTCAGCTGGGTAAGTTTTAGAGTGTCACATACTATTAAACTTTAAAGATACTTAATTTATTCTTAGATTCAGTTAATACATTAGAAAAATCAGACTTAAAGCAATCCTAAAAGGAAAAAATGTATCTTTTGGAGATGGTTTAAACTATTAGAATCAATTCAAACAGACTTGAACAATTGGTCTTGGTGTGTATAGAGGTAGAATACGAGAGACTAATTATGACTAATAGAATTATTGTCATTTCTAAAACTTGAAACTTTACAAACTAATACAAATGAAATCATTTACATTCCTCTGGGTTCTAATCTTTGCTATTGCTTTTACATAGCCATAAAGTTCTTTTTTTCTTGAGTTCTGTTTTTTAATTTTCTGCTATTTATAAACATGTTTATGTGTTGAAGTAAAATGTATACTTGACAGTTTTAAAAGCAGTGTTGGGAACATTCTTTCATATTAAGATGTCATATTTGTCTAAATACCCCCCCATTGTTGGATATTTGGTTGTTTCCATTTTTTATACTACTAATATCATCATCTTTGTGCAAGAACAATTTAAAGTTGAACCAATGTGCATTTTCTCCAGCAATATATTTAAATACAAGCTTTTCTGCACAATACCAACACGGAGTTCTATCTTTCATGTATTCTCAACTCTAGTATGAAATGCTGCTATAAAGTTGCTTCTCTAAATACTGTATTATTGGAGCAAAGTTGTTCATTTTTCCATGTCTTCTTGTGAAAACTGTCCCTTCTTTTTCAAATGGGAATTTAAATGCCAACCTTACAGATAAATTAGATGGAGAAAATCTTACTTACTAAAATCCTCTTAGGGAGAGTTGTCCTTTTTGGAAAATGGGAGTTTATAGTCAAGGGCAAATATAAGAAGAACTCTTTTTGAGATTAGGGATAATTCAACTGATTAAGAAGGAGGGGAGATGGTGGGGGTGCCTGGAGGCTCAGTTCGTTAAACGTTCGACTTGAGCTCAGTTCATGATCTTGTGGTTCCTGAGTTTGAGCACCACATCTCTGCTGTCAGCACAGAGCCCATTTGGATCTTCAGTCTCCCTCTTTCTTTTCCCCTAGCCCATGCTCTCTCTCTCTCTCAAAAATAAACAAACAAACAAAAAAAAAAAAGGATGGGGGATGAGGGAGGAAAAGCAAGACAGAAGGGTATAATGAGAAAATAAGGAAAGGTCAGCACTCCACATTTTGACATCTGCCCTCTAACTTACTCAGATCTTAAATACTTTTAAAAACTCATGAAGGGGGTGCCTGGGTGGCTCAGTCGGTTGAGTATCTGACTTCAGCTCAGGTCATAATCTCATGGTTCATGAGTTCGAGCCCTGTGTCGGGCTCTGTTCTGACAGCTCAGAGCCTGGAGCCTGCTTCAGATTCTGTGTCTCCTCTTCTCTCTGCCCGCCTTCCCCACTTTCACACTGTTTCACTCTGTCTCTCAAAAATAAATTTTAAAAAACTCATGAAGTACATAGTATGAATAGGTAGATCAGTTGTAGACATTAAGATTGAAGACGTAAAGGGTGAGAAGAAGAAAAAAATAGTTTACCAATAAAATACAGAAGGCAGAGAGAAGCAAAAGTATGTGTGTAGGGTGCACAATAAAGGTCTCAGGAGTATTTTTTATTTTTTAATTAATATCCACTCCCAACAGGCTTGAACCCACAACCCTGAGATGAAGAGCTGTGTACTCCACTGACTGAGCCAGTCAGATGCCCTACTCAGAATGTTTGTTTGCTTGAAGTTTATTTATTTATTTTGAGAGAGAGAGAGAGAGAGAGAGGCTGAGAGAAAGGGAGAGAGAGAATCCCAAGCAGGCTGTGCTCTGACAGCACAGAAACTGACGCAGATATCAAACTCATCAGCTGTGAGATCATGAGATCATCACCTGAGTCAAAACCAAGCGTCAGATGCTCAATCAACTGACCTACCCAGGCACCCTGAAAGTGTTTTTGATATCAGAGCAACTGGGTTTAAGATTTGGGTCAGGTTTAACCTGTGTTTTCGGTGCTCTGCTGCCTGGATTATACATATTTATACTATTTAAAATGGTAAGTCTTTGGAGCACCTGGGTGACTCAGTTGGTTAAGCATCCAACTTCGACTCAGGTCATGATCTCACAGTTCATGAGTTTGAGCCCCCCATCAGGCTAGCTGCTGTCAGCACAAAGCCCACATCAGATCCTCTGTCCCACTCTCTCTCTGCCCCTTCCCTGCTGGTTCTATCTCAAAATACATAAACTTAACAAAATACCATGTCACGTTTATTTCTTCCTGTCATTTAAAAATGTTTTTATTCTTGTAGTATGAAAAATAAATATTTTGTGTTTAATGGCTTCCTCTCTTTTTTATTTATTTTTATTTCTATTAATTACTTTGTTTGTTTTGAGAGAAAGAGTGCAGGGAAAGGACAGAGGGAGAAAGAAAATCTTAAGCAGGCTCCATGCTCAGTAAGAGCCTGCTGTGGGGTTTCATCCCACAACTGTGGGATCATGCCCTGAACTGAAATCTTAGTTTCAGGTGCCCCCTTCCCCTTTTTTTTTAATATCCATTAATTTATCTCCTACCCACAAAAGGGATACATATGTTATTCTGTTTCCTTTGGGTTTTATATTTTATATTCTGGTTTCTTACAGATTTATAACTTATATGCTTGTTTTGAACTCATTGTAATTTATGGATATGGCTAAGGTGACAACAGTCTAAGTTAATTCTTTTTCAGATCATTGAAAAAGTTATTTAACCCTCTCATATTACTTTTGGTTTATTATAAAATAAGTGATTATAAAGGTTTGAATCCATAGTTGGCCAGTGTTTGAAACCCCCATGTTATAAATATCACGCACTAAAGCTTTTGTAATCAAATTTAAGTTGGCCTAATCATTATAATCTTTTAAGAATTTTTTCAGAGCCCTTTGAAAGAACAATTTGACATTTTTGCCACCTTTCAAATGAGTTTCACTATCGCTCAGAATCTGTCATGGATTTAAGTTGGTAACAAGAATCATAAAATTTAGAATTGGAAAGTATAGTACGGGGATGACCTCATTCAACTTTGCTATTTAAAGGTGAGAAAACAGAGGCCAGGAGAACTTCAATTACCTTCCCAAAGTCACAGCTGATTGAAAGCAGAGCTGGGCCTCTGACTCATGTCTCTGACCATCTCAAAACACACAATAATAAAAAAGGAACTGCCTTTAACTTTTACTGTTCTTTTACTTTAAATCTCCTTACCTTCATAATTATGCTAACCCACACTAAAATAATCTCACCTTCCATTTGGAAGATTTTAAACCGGCAGGTCAAAACTTTAAAAGAGGATAAGGGTGGAAGTTTGCCCCCTGCAGGTCAAAAGAAGAAATATTTTAGGGTTTTCCAGGGTAAAGCTCTAATGACCCTTACAAAGCAAAAGTGTGTTTTAAAACACTCCTTTGGGGGAGTAGCTCTCAAGACGGCATAGGAAAACTTTCATCATGGGAATGCTGCCTTCATTATCATCACTTTTAGTGTGACAAGCTTCTACAGTATTCCTCTTCCACATATACTATGGTAGAACACGGGACAATATGAACCCATAATTAGGCCATGAAAATGTTTCTTAGCAACTGAGAACATATCTCTTTTTCTGTTGGAATTTTCTACTTACTGCTAAGAAATATCTGAGTGGGCAACAATATCCTATAATGATTTGGGGACAACTGGATAACCATCTGGAAAAAGTTCCTTTAGAGTCTTGTATCTTCTACTAAAATAAGTCCCTGATGAATTGATATTTAAATGTGAAAGATGAACAAGATCATAAAATTACTAGAAGTCTGTATACGTGATTGTAATGTAATCTTGGAGTAGGGAAGAGCTTTGTAAACATAACACCAAAGGAAGAAGATCAAAGGAAAATACATTTTACAAACATTAAAAATATTTTTTTAAATGGGGCACCGGGGGGCTCAGCTGGTTGAGCATCCAACTCTTGATTTTGGCTCAGATCATGATCTCACAGTTTGTGGGATCACACCTCAGGTCAGACTCTGCACTGACAGTGAGGAGTCTGCTTGGGATTCTCTCTCCCTCTCTCTGTCCCTTCCCGTGCTCATGCATGCTCTCTCTCAAAATAAATAAATAAACATTTAAAAAATATATAAAGAAATTCACTGTTCTTAAAGATTATTTAAGATGAGATTGCATTTTCCAACAAATTAGTCAAAATTTTAATAATAATATACACTGTCAACAATGGCTCTGGAAACGACACTTTAATTTGCAGAGCCTTTTGAAAGAATAATTTGGCAAAAATACAGGACAAACGTTAAAATGTCCATCTGTTGACCCAATACCTATCTCTAAGAATTGATCCAAAGGATACATTCATGAATAAGAGGTAAGATTCAGTACAAATCTTTTTTATAGCCTTACGTATCAAAGTACCCAGAATGAATTGAACTGCTAGGATATGGGTTAAATAAGTAAGTTATAGTAGGCTATTGTTCTGGGATATGATGCCGCTGCAATTCTTTTACTGAACTCTATTTAATGGTATTGGAGGAAATGCTTAATATGTTACTTTACTTGACGGAAGCAGGTTACATGACAGTGTGTTTAGTATGAGCCCACTTATTGATCAGAAAAAACATACATATATCCAAATACACGGAAGGGGCTTTAGAAAACTGCACACCAAATATTAATAATGGTTACATTTGTGGGGGAGAGGAAGAGATTAAGATTTTACTCTAAAAATGTTCTTGAAGAATAATGGAAATAATTAAAAGGTGAATGTGTTTAAAAAATAAAACAACCCCCCGCCCCCAAGGACAGAAATGCGAATAGAGAAGAGCAAAGGAGATCTATAGTTAGAGATAAAAAGAATGGGGTCTGGCTCTGAGGAGAGAAATACAAGTACTTAGGAAGAACGGAGGTGCTGAACACGCAGTATAATTTGTCAAGGACACACTCAGGTGTGAAGCAGGAGCTGGTACAACATGATCTAGGAGTTCGGAAGTGAGACCGCCCAGGCCCCAGGCTCATCAGCATGCTGGCTGCTTACACGACATGGTCTCTGTTATCCCTGGAGTCAATCTAAAACATTTTAAAAGTTCTCTAGTTTATTTAGGTTTAAAAAAATATTCTTTAGTTTAAATGAAGATCTAAGCTGTCTAAAAAGCTCCATAGAAATACATTGCTAAAAGGTCACCGATGAAAACTCATTTAAAAATAATAAAGAAACTAGAGTTTTTAGAATGGCTCATTAAAAAGTACTTCAAAATATTTGAAGATACGTCACAATGTTTTACATATAGAAGGTAGAGCTAACCAAAATCTATTTGATTTTCACCAATTTTTAAATTATTTGTTAAAAACACGTATTTATTTGGGGCCCATGGGTGGCTCCTTCGGTTCAGAGTGTCTGACTTTGGCTCAGGTCATGATCTCATGCAACCTTTCGGGTTCCATGCTGACAGCTCAGAGCCTGAAGCCTGCTTTGGATTCTGTGTCTCCCTCTCTCTCTGCTCCTCCCCTGCTCAAGCTCCATCTCTTTCTTTCTCTCTCAAAAATAAACATTAAAAGAGAAAAAAACAAAAAAAACCCTATTTATTTATTTATTTAGTAATCTCTATATCCAACGCTTGGCTCAAACTCACAACCATGGACCATGAGCTCAGGAGTCCCGTGCTCCAATGACTGGGACAGCTAGGCACCTCTGATTTTCATCCTGTAGCAAATAATTTGCTCCTCGTTTACTTTCTACTCTATCAAAATAGACTGATATTCTGCCATATGTAGAATTTGTTTTTTTAAATGTTTTCTGTTTTATTTTCATATCAATAATGCATAGAGAAGTTTCCCAATGCTAAAATGGAACATGGTGTGATAGAGAGCAGGCTGATAAGAATAAATGAAACCCCATTCTCCAAGAAGCAGCAACCTACTAGCTTACCATACGGCTTGAATTCTATTAATTTATCCTCGTCTTTTTTCTTTTTTTTTTTTTCACTTTGTGGTATTCCCGCCGGTTTTTAAATTTATAGTTTATTATCAAGTTGGTTTCCATATAACACCCAGTGCTCTTCCCCCCAAGTGCCCTCCTTCATGACCATCACCCTCCCTTATCCTTTCCCCCTCCCTCTTCAGCCCTTAGTTTGTTCTCAGTATTCAAGAGTCTCTCATGATTTGCCTCCTTCCCTCTTCTTAACTCTTTTTCTCCCCTTCCCCTCCCCATGGACCTCTGTTAGAGTTTCTCCTGTTAGAACTATGAGTGAAAACATAAAAAGAGAAAGTAGTGTCTAATTAATTAACATATGAATAGAGTATGACAACAGAAGTGAGTGTAAAGCTCACCTTCCTGGTTGGTGGTTGGTGTCCAGCATTGTCCCAACGAGAGGGTGTCTGGCTAGTTCTGCATCAGAGGAGTGCCTTGGCTTCAATTCCAGCCTCAGCAAGCAATATGCTAGCTTCCCAGAGACTTTCATATACAGGAAGAAACAATTCTTGGTTTAGTTCATAAGAGTATTCTGTTTTTTCTAATAATCATGTTACAAATATAACTACAAAATCAGCATCTTGGTTTCCGCAATTCACTGTGAATTTGGTTAGCACAAGTTAAGAGTTAATTTCTCTGATGATGATCTCCTCCTGTTATCTTGACAGAAGTTTGTGGGCCTGGAAAGCTATGCTCATGGAAACCTTGTCATTTGGTGACTGCAAGGCACTGCCTCTCTGAGAGACCCTGGGCTGCTTTCCCGTCACTAAATCGAGCCATTTATTGACACAATAGCATGAACTAGTGAGCCAAGGACTATCCCAAAACTTAAATGAGTCATTAATGGCTTTGAAAAGTTCCAGAGGGTGACTCTAATGTTATACTGGTCTGTGCTTTACACAGGAAAGTCATCCTTTGTAAAGTTTGGCCATTTAAGCCAGCAACTTTAAAAAAAATGATAAAACACAGATCTCTGTTTGAAAATTTAGAAGGGTTTGTGAGAGATTACTTTCCTGGGTTACTTCCTTTACCACGCTCTCCATGGACTCTATGTGCTCTTGTGTTACATGTAGTTCCATCCAGTTATTTTCTGAACTGTGTCAGCTGTCATTCCATAATCTGTTCTGACATCTTCATTTCTAATGTGTGCCGTTTTTTTTTCAAACACTCCAATCTAAATGATTTAACTCATTTAAAAACATTAATTTTCATCTGCTTTATAGCTAGAGTGGTTTTCTGATCAGTTCTCATGTCTGTTCAAAATTCTTTAATCCATTTAAACCTTTTTTTTTGTACTAAGGTCATTTGAGGTTAAATAGCATGTCTTTTTCCCCCTCATTTCCAAATTACATGGACTTTTGTGGATCCCAACAGAGGAGGGATTTTCTATGGAGATGGGGATGTAGCAGGGTCAGTTTCTCAGCTTCATGGCCCATGATCTCTGTCCTATTATAAGTGAAGGACCAAAAACATACCCTTTTTGTGTAACCTTTCTCTATTTGTCAACACAAAGTCTAGCTGAAAAGAATTTCTGAATTTAGTTCTGTGTTTCCTAGAAGTCTACAGACCTTCTGTAGAGGAAGATCTTTTCCTCTTGAGTCTGCTGGTCACCCACACAAAATGATATTTTTTCCATTCTCAGTGTAAGTTTTCCCTGTTCTTTATTCCAAATGTTCTTGTCCTGCTGTATTTTACTTCTTTCCAACATTTCCCCGCCTCTCAGACCAGGGCTCAGTCCTTCTGGAAAGAAGCATGTGCAGAACAGTTCAGATTTTCTTCAGAGGTTAGAGGACTACAGCACTAGTCAATCCTCTTGCATCCCACAAACACACAGAAGTGGGGTTGTTTTAGATTTTTGTTGTTTCTTTGCACTCACCCAGAATGTGACGCCCATTCCCAAAACTGTTGATCTGTATTTCCATTCAGGTAGAGTCCTTTCAACAATTTTAGGGACTGTTGCTCAAAAGGACCCGTCAGTAACCCCTTCACACTTGCTGCCTCCTGCTTACTTTCTGCTGATCGTGCCTCTGTCCAGCGTTGAGGCAGATAGGTACACCTGCCCATATTCTGGTTTATGTAGGGATTCCATTGCTAGAATTTCTTGAAGATTATTTTTTGAAGAGCCAGTGCACCCCTGGTCGAGTTATTTATCTTTGGGAAGACGGGCTAAAATGTAATGTAAGATAACTGAAAACCTCCTTGTAATCTATAGTTTTAAAGAAGCAAATTGGTCTCAAAGATGTCAACAGTTCTTTGGTCTCTTAAGAAATGTCTACCTGCTTATGCATAGGGTTTCTTGGAAAACTCATTTATTTACATGAATCAAGTTTATGTGAGGGGTTGGGCTCAGTCTGCAAGGACAGCACAGTTCCCTGAGTAATTAAAACTTAAAGGAATTTCTTACAAAAATTGGAAAAATAGCAGATAAACCATGTAACAGTAAAAATATATTTTATAATCTGGAAACAAAATGAACTTACAAATCTATATTAAAATGAGACTTCTAGTGTCAAAGGAAAGTATTTATAACAAGATTTTACTAAATATTTAATGGCACTAATACACGTAAATACCAACTTTGCAAAAGATTTATTATATAAAGTGAGCTAAGCATCTGTATTAATATTAGTGGCACTCATAATCTTTATAATACTTTAACAAAAGCTAAGTGTTAATAGTATACAGGAGAGTAAAAGTATCAATACCTACACAAATAAAATAATACTTTATTTTAAAAAACAGTTCAACACTTAATGTTGTTATTTTAACAAAGACAGCATATAATGTTTATTTGAACAAAGACAGCATATATAACTAGAATGATGATCTGTGCAAAGTATTCATGTGACCACATTTTTTAAAAAGTTTTTTTATGGTTTTATTTTTGAGAGACAGAGAGAGACAGCATGAGCAGGGGAGGGTCAGAGAGAGAGGAGATACAGAATCTGAAGCAGGCTCCAGGCTCTGAGCTAGCTGTCAGCACAGAGCCCAACATGGGGCTCGAACCCACAAACTGTGAGATCATGCCCTGAGCCAAAGCTGGATACTTAACCGACTGAGCCACCCCGGTGCCCTTCATGTGCCCACATTTAAGACAATCTCTAAACCAAAAATTACATTATTTTAGTAGAGGATAACCAAATAATACTTTCTAATATATTCAAATTATCCCTATCAATAAACTAGACATTCTCTTTTCCTGTTTTGTTATTGTTACAGTACAGAAAAATCTTCCTAACACGGCTAATACTTAGAAATGTATTTTGGAGCTTACCTATTAACTGTAAGATTTAGGGCAAGTTTCTTAACCTTATTAAACTCATTTCCTTCTCTATACAATGGAGAAAAATATGTTTTAAAGATTGAGGTAATATGTGTTATGGGCTGAATTGTGTCCCCCTCCCCAATTCATTGGTTGAAATCCTAGTCCCCAGCACTTCAGAATGTGACTATATTGGAGGCAGGCTTTTTATTTTTTTATTTTATTTTATTTTATTTTTCGCTGAAGGAACTTTGTTTTATTTAACAGTTTTACATTCTTGTTAAAACATTAAAAAAAGAACAAAGCATTAACATTTATGACAAGAAAGAAGGTCCTCTCCAACAGTATCTACTCCTTTTTCCTCTCGCAGAGCGTCATAATTTTGCTTTCACCATGTTTATTTCAAGGGGGAGAGTGAGTAGATGTAAGATTCCAATAAGTTAATACTAAAAGTTCATAGTGAGCTAAAATATAATTATACCTTGACTACAAAATTTTAAAGTTATTTTTATTTACAAGTTTTGAAAAATGTACATTTTTTACATGGGTTACTTGTGCAAAGTTCGATTTAGAAGAGTGACAAACACACAAAAGGTGACGATGGAACATTACACGAAACATGTACAAGCCTTGTCCCACACTGCGGCGTAAACATACTGCCTATTTAAGTATAAATATCCACAGAAAGATCACGAACGTTGACTTTAAGTTTCTTATAATACTGAAAGGGAGGGTGTCATGCTAAGTGAAATAAGTCAGGCACAGAAGGACAGACACCATATGTTTGCACTCATAGGTCTAACAGGAGAACAGGAGAAACCTAATGGAGGACCATGGGGAGGGGAAAGGAGAAAGAGAGTTGGGGAGAGTGAGGGACACAAATCATGAAAGACTCTTGAATACAGAAAAGGAACTGAGGGCTGAAGGGGAGGGGGAAGGGAAAGGAGGGTGATGGTCATGGAGGAGGGCACTTGTGGGGAAGAGCACTGGGTGTTTATATATATATATATATAAAAGAAGAAGAAACTATAGCATGCAGCACGACCTCGGGAGTGGAGTGGAAAAATAGTTTGCCACAGATAGCTCCCTTCCTTGGGTTCCTTAAAAGTCTGAAAAATGATGGGGGGGGATTAGAAGTCTATCGAGGGTAGCACTGCTCCTTTAAAAAGATGAACAGATCTCCAACCTTCCCTAGCTTCAAAACTAGTGATTGTTTCCATTCCTCTGCTCCCACACCTCTTTAAAAAGCCGAAACCCAGAAGATGACTTCAGGCTTCTGAAACTTAGCATGGGTGAGCCCAGGAGCATCCCGCAAGGAGAGGACGTGTCAGTCACAGTGACTGCGGCGCGCTTTTGGCCGAGCCATTTTACTGTCCCCTTCCTGCCGGTAAAAACCCTCTTGTAAGTCATACTGGTTGGACCTTACCGTCCTAGCAGTTCTGGCTTCCATCGCTCTTTCAAAATGGACGTTTATATGGATTTGTTCCCCTGTTTGCCATGGGCCATGTTCCAAGCGTTCATGTCTGAATCCAACACGAGTGAACGGCCAGCCAGGATGCGACACTTCAGCATTTTGTTAAAAATAACACCCTGGACATCGAGCTGTGCGCAAGTGCCGCTTGTGTAACGGTTCACTTTAAAAGCTTAGTGTAAAGCACGGCAGCACAATATGGCTCTAAACCCGGAGATGAGACACAACAGAAAAGGAATTGAGCATTAGTAAAGTTTGCACGTAACCCAGGTATAGTCAGTACATTTGATCTCAGGGTGTTTTCTGATGTTCAAGGAGAGGGGAGGAGGGGTCAAAAAAGCTCGGCAAGGGAAGATGGAAACGGCACAACAGCTATTTTGCTTTTAATAAAGTAAATGTAATGACAGTGAACAGGAAGGTGACAAACACATCAATATAGATTTTCCTCTTGACCAGCCTCTTCCTTCGCTGCACCCGGGTCAGCAGTCACGCCAGCTCTGCTCCACGATCACAGAAACACGTTTTTCATATTCCCGCTTGTTCTCCTGGTACAGCTGAGCAGCCTGGCTGTTTGCTGGGCTGTTGGGATTGGGTTCATCCAACAGAGACTGTATGGATGTTAAAATGGAAGATACATCATAGGTTGGACTCCAACGGTTCTGAAGTATGTCCAGACATATACTACCATCTGCGTAGACATTTGGATGGAACATCTTAGAGACAAATCTAACCGTCGGTGGCTTATTTGGATATTCTTCAGTGAATTCTATTGTAAGCTTGAATGTTCCATCCTCGAACGGGGTCCCTTCAGGCCCGAAAATGACCGCGTTCCAAACCAGAATGTTGTTCTCGGAGGGAGCCCCGCTGACTCCGGCCGGGGGATCCTCCTGCAACCTCTTGAAGTCCCTCATGAGGCGCCGCCGAGCTGGGGTGGACATATCTCTAGCGGGGTCAAGGGTGGTGCATACACCGGCGTCTCAGGTCTGGAGGGGGCTGAGGAGGTCGACAGGGCGGACGGAGCTGAAGCGGCCGCTGAGGAAGGGCCCAGAGAAGTCGAGGGTTGGTGGAGGCAGGCTTTTTGAAGAGGTAATTAAGATGAGGTCATTAAGGCGGGCCGTCATCCATGATGACTTAGGTTCCTTACAAGAGGAAATTAAGACAGATATAGAAGGAAGACATGAACATACAAGGATGAGACATCCATCTAAGGGTGATGGGGAGAATCCTCGGGGAGAAGACTCCGTTGGAGATCTCAGACTACCCCCCGATTTATGAGAAAATAAATTTCTGTTAAGCCCCCTGATATGTGACATTTTGTTGTGGCAACCCTAGCCAATTAATACAATATGTAAAGAATTTCACATAGTGCCTGGAACATGGTAGGTAATTAATAATTTAATTACTATGTTATTTCCCCAGAGCTCTTCTAATATTCAACTCCACACATAATTTGGCTCTTACAGTGTTCGATTTATGGCTAAGTAGCAAAAAAGCAAGACTCTGCAATGGGCTCTCAGCATTCCCACACCTTCTTGCTGAATTTGAACTCTTGGTTTTGTTTTGTTTTGTTTGTTGAGCCCTCCTTTTCCAGGCCATTTCTCAGGGACTTGTTTCCAGTGAGTAACCTTCAATGATGACATATCTCACTCTAGACAAAGAACAGGCTTCCTTCTGCTTACTGTAAAAGTTGTGAACTGCCCAAGTCAGTTGTTCCTCTCCTGGAACACAAACCATTGCACACACAGGCATTCATCCTGGGCTTTTATGTCACCCATGTGGGGCTTGGAAAGACAGAGGAGCAACAAGAAGCTCTGCCTACTATATGACCATTTGTTTCCAACCCAGGAGTCTCAGGTCTTCTGCCAGTATCCCATGGAATTTTAATTGTTAGCATGTAAACGAGGCAAATCTCAGACCCTGCCAGGTCTTGTTGTTTTGGCTGAGAACCATGGTTTCCTGGAAAAGATGAGAGGCCCAATGGGTTGGATTAAAAGAGAGGTCTTCCAGACATCCAACAGTAAATGTTTTCATGTAAGTAGCTGGAAAGGGAAAGGGAAAGATAAGTCCCCACTGTCATAGTGTACCCATACTGTTAAATTATGTTTGGAGGATAAGCAGTGAGAAGTAGGATTAAAACAAACCACCCAAATCGTGTATTGGTTGTTGCTCACTCACCTCAGGGTGGGAAGAGAAATGATATTAATACAACAAGGCAGCATGCCCCACAGCTCTAGCCAAGAAGAAATTTGGCAGTGGCTGCTAAGTCAAGGGGTCTTCAAAGATGAAACAAATGCTAACAGCAATGAGGAAACAAAACTTCGAGTAAACCAAAATCGTAAGTTTGTTGAGCTCAAGGTGGGCAGCTGACCAAAACCAAAACTAAATGCAAATCATTGCTTACTGACATGGAGCCATTCTCTCTGCATTTCTTGGTAACTCCTTCACCTTCTACCCTGACCTCAGATGCTTTAAGGAAAAAGCCAAGTGTGATGGGGAAACTTGGTGCCCAAGTCCCCACTCTAGGGGAAATCGGTATTAGGCATTGGGTTACACTTCTTGGTCCATGTTGACATAGAGGGAAAAAGTGACTGAAGTCAACACTAACATTAGAATAAATTGTTATAAAAACATATAACTGGTATTGAGGTGTTACATGCTTACATTACAAATGATCATTCAGTGTCAGAGGAGATTTTCCTATTCAGGGTATTACTGCATGTGGAGAAATGAGACAAACTTCCTGCCATTTACTACCATACCCTAACCCACCCTACCCTTTCGCAGGTTGGGATTTAGTGTGAGTACCTCTGTTCTGATGTCCCAAGTGTTCACTATATAGATGGTGTTCTGGTGGTTAAGTTAGAAGCCTGTCTTAATGATCAATGGCTCTGACTGTGACTATTATCTTCCTCTACCAGTAGAAGTAGCTGATAAACCTGAACAAAATTCAGAACTTTGTTTGCCAAGTAGTTTCTCAAGATTAGACAGTCATAGCACTTAATTCCTCTGAGAGCCAAACAAACAAATGTTGTCCCCTTAATAAGACTCTTAGGGGGGCATCTGGGTGGCTCAGTCGGTTAAGCCTTTGACTTCAGCTCAGGTCAGATCTCACGTTTGTGGGTTTGAGCCCCATGTTGGGCTCTGTGCTGACAGCTAGCTCAGAGCCTGGAGCCTGCTTCCGGTTCTGTGTCTCCTTCTCTCTCTGTCTCTCTCTGTATCAAAAATAAATTAAAAAAAAAAAAAAGACTCTTAGGCAGTATTGGAGGCGGTTCATAATGCCATCAATGGCAGCTTCTAGATGTAACAATGTACCAACACAGGAACAGGACAACCTTGTTTCAATCTGACTGATGGTATACTTCTCTTAATGTTTGAGTAGCCTTGGATTTTGCCATGTATTAGCAGTAAGGCTGCAACCGCTGAGTGACACTACTTATTTGACTTAGTCAAATCACATAATGGTGATTCAAATCAGGTTTCACAACAAATCTTTAATTTGAGTGACCTCACCCTGGTGGGATGTGCTTGTACGTGGGGAAAACGGGCCACAGTAGGTCTCTCCATTAGGGATGGGGAAGTGTTTTGGCCATCTATTGCCTTCTGTAGTTTTGTCAGTAACATTGAAGACCAGTCAAAGCTTCCTGGCCTGGGTCATAATATGTGATACATTGATCTTACAGTATGTCCAGGCTAATAAAAAGACCCCCCTCCCATGGAATTTAAAATTGACTAAATTCAAGACCCTAGGTATCATCACTGAAGTCAGTACTACCGACACGTTTCATCCTGCTGCTCAGAGTCTGACAGCAGTCTTAAATTTAACTGCTATATGAAACAAATTAAACAGATTTGGTATTGACTAAACAACCTGTCAGATTAATCAGACTAGCCAAGAGAGTGGCATTCTTACATGAAAATTCAAGTTTGATCAAGAGCATGTCAAGTTAAGGAGTGAAGAGCTGGAAGAGGGTATTCAGTATAGGCTCTGAGTGGCCCGGCATATTTCTAGGTATGCCATGAAGGCAAGGACCTGACCTATCTTTACCCAGTCCATGTCTTGTATTTACACTGAATAACCTTGAAGCATGAGGTAACAACTCCCCTTGGACAAAGAACAGGATTGTTTCTGTTTACTATAGAAGCAAAAGTCCTAAGCTGAGCATTCCTTTTCTGTAACACAACCTACTGTGTGTGCTGGCTTCCAACACTGATACAAACCAACAGGAAGCTCTGGCTACCACTTTGTGAATAAGAAGAGTGCTTTGTCTCTGACCCAAGTGTCTCATGTATCCTGCAGCATCCCATGAAATAGTACAGGCTCACCTGTCTCACCTGTTAGCTTGTAAGTCTGGTGAAATCTCAGACCCTACAGTTATTGACAGACATCAGTAATTTCCTTCTTGGTAATAGCTGGCATTTTAGGTTCTATGATTTCACTACTAGGAAATTTATTATTAGCATGATATATTACAAAAGATTATTTTCCAAAGGCTTAGCCAATAATACTACAAAAATAAAAAACCCTCTGTTTCCTGTGAATTTATCTGTGTGTGTCCATGTCCAGTAATAATTTCACTGTCGGTCTGAAGTACTAAGAGCACTAAATCCAAAGCTCGGCGCCACGCCTCAATTTTTGGTGTAACAATGTCATAAACGCTTGGAATCTGTTCCAGTTTATTTGAAATGCCTGAATTAAAAATTCCACTATTTAGTTTACTACATTCATTCAAGATGTAAGATGAAGGAGAGCCAGAGTCTGTAGCATTTTGTAGATGCTGTTGAATGACTGTGCTGGCTCCCAATTCTGATGAGTAATTGGCAGTGTTATACATGAGAGTTGAAAGGTATTTGTGCCATCCATTTGCCAGGCATTTCAGCACAGTTGATCTGTATAGTGCCAGAGAAGAGGCCAGCCAAGAGGATGTATTATGAAGCCATCCTGAACAGACGTGGTTTCTTTTACTCAGTGGTTGCTCTACAAGAATCTGAAGATGGCTAAGACACAAAAATTCAACTGCACCACCTCCAGGAAAGACCTTCTGCTCTTTTAGAGCATAATACAGACGATAGGCACAAGTCCAGAACCGATCTTCTTTGGCTTGCATCTGTGCAGGGACTGGGCTAGTGAGCACTACTGTAACCAAATTAATTCCTGCTGTTTTTATCATGATTGTCATTATGTTGATCCTTTCTATGACATCTGAGGGAATACTTCTCCAGAAGTTCACAGAGACCCCACTGCCCACACAGTTTTCATTCACTTGTGCAATGTAGGCAACTTGTACTGCTCCTGAAGCTTCTGCGAAAGCCTGCATCACATTGCTGTTCACTGACCCAATTACCAACCGCTTACTATGTATGCACTTTTCAATTAAGTCTTCAGACACGTTTCCTTGTACCAGGACAAGGTTCACATTGAACTTGATTAATACCTGTAATACATAATTTGTCCACCGTTCTTCTGAGCTGTCTTGTTGAACTTTCATGCTTTCTAATAGTGTATTAATATTTGCAGCCTTATTAAATCCCAGGTGGCGATAATTCTCTGTGAGGTCACCCTCAATGAGAATAATCCGGATAGGCTGATTCTGCAATTCCTTGATCAGAGTATTATTAGATATTGACACAACAGTGATATATCCTTGGCAGACACAAGAAAAAGTTTCATCTACACCGGGTAAACAGCAAGTGAAGATTCTTGAAATGTCAAACATAAATGGTACTGAACAGCTGCCCTGTTGCATACTTGCATTCTGATATTGCAGTCGAACTGCTTCATCTACTAATTTCATGCTGTTGTGATCTCCATGACTCAAACCCATCTCCAACTCTATCAAATCATTACATCTGTAAGTACGGGGAATAGCTGCACCATGGTGTTCTAGAAATCCCTCTGGTTTGTTCATCCACTGATTACTATCTGTCCTATTAAAATGCCTACTGTGGATTAGTATTGATTTTCTACAGCGGTTGTCTGCGACCAGACTCTTTTCCAGAGTTTGAGGATTTTGTAATGTGTTTTTATTTGCTTCAACTTCAGCCTGAGGCATAAAGAGTTTAGGTGATCTAACAGGTATCCCAGAAAGGTTGTAAATGGTCAATGATGGAGAGGCAACATCTTTGAGATCATGCTCCTTCTGTAAACCAGTATCTGAAGGGATTTGTAGAAAAGGACACAAACGAACACTACCTGTGTCAAGTCCAGAAAATGTCTTTGTGCTGTCTATCTGGTCAAATACATTGTGGATAGGTACCTGAAGGGAAACTACCTCTTCAATGCAAGAGTTCAAGCCTTCTGACATTACAGACACTATTAATGAAATGGGGACACCCAAATGAAGACATTCCTCAGCAGCACTGCTCCATGCACCAACAAGAAATAAAAGGGTACTGCTTCCAGTTTTATACGTGTTATTTTGTGTCTGAACTGCTTCATTGAGAAGTTGTCCCACTGCGCTGGTTAAATCTAAACTTTCAAGAAGCCTTACTACTGAACTGATTAACATACTTTCATGACACTCTTCATCAGTAATAAATTTAGATGATTTTACTGGGCCTAGGAAGGTTCTTCCCGTTCCTGAAAATGATGAAAGTTGCTGAAGTCCCACGTGCCTTCTTTTATTTATGACCCTGCTCGCCATCATCATGAATCATCATCTGCAAGTAAAATAAAAGCTTGGAACTTTATTCAGTGTAACTCATGGTTATAATTACTCAGAAAAGAAAAATCAGATATGGTCCCTGCTTTTGAGGCATTTTTGATATATATAATTTCTATTAAATATGGCCAGTGCAATGATACAGTATTATAATGATATTATAATAAAGGTATGGGCATGTAGGGAAGGAACACTTCATTCAATAGGGGAAATGGATCATGCAGGTAATAATCCTAACAGTGTTTCCAGAATAAGGCAGTGATTGAAATGAATCTTGAAGAATAATCTGAAAGAGCGAATTGAAGGTCGTAGTAGTAAATGTACAAATATGTGAAAAAACACAGTGTATTTGGGTAATACAAGTAGTTTAGTTTCACAGGATATAAACAAAGTAATGGGAAAGAGGAGATGAAGCTCTAGAAGAGAAAAGGGTTGGAACATGAAGGGCATTATGTCCCACATCAAGCCTGACCCTATGATGGGAATCAATCACTGAAGTGTTTTAAGTAAAGAAGATTAAGAAACAGTTTAATGTTGAGTTTGCAAGCCTGTGCTCTCAGTCTAGAAGTCTGGGTTTGACCTTGGCTCTAATGCTTACCAGCTGTGTAGACTTCATCAAATGATTTAACTACTCTATCCTGCTTTCACATCTGAAAAATGAGGACAATAGCACAAGCTACTTCATAGGGTTATTATAGGGAGTAATGCTTCAAATAGTGCCTGGCACATAACCCCTTCTGAGTAATACTGCTATGACTACTAGTGTTTTGGATATATCACCACTCTGAAAACAGCACAGAGGATGAACGGATGGTGGCTGACTAGAGGCAGAGAGGCCAGCTAAGATAAGGAACAAGGAAGTGGACACAGATTAGGAATGTGGAAGAGGCGTGCAGTTGAGAAGATCACTTGGTTATTGGTTAGAATGTAATGGGGAAAATATTGATTAAAAAGAAGTTCAAGAGCTGTTAGGTTTTTTCCACATAATATTTCAAAATCTGCATGTAAGACTAATAAAAAAGAATTTACATGAGAAAAACTCTATCCCAGTAAAAAAGAATTTTTTAACAAATACCCCTTAACTGAAAAGCTGTCCATAATAAAATGACTTGTCATGTGAAATATGAGCTCTAGAACTAGTCGTTCTAGTTAAAGGACTAGAACTGAAAATTGTACATAATATAAATTTCTTTTCTAATTCTAAGACTTTATAATTCTTTGAGTGATATTTTTTATCAAAATCTTATAAATCCAAAATATCTAAAAGCAAACAATTTAGAGTTTTGCTTTTCATCTGATAAATTTGTTTCTTTTTTACTTTTTTTAAAGCTTTTTAAAATGACATATGGCAATTAGGGTGATTTATTTACTTACATATTTATTTATTATTATTTTTTAATGGTTATTCATTTTTGAAAGACAGAGAGAGAAAAAGCACATACAGGGATAGGGCAGAAAAAGAGGGCACAGAATCCGAAGCAGGCTCCAGGCTCTGAACTGTCAGCACAGAGCCCGACACGGGGCTTAAACCCACAAATCGTGAGATCATGACCTGAGCGGAGGTTGGACACTTAACTAACTGAGCCACCGAGACACCCTGGCAATTAGGATGATTTATAAGTTCTTCATGTTTATTTATATTTGAGAGAGAGAGAGACAGACAGACAGACAACAAGCAAGCAGGGGAGGAGCAAAGGGAGAGGGAAACATATAATCTGAAGCAGGCTCCAGGCTCTGAGCTGTCAGCAAGGGCCCTACATGGGGCTTAAACTCACAAGCCATGAGATCATGACCTGAGCTGAAGTCAGACACTTAACTGACTGGGCCACCTAGGTGCCCCTGATACATTTGTTTCTATAATACCTAGATTCATCCTTGAAGCTGAAGAACACCATTATTTGAGATACCTTAAGATCACATGAAGCCATAACACAACTATTCCTCAAGAGTAGCTTCCTATAAGCTTTCCTATAAGACATATTCCTAGATAGCATAAAATATACTCCAGTACTCCAATATTCTAATCCTGAGACCCATCGTATCTTACAATGATCTGATTTCACCATGTTTTTGCTGTCCTTTAACCCTCACCCACATGTTATCAATTCTCTACTTACTCAGTTTAAATTCTAAATTCCTATTTGTCAATTACAATCACTCTCTTGCACATATACCCTCAAAATCTTCATCCCTCTTTAGGTTCATCCTACTCACCTTGCAAATCCACAAATCATGATGAAATCCAACTCTCTGTCTACTCCATGCTTACCCTGGTGCAGCTAAAAATAAACAAAAACACACACAACCATGCTGGTGTCATTTCAAACCTCAAGAGGCCCTTAGTATTGTCTGGCAATCTACTTCCCTAATTCACTTATCTTTTTTTTCTTTTTATAAAAGATTATCACTTTTGCCTACCCCTGACTACAAAAGATATTCTTCTATACTTCTTCTAAAAATGTTATGGTTTTAATCTTTTTAAACTGAGGTGAGCACATAACATAAACCATTTTAAAACGTACAATTCAGTGGCACTTAGTATAATTCACAGTGTTGTACAATCACTACCTTTATCTAGTTATAAAACATTTCAATTACCCCAAATGTAAACCCTGTAGCCATTAAGCATTCTCTCTCTGTGCTCTCCCCAACCTTCTAGCAACCAATCTGCTTTATGGCCCTATGAATTTACCTATTTACCTGGATATTTCATATAAAGAGAATCATACAATATTCTTCCACTTAGCATAATGTTTCTGATGTTTATCCACACTGTATTATATATCAGTACTTCATTCCCTTTAGGGCTGAGTAATCATTTATTGTTTGTATAAATCATCTCGTTTATTTATCTGCTGGTAAACATGAATTGTTTTTACCATTTGACTATTCTGAATTTGTGCTACTATCAACATTTGTATACAAATGTTTGAATATCTGTTTTCAATTATTTTGGGTATACACTTAGTTGTCACATGGCAGTTTTATGTGAAACTGTCTGAGGAGCTGCCAAACTATCTTCTGTATCAGCTAAACCATTTTACTTTCTCACCAGCATGAGAAAAGGGTTTCAATTTCTCCACATCCTTGCTGTATTGATTTCCTAGGGCTGCTACATGAAATTACCAAAAACAGGGTGGCTTAAAACATTACATTTTTATTCTCTCATGGTTCTGGAGTCCAGAAGAAATCAAAGTGTCTGCAGGGCCAATGATCCTTCTGAAAACTCTTCCAGCTTCAAGATGCCTCCTGGACATCCATGGCTTTTGGTAACAAAACTCAAATTTCTGCTTCTCTTTCATATGGATTTCTTAAAAAGACACAAGTCATTGTATTTAGGGCCAACCATAATCTACTAGGGCCTCATCTTAACTGAAAATTTCTATAAAGACTCCATTTCCAAATAAAATCACATTCTGGGATTCTGGCTAGACATAAATTTTGGAGGGAACACTATTCAACCCAGTATGCTTACCAATACAAATCTTCCTTTTTTTTTGTTTTGTTTTTTAAATAGACATCCTAGTGGATATGAAGCGATATTTCGCTGTGATTTCGACTTGCATTTCTCTAGTAACTAATAAGGTTGAGCATTTTTTCATTTACTAATTGGCCAATTGTGTATCTTCTTTGGATAAGTATCTATTCAAATCCTTTGCCCATTTAAAAACTGGATTGTCTTTTTGTTGTTGAACTGTAGGAGTTACTTATATATTCTGGAAACTAGAACTTTATCAAAATACAACTTAGAAACATTTTCTCTCTTTCTGTATGTTGTATTTTCCACTTTTTTGATAATGTACTTTGATGCATAAACGTTTTCCATTTTAATGAAGCCCAATTTGTCTATTTTTTCTTTTGTTCCTCATGCGCTTGGTGTCATATCTAACAATCTACTGCCAAATCCAAAGTCACAAGATCTGACCCAGTGTTTTCTTCTAAGAGTTTTACAGTTTTATGTCTTATATTAAGTTCACTGATACATTACATTTTTGTATATGCGGTGAAGTAGGGGTCCAACTTCATTCTTCTGCATTGGGATGTCCAGCCGTCCCAGCACCATTTGTTGAAAGCCTATTCTTTCCCCACTGAGTGGTTTTGGAATCTTTGTCAAAAATCAATTGGCAACAGATTTTTGGTTTATTTGTGGACTCTCAATTCTATCTGATTGGTCTAAATGTCCATCCTTAAGCCAGGAACACACTTTTTTGATTACCGTAGCTTTGTGGTAAGTTTTGAAGCAAGGAGTGTGAAAGTCCAACTTTGTTCTTTTTGTTTTAGCTTTAACATTTATGTTTTTAATTCATCTTAAACTGATTTTTTAAATGGTGTGAGGTAGGGGCCATTTTGTTCCCTCCTGGATATCTAGTTGCTCCAGAATAATTTGTTGAAAAGACAAGCTTAAAAAGACTGGTTTTTTGCTTGTTTTTCATTTTTAACATGTTTTTAGAGTTTATTAAGTATGAGGTAGTCTACATGCATTATGTAACATAGTCCTCACAATATAATGAGGTACAAAAAGGCTATTAAAATGACAAATAGTTACTATTACTGCTAGTAATAGGTTATGAACTAAAGCCCAGATTTGTCTAAACCCAAAGTCCCGTGCCATTAACTACTGTACAATACTGTCTTCTGGCTGCCTCTCTCCCCAACATGATAGCAATTCAACCTCTCTTCTGTAGAATCTTCCATTGCATTTCCCACTTCCAAACCTTCTTGCCTTCTTCTAAGGCCGTTCATATCCTTACTATAGCTATGCCTTTTCTTCCCCAAGCATGAGTCTTTGTTATGGTTTCCTCTCTATAAAATGTTTTTTTTTGCAATCCAGTTTTTTCTTAATGTTTATTTGTTCTTGAGAGTGAGAGGGGGAAAAAAGCCTTGGAGGGGCAGAAAGAAAGGGGAAAAGAGGATCTGAAGCAGGCTCTGCAATGACATCAGAGGGCATAATGTGGGGACTCAAACTCCCGACTCTTGCGATCATGACCTGAGCTGAAGTAGGATGCTTAACCGATTAAGTCACTCAGGTGCCCCCTCTATACTATGTTTAAATCGCAAGATATTGCTATATGAATGGAAAAGTTACAGAGAATTTAGAGAAAAAGGAAAAAGCCACAGGCTATCAAACTTACTGGAACTTTCTTTTCTTTTCAATTTTTTTTTTTTTTTTAGCATTTATTTATTTTTCAGAGAGATAGAGAGAGAGAGACAGTGCAAGCAGGGAAGGGCAGAGAGAGCAACGGAGACACAGAATCCGAAGTAGGCTCTGGGCTATCAGCACAGAGCCTGATGTGGGGCTCAAACTTGTGGACTGCAAGATCATGACCTGGGCCGAAGTTGGACGCTTAAACAACTGAGCCACCCAGGAGTTGTTGAAACTTATTCAAACTTTCAAAGTCTATATTTAATTTATGTGAACAAGGTTTTCCAAGGGAAGACATGAAATTACTTAAAGAAAACTAATCTATAGACAAAAGTTACATATAACTGATCTAAAAATATTCAATTATTTCACTTATATGTAGAATCTAAAAATAACAACAACAAAAAAAAGCAAAACAGAAACTGATCCATAAATACAGAGAACAAACTGGTTGTTGCTGGACGGAAGGGGTGTAGAGAATGGGTAAGGAGGGGTGGAGGAAGTAGGAGGTACAGGCTTCCAATTAGAGAAGGAATAAGTCACAGGGATGAAAGTACAACATAAAGAATATAGTCAATGGTATTGTAATAGCTTTGCGTGGTGACACTTGTGATGAGCAGAGCATAGAGTTATGGAATCATATGCTGTATATCTGAACTAATGTAACACTGTGTGTCAACTCTACTCAATAAAATATGAATAAACAAATACATATTCAAGAGAAATGCTGTTTTAGCATTTGAAGACTCTGTTCCAAGTTTCAGCAGCAATTTAAAAAAAAAAACAGTCTTAGCATTCCTAAGTTTAGAAAAGCTCCTAAGTAATTTATTTTGGAGAGATTCGTTAATTAAAGTAAAATAAACACTCAAAAATCCCTCATCTTCTAAAAAGTGAAGTATAAAAAAGGCAAAGACAGTGAAGTGGATGGTGAAATAGATAATTTCAAAGATAAAAACACCTCTGGTAACTATTCTTGGCACTGAGTTGACACGCTCTGATTCTTGTTCGGTGATACATCAGCACCAGTGTTTTCTGTTTTATTATTGAGATTCCTAACAACTTTACTTGCCAGCTTAAAAGAAGCAGAGTCACACTACTTCACTGGGATGTGACATCAGAAACAGCTTTCTTTTCCTCTTATCATGTCTAGTCTTATCTAAGGTATTTGTTTTAGAATACTAAGACATGCAATGCTTTTCAGGAGATGAATTTTTTAAAATACAATTATTTTCTGACAGGTATGATTAGCTTTTTTCATCATCAAAATCAACAGTTTGCGTATCTTGTCTATTCCCAATACAGAAGTCTAATCATGATTCCATTACTTAAAAACCTTCACCGTGGAACATAAAGGTCTTTGCTCCTTTGTCTCCCATAGGGCCCCCTTTAAACAGTTAACTCAGATCCTTTCACTCCTCTGCTCAAAATCCTGCAACACCTTCCCATTTCACTAGGAATGAGAATTAAGTGTTTTAAGCCCTAATAATCTGCACTCCTCCCTTTTCCCCTCTTTGTTTCCAACTATGCTATCCCTTGAGCATTTGGCTCTGGCCTCCTTTCTGTTCCTGGAACATGCTCCTTAACTTAGTTTCTGTTCTCATTGTCCCCACTTTCTGGGATGCTCTTCCCCAAGAAATCTATTGCCTCACCACCTCTAAGCATTTACTCAACTTTCCCCTTTTCAATGAAGTCTACCATTGGACACCCTCTTGCGGAGAGCCGGGTCTCTCTGAGCTCATAAGTAGAGGAAAAATCTCCTTGTGAGGCAAGACGGGTTTGCAAGGCCTCCCACCGCCAGATGGTGGCCGGCATCTACACCCACTCAACCCCCACTCAATTCCTGCTTGAGCACTGACCCCCAAGGTGCCTGACTGACTGATGTCAGGAGTGAGTTGCCTTCTTATGCTAAAAATATGTGAATTGTACCTTGTGAAAAAACTTGTTATAGGAGTTTCTTCTTTTGTAATTATAGGAGCAAATGTTACATTTCCTGAGAAAATCTGTTTTTCTTCCCCTCAGAAATCAGGCTATTAACCTCCTGCTCACAAAGACCTAACTCTTGCCTTTGCTATGCTAAAAACATTGCCTTGTATTTGAATGCTACAATCCCTTCCTTCCCCATATGATAAACATCCAGTCACCTATTGATAAAGGTTATGCAGGAGTCTTCCACCAATCTATGTTCTGGGAAATTTTTACATACCAAAGAATTTGTTATCAGAAATCAGTGTCTAAGGCAATTGCTACTGCTGTTTTGTACCCCATTCATTTTTTCCATAACTAAAGCTGACTCTGGTCAGAGTAGAGACGCCTGCCTGGTGAGCAGAAAGAATCAAGGCTCTCTTGCTCCCTTTCGCAGACACCGTCCGTCCTTCAGGGAGCCCTGGACTCCAGCTCCCTATTTAACACCACAAACTACTCTTTTCCCTCTTAAGCGTAGACTTCCCTTTAACTGTTTGGATTAACTTTAGCTTCGTGGATTCCCTTTAACGCTCTACTTCCTTCCCCCCCACCCAACCCTTATCACCTTATAAAATGGCACAGTTTACATACCTATTTATTGTTTATTAGCTATCTCCCTCTGTTGGAATGTAATTCTCAGGAGGACAATTTTAGTCACTGAGGTATCCTACATACCAAAAATACTGTCTGACATACTCCAGACACTCAAGAACTATCTGGTAAGCAAATGAAGAAATGGCTTTCATCAAATTTGCTCTCTTAACTTTTAAGTACAAAACTGACAAGATTAAACAGATGTTGCTGTCAGTATTCCCCCACCACAAATTTAAGTTTCAATCACCTTTAGAGTTGATGTGATTCTTACATGGCACCGTCTTAGCTGAGATCCTGTAATTCCAAAATGGTACCGCCTTCATATGGTTGTCAGAAAGATCTTTGAAAAGAACAAAACTAATCAAAGTACTCCATTGTCTAAAAACATCTATTTATCTTAGAAAATAAAATCTTTACCTCCTAGCTTGATATAGGTGTCCCATAATTGGACCTTAGTGTAATTTATGCCTCATTTTCCACCCTTTCTTATAAACTCTATAATCTTGCCACACTAGAACATACATGTATTTTCATTTTTATACATGCTATATGCAGATTTGAATGTCCTACCCTTTCTTCATCTTGGCAAATGCTATGTATCTTCCATGACCTAAGGCAAATGGCACATTTTTTATATAACCTTCTCCAAAGGCCCCAGGAAGAAGTAGTGCCTCCTTCCTGTGCTCAAGCACTTTCTACACACACCTACTAAAGCACTTAGCACCCTGAATTTCAAATTCTGTATTTGGGTCTGTACCTTTCTCTGCCACTAACTTGTGGGTTCCTTGTTTTTATTTTTCTTTATACTTTACATTCAGTTCCTTTCAAACTCACCTAATAGTTGGCACAGTAATTGTGGAAAGTATTAAATTATTATAGATTACTTAAGAATGCCAATGGATCTATTATTAAGGTTTTATAATACAATTATATTAGTAATAGCTATTTTTCAAGACTAAGTACTTTTTACCCAACACCTAGAAATTGCAATCTGAGCCTATAATCAAAAAATCATTTTTACTATAAGTTAATTTCCCAAATATAAGAACCTAAATCATAAAGTGGTGTAGAAGCAGGTTAACATATTATGTCAGCCTTTTAATTGTCATAAGATCAAACTTTATCTAGGTTAGAATTTGGTTCTATCTATTTGGTCACTATTCATTTCTGGGTCTCAGAAATACTCTTAATATTAATCAAAAAGATGAAGTAAATGTCCTTGAAACTGAGCAGGAGGAACTTTCCCAGTGAGACTAATGGCCTGAAAAATCAATACACAATTAACGCTTAAACACTGGGAGTTAGGGGCCCCAACCACTGCACAATTGAAAATCCAAATAAAACTCTTGACTCACCTGAAACTTAACTACTAATAACCTACTGTTGTTTGGAAGCCTTACCAATAACATAAGCAGTCGATTAACACGTTTTACATGTCATATGTACTAAAAATATACTGTATTTTTACAATAATACCTTTGTCTTAAAATGTTTTCAGATCTCTAGGCTACAAGGTTCACTCAGAAGTCTTTTCAAATAGAGGTAAATCTCTAAAAAAAAAAAATAATAATCCATGTATAAGTGGGCCCACACAGTTCAAATCCGTGCTATTCAAGGGTCAGCTGTATAATAAGTGAATGAATATTTTTACTTAGTTCACAAAGTATCTTGAACTTGCATCATTTTAATTCCCACTGGGACAGCTTTATACAGGGAAAAAACCTTCTAATATTAGAATAACCTTACCTATTTTCCAGAATCCTAGTGAATTGTTTATCTATGATTAAAATGCTTGGGTGTCTGACTGGGATATAATGTGAACCAGACAGGATAATGGTTTTGGCAAAGGTGCCATGCTTCTACTTACTACAGTATGAACAGTGATTTGGAAGACTGCTTCAGGAATCTACTTTGCACAGTTTTCTTGCCCTACCTTCAAGGAGGAAGTGGGATAAAGGAGGAAAAAAATCTAGGCAAAAGTTAATGTTCCTCCTGAATCCACTCACTGCTGGAGAGTCCAGTATGAGTTCTGGAAAATAAAGTACTTACTCTGCACAAGCTACTGCAGGGGGCATAAAAGGAATCCTGCTGTGTACGCAATATGGGTTTTAAGTTGTAAGGGGCTACCACCTCTTCATTCCTACCAGGAAATCAGAGGTCCACCTCATTCTTTTCCCACCCTTAAGTTGGTCCCTGACCAGATTCATGATTGGGCAAACCAGCAGGTCTGGCCTCTGTACAAGAATTTGCTTTGATTGACAGCTTCTAAAACCCGGCAGTTACTGAATCTATTGGATAATCAGGCCACCTGTGTCTGACTCATGAGTGTGGATCTATGCTAGATATGCCTGGAAAGCCGGCCAGATATTGGGATTAAACCATCTGAATGGTTGAGGATGAGCTGGGCGGGGGAAAGCGGTACGTGTGGGGCCAAAGTCCTGCCAGGCGAATAAATACTACAACAGGTAAAAACCCTTTCCTATGCGGTGAGGCTTGGTGCATTACAACACCCATCCCCACCTCCTTCCAGCCATACCCCTACCGCACCAGAATCTCTTCGAGCCAAAGGGAAATGCTAAAGGCCAATCCCCAGGCCTCTACCCTGTGGAGGTAGAGAAATATCTAGCGACGCTTGGAAAGGGCAGTCGTCTCCACCTCTGGTAATCCCAGCCGGATGGTAAATCAAAACTGGACCAATTCACCCGGCCCGCCAAGGCCCTGGATTCTCATTCTTAACCCGGGGCACGAAGAGGTCAAAAAAGCAAATAAGGACTCTCCACGTCTGCACTGAAGACTCAGCAGTCAGTAGAAGCACCTCGTTACTAACCTCGTTCTTTTCTCCATCTTCATGCGGTGCTCCAGTTCCCGACTTCCCACCGCGAGACGCGGTTCTGGCTGGCCTTTGAACGTCAAAGCGCCAGGGCGAAAACGCCCCCTTCCCCGCCCGCATTTGCGCATGTGCAAAGCGAGGCCTTGTAGGTCGGCTGGGTGGGGCTGGTCGCTAAGAAACCAGAGGAAAAGTTCTGCTTTATGATTGGCTGGGAAAAGCAGAGTGTTACACTATTGGTAAAGAGTAGAGAGGGGGGCTGGCCTCAAGCTCCTTCTTTTCTGACTATTGGGTGAAACTACTGTCAATCAGTAGGCCTGGGTGGGCGGGGCTGGTTGTGAGGCCGGCGAGAGCGGCCTTAGCAACGGTTTCTGAACTGTGAAGAGTGCGGTTGGGTCGGGTTGCAAGCGGCTGAGATCAGGAGATCCCGGCTGAGGGCATCGTGTAGAGACATGGTGAGTTTGAAGCTTTAACCGCTTGCTGGGCCTGGGCTGGTGCTGCAATTTCTCCCCGGATCAAAGAAGGAATTGTGTTTGGTATATGAAATCTATTATTCGCCTCCTAATCTCGTGGTCACAGTGCCCGTGGCTCTTCGGGACGCAAGAGCGTGTCTCCAGTTTATCCCCGCCAGCCGCTAATACCAGCACTCTGCTGTAGGCTTCTTGATGGAAATAGAAACCACTGTTTGGTCTGAAAGGAACTGAATACAGAGAATAAGAAACTTAAAGTCTGTTGGAGGGTCTAGGTCTCTAGGAAAGAGTTCCTGACCTCCGAAAAAGTGACTGGCCGAGTAGCTACGAATTCTGCCACTGTTGGGAAGGTGAAGGTTGTGAAGGCTGAACTGTGGAGTTGAGGACCACACTAGTGTATTTGCTGTCCAGGGATCAAGAATCAGCGGCTACCACGACGAACCCACGCGAACCTGGAGACGAGGTGCACAGAGGAGCGCGGAGTCCAGTTGCCGTCTCTGCCGCCACGGCTTCCTAACCCAAAGATGGGGAGACGAGATATTGAAATAAGGATGAAGAACAGCAGGCAGATGACCTCCACTTTGCCTGGATACTGATAATTGGCCCAACATTTATTCTTATCCAGATCGCTAGAGTAGTTTTTCACCTGGAAGATGTAGTGTTTTCATTTCTTAGCCTTTGCAATATAGAAAAGTTCTCTAAAAGGAGAGAAAGGATGTCATGTTTCAGTCAAGCATATCCCACAAAAATAAATCTTATTAGGAGATATATAGGCCTAGGTAAAAGGTATACTTTAAACACTTATTTTCAGATATACCAAGTAAGGCCAGTCTATTCCGACTTAACATCTAATGTTCTAGCGTGCCTGCCTTTGCCTCTTTCAAAAGGTACTAGGTTGAAGGAAAAACAAGTGGTAAAAAGACCCACCAGGCTTTCCACAAAAATATGAATAACTAATAGCATAAATGGTAGCAAAGGGAAAAGATGGAAATTGTTGATGGTCATTATGTCCTCGGAAATAGGGTTCTTGACCATGCTTATTTAATTAATTTATCATCAATTATTCTGGTTCTGGTAGCTTTTCCTGTCATGTAGTTTTTGATGCATATGTGTATTTTTACAGGCATCCACAAGTTCAGACCAATGGAAGAAAACAGCAGCAAAACTTGAATTGAATGAAACCCGAAAGCAAGAAATTAAAGAGGCCTTTGATTTATTTGATGTTGATAGGTCTGGAACCATAGATGTGAAAGAATTGAAGGTTTTGAGATTACTTCTAAGTCTAAAACATTTTAAAAACAAATCTTTCAGTCTTTAACAGCAGCCTTCTAAAAGCTTGATATAAGTCTCTTTATGGTGGACACCTACACCATCAGTGTATGCACCTACCACATACTAACAAAATGATACCTTGTTAGTCATTTGTTGTTTTATGAATGAATACAACAAAAACTCAGGGTGTAACTAACATATCCTATGGCATAGTGGGATTGCAACCTAGGCCTGCTGATCTGACTTGCTAGGTTCATGCCTAGTCCATAATAAAAATGAAAAAAATCTAGTACTAGGTAATTTAAAAGCTAGGAATGAGATCGTATTATAATACGATTTATTTGATTTCTATTTCAGATTGCAATGCAAGCCTTAGGATTTGAACCAAAGAAAGGAGAAATTAAAAAAATAATAGCAGAAATCGACAAAGAAGGAATTGGCACCATTAGTTTCGAAGATTTTTTGGCCATAATGAGTGTAAAAATGGTATAGTAGTGATTTTGTTTTTCAAGAAATATGCGCAATAGCCTTGTACTTTTTTTTTTTTTTTTTGGCTGGAGCAATCAAAGAATTGGAACTAGGTCTTTAAAAATGGATGGGGTTTAGATAGACAGGAATAGCAAGATTAAAGACATTTCCAGGGTAGTAATGAAGGCTGTCCAGTGTGGAGAAGGTTATTAGGAGATAATAAGGATAAATGGCTGGATAGAGATAATGGGGTCAGCATTTTGGAGACTTGAATTCAGCAAACTACTCTTGAGTGCCTATTTTTGCCAGGCACTATTCTAACTGTTCTAGAGAGCACTGGATGAGACCACCTCTCTGTTAGAGCTTACAGTTGTGGTAATTGATACCAATTACCGGTGTTAATAGAGATCCATTATCTTTATCACCCTTGCCTTTTCCACTTTAACAAATTCTGAATTTAAGCACCCTCAGAGCAGATGTGAGTGCTTTGGAATAATTGTTAAAAGCTAGAACAGTAAATAAATAAACTCAGCTACCGGGCACATTGCTAGACCTCAAACACCTGAAAGTCCAATTTGATAGAATAAATAAATGTAAGATTAATGACATTTAGTTGTTTCTGTTTTTAAAGAGTGAAAAAGAAGAAATATTGAAGGGTTTCAAATTATTTGCTGATGACAATACTGGAAGCATAACACTAAACAATATCAAGAGGGTTGCAAAGGAACTAGGGGAAAATGTAACACATGATGAACTTAAGGTAAATTTTACTTATTTTTATAATTTTTATTTTATACTTTATATTATATTTATATATAATTGTAACTTATATATTATGTACAATTATATTCTTTAGATGGACTCAAGTGCATTCAAAATAAAATTTGTGTATATATTTGAATATTGTATCATTCATTTTTAATGATTTCACATACCATATTTACACTTTGTTTTACAGAAGATGCTTGATGAAGCTGATCGTGATAGGGATGGAGAAATAAATGAGGAAGAATTTTTGAGAATGATGAAAAAGACCACTCTTTATTAATACTTTTTTAAATTCCTTCTGGAAATTTAATAACTTTGTATTTGTTATACAGTTCCATAATATCTGAATGTATTCATTTTCAATGTCTAGTTTATTTGCACAAATTGGCGACTTGATGTGTAATCTATACAGGAAGTTAGGCTTCTATCAACATGTTGTTAAACATCTACAGCATCAAGCAAGAAAATATGATTTCTGTGAACCATGAATCCAAAACCAGTATTAATTTCCACTGCCAGTTTTGGACTCCCAGGGTCTAAAGACTTAGAATTTTTTTAAGTTTAATGAAACTGAGCCCACATCCAAATGAATTTGGCAATTACTTTCCCTATTTTCCTTTTGTGCAACTCTTTAAAAACTGATAAATATTTGCTTTTTAATCAGTTATTCTGATATGTAAAGTATTAAATAAAATTCCCTAGCAACTACTTTATTTGCTAGTTTTCTTCTTATAAAGAAATTATAAAGCACTTATACTACCCAGATTTTCCTGTAAGTTTGACCCTGCAAGTGAGCATTAAGTGACTCTGTCTTGGGAGGTGGTAGGGATTTTACATATGTTATCTCAGCTAATATGTTACAACTTGGAACCTGGTGGTATTAGCTCCATTTTACTACATGCGAGAAAACTAAAGTTAAGAGAAATTTAAAAATTGCTCAATTGCTCATAGATAATAAAACATGGGTTGTAAATCTTGTATCTTATGCTTCATTATACAGCTTTGCTATGGATAAAAACTCTCAGGATAATTAAGTATATATTTTCTAACTCATTTAATATTGTGACTCTCTTGTAATTTAACTTTGTTTCCTGTGAAAACACCAATCTGTTGAGAAAGGCAGTCTCAAGATAGTTTTTGATTTCCCACTGGGTCACACAAGACTGAGCCTTGGGCCTGGAACACTTCCGTACCAAGAGGCAGAGTCTCTATAGCTTGTGCTGGAACTGTCTGAATATTTTTCCACTTCAGACTCAATGTGTACTTTTTTCTGCTTAAGCATTGTGTATGGTATAGTGCCTGAGTGTGTAATATGACACCTGGCCAACTCCGTTTTGGAAAGAGGCGAAGCAGGGGTTCTTCTGCTGTACAAGATGGGTTGGTGCAGGCCAACTGCCCTACATCGGCTTCTGAGAAGGACTGTTTGGCCATGGAAAACTGACATTCACTACCAAAACCGATACTGCTTGGTCTTTTCTCTGTATGAGTGAAGAATTGTTCCACCAAGTAGCTGACTGCATTGTGTTTTCCTTGGCAACAAAACTGATACCAAGATGCACTGGCAGAAGCTCTCAGATTTCTGCTCCTGATAAAGGCAGCAGATGCCACTTGCTGGACACCAACTCTTCCTAAACCGAGGTAATGGTTTTTGGAGCAAGAAAGGCTTGCAGAAAATGTAACTTTAATTGTCCCACTTAGTACATTCTTAGCTCAACTGAAATGAAGACTTGACTTTGTCAACACAAGAGATTTTTTTTTTAATTGAAGCTGGAATGGTGTATATATGCTTATGTACATTAAGTGTTCCACAGGATCTTTAATTCCTAATTAGGATTTCCTTCTAAAGAAAAATATAACTACTAAACATCCTTCATAAGTGAAAATTATGGCCTTCAAGTTGTTAAGTGATTTATATTTTTAAGTGAGTAATACACATGAACAAGTTCAAAGAGTTCTAAATAGAAGTCTTCTTATCAATCCCCAGTTCTCTCCAAACAAGGTCCCTGAGCACTACTTCTATTCAACATTGTATAGAAGTGCTAGTAAGTACATTAAGAAGTAGACGACAAAGAGACCAGAAAGGAGGAAATCAAATTCCTTGCGTTTGCAAATGACATTACATCTATACCTAAAAGAATTTAGAGATTGCTGGATGCAAGTTGTTATGCAAATACAAATAGAAACATATTTTTACAAGCCAGGCAAGAATAATTAGAAAGTGAAATTTAAGAGACTATTGATAGTATTAAAAATATAAAAATCTTATGACTGAATCTAATGAAGACACACAGGTCTTCAACATCAAAACCGTGAGAGAGTACAGAGATTAAAGAAGACCTAAATAAATGGAGGAATATTATTATGTTCATGGATTAGAAGACTCAGTATTATATAGATGTCAATTTTCCTTTTAATGATCTATAGCTATAGTGCAATCAAAACCCTAACCTATGTGAAACCTGAGAAGCTAATTCTAAAATATATATGGAAATCCAAGGGACTGATACACACACAGAGAACAAGGTGAGAGGCTAGATTACCTGACTATCAAGATTTATTATAGAGTCATAGTAGTTAAAACAGTGTGGTGTTGAGAGGTTGGCTCAGTCAGTTGAGCAAATGGCTCTTGGTTTAGGCTCAGGTCATGATCTCACAGTTGGTGAGTTTGAGCCCCACTTTGGGCTCTGTGCTGGCAGTGCAGAGCCTACTTGGGATTCTCCCTCTCTCCCTCCCTTTCTCTCTGCCCCTCCCCTGCTCATGCTGTCTCTGTCTCTCTCAAAACAAATAAACTTAAAAAAAATAGTGTTATGTTCACTAGGATAGACTAATTGATAAATGGAATAGAACAGAAAGCCCTGAAAGACACTCATATGTATATGCCATTGATTTAAGACACAGGTAACTCTGCAGTGGGACATCTCCATTATAATAAATTGTTCCTAGTCAACAGGATACCCAAAAAGAATAAAAGAAAACATGATCTCACCTTCACACTATACATAAAAACTCTAAATTATTGTTGATCAAGACATGAAAGGTAAGAATATATCATCATGACCTTGGGGTCAGGTTCCTAATGAGGACACACAAAAACCATTAACTTTAAGGGAAAACATTGATAAAGTGTACTATATTACAAGTAAGAACTTCTCTTCATGAAAGGAGAGAATGAGACATAAGCTACTAATTGGAAAAAGATATTTTCAACAAATATACCTGACTACTTATAAGAGTATTCAACTTGAAAATTGTTGAAACTTACACTTGTGCTTTTAAAACTTACTCTTTGACATTCCTCCCAACAACAGGAAGAGTTTGACTTTCTCTCCCTCCAAATGTGGGTTGTACATAGTGACTTGCTTCTGAACCACTAGAATGTAGTGGAAGTGACACTTGATGACTTCTGATGATAAGTTAGGAAAGGTGATGTATCTTCTGCCAGGCTCTCTTTTCTGAGCATCCAACCTTGGAATCCTGCCACTATGCTATGTGAGGCACCCATATGGAATGACTACATGGAGGTATTCTGGGCATAGCCCCATGGAGATCTAGCCAATGGGAGCACCAACTACCAGACAAATAAGTTACTAACTCTTCAGATGGTTCCAGTATCCATCCTTTGAGCCACCATAACTAATTCTGAGGAGCTCTTCCTAAATTATAGACTGATAAGCAAAATAAATCCTGTTATCATTTTAAACCAGTACATTTTGGGGTAGTTTTTTGAGCAACAATAGAACACAACATTCATCCTAGACTTACTATAGTTTGCCTTTAATTAGTACTTTTACAATTTCCCCCAAATAGAGAATTTTACAACAGTAAATTGGTCACTCCATCTATCTCTCTGATCTATTGTGCTATTGTCATGTATTTTACTTTTATTTATAATCAAATCCATATTATTATTATTATTATTATTATTATTATTATTTGTCTTGTATAAACCAGTCTGTCTCAGATTAATTACATACCCTTTCTGGTTCTCTTAGTTCCTTTATGCAAGCCTGTGGTTCCATCTGGAATCATTTTCTTCAGCCTGAATAAGTCTTTAGTATTTGTTATAGTGAAGATCTATTGGTAATAAATTCTCTCAGCTTTTGTTTGTCTGAAAAGGCCTTAATTTTTGCCTTCTTTTTTTGAGTAATATTTCTATTGTGTAGAGTCCTTGGTGTGGTAGGATGGAATTTTTTTTAAAGCTTTTAGCATTTTAACATCATTCCTGATTTTCATATTCTTTTGGAAAGTAAGCTTATAGCTCTATTGTTGCTTCTTTGAAGGTAATGTGTAGGACTTGTTTCCCTTTGAATGCTTTTATGATTTTTCTCTTTATCTTGATTATTAGCAGTAAAATTGTGATATACCCAGGTGTGGTTTTCCTTATACTTGCATTCCATAGAGTGTCTTTCTAGAACTCCAATTAAATACATGCATGTTAGACTTTATCACTATTCTTCATTTATCTCTCACATTCTTTCCTGAACTTTCTATCCTTTTTTTCTCTCCGTGCTTCAAATATTTATATAAATATAAATATACTGACTTGTTTTCTGATGAGGTTTTGGGGGTGACAGTAGGGCTCATGGGGTCCAGAACAACCAAGAAAGAATTCTTGAAGACATCTTTGGTGCAAAAAGGTGATTTTATTAAAGCACAGGGACAGGACCCATGGGCAGGAAGACCTGACCCAGAACCATGAGGAGAGACTGGTTATACACTATGGGGTTGGGAAGAGGTAAGTCCAGGGGAAGTTTCTGGTGAGATTTTCATATGCTGAAGACTCACAGGATAGTGGAGGCCTAGCAAACTAAGGTTGTTTTTCCCTGTAGCAAAGCATTAGCATTAAGACAGTACGAGTGGCTGGAGAAACATTTTGCTCTACCAGTCTCAAGTATTTGTCAATGGGCTCTAGGTTAATAAGGAAATTTAGTTCTATCTGCCATTTCCTTCTGTCTTTGTTTCCCACATCACTATGGTGGGTGATGGAGACTTAGGTCCTTGGGGATTATGATTTCTATCAGTTAGCCATTTGTTTTTCCCCTTTCCTTTGTTCTTGGGCAGCCAGGAGTGCCTGAGGAATATTACACATATCCCACCTAGGGGTGGGGGTTTGAGGGGGTGTTTGTAGCCTGTCAGCTTGGGGCCGATTTTCTCTATTTTTTTTAAAGGCTTCTTTGAAATTCCAGTTAGCTTACAGTGTAATGTTAGTGTAATATTAGGTGTAATATTGGGTGTACAATACAGTGATTCAACACTTTCATACAATAGCTGGTGCCCGTGCTCATCCCCTCCCCTTCCCTCCCCTTCTGGTAGCCATCAGTTTGTTCTCTATAGTTAAGAATCTATTTTTTGGTTAGACTCTTTTTTTCCCTTTGCTCCTTTGTTTTGTTTCTTAAATTCCACATATAAGTGAAATTGTATGGTATTTGTACTTCTCTGACTGAATTACTGCACTTAGCATAATATCCTCTAGCTCCATCAATATTGTTGCAAATGGCAAGATTTTATTCTTTGTTATGGCTGAATAATAGTCCATTGTATACATATGTGTACCACACTTTCTTTATCCATCAGTTGATGGACATTTGGGCTCTTTCCATTGTAAGGATGCAGGTCTGAACCAAACTGACTCCATGACAGGCTTCAAGTTTCCCCTCTGACCTTGGAGGCCTAGGTGTCAGTTTCTCAGAATCATTAGACAATAAAAGGGCATACACCCAATCAGGAAAGGCCATCTAACACACTTAACATTTCTAAGGGCAGGCCTAAAGGTAGAAGCTATAGATAATCACTTATTGCTTAAGGCTAGTTACACCCTACGTGAGGGTCCTGGGTCCTGGGTCCAAGCTGTAACTGGTTAACACTCTAAATGTTGTGATTGGGTCCCGCCAAAAGTAACGAACACTCTGGGCAATGTGTATGGTTAAAGTTACTGCCAATGATGTTATGCGATAATGATTGGACCCCTGTACCTGTGTCACAACTTCCTGTAACTCCCCCTTCCCAAACCCATAAGGGCCCTACCCCACCTTTGTTCCTGGCGCTCAGCACTGATCCACTGCACCGGTGAAGTCTGCGAGCCCGAGTTTATAAGCCCGTAATAATAAAGCCCTTGTTTTTGCATGTGTGACTCGGTCTCCCTGGAGGCCTCTGGTTTTTGGGGACGATATTGAAATCTTGGGCCTAACACCATAATTTGGCTATTGTTGATAATACTGATATAAACATCCCTTTGAATTAGTATTTTTGTACTCTTTGGGTAAATACCTAGTACAATTGCTGGATCATAGTGTAGTTCTATTTTTAACTTTTTGAGGAACTTCATACTGTTTTCCAGAGTGGCTGCACTGGTTTGCATTCCCACCAACACCTTAAGAAGGTTGCTCTTTCTCCGCATTCTTGCCAACAGCTGTTATTTCTTGTGTTGTTAATTTTAGCCATCTGACTGATGTGAGGTGATATCTAAAGAACTTACAAAACTCAACACTCAAAAAACGATCCAATAAAAAAGTGGGCAGAAGACATGAACAGACATTTTTCCAAAGAAGACATACAGATTGGCTAACAGGCACATGAAGAGATCTGCAACATCATCAGCAGCAATATTTACCCTATTTTGTGATTGGAAAATGCCATCAGGGAAAAAGTCATGATGAGTGTGGCACTCCCCTCCAGTGCTTTTCTTCTCTCAAAGATTGTAGCTTCTCCTTTCCAATCTTGTCTGAACTGAACTGGGTACTTACCTGTTCCTTCACACAGTGCTTTCATATACCAGCTTTTATAGTTGTTTTCAGCAGGAAGATAAGTTATTCATATCCTGAGCTAAAAATGCCAATATCATTTTCCAGAAAATAAATCTGACTGATGACCCTGGACTGGAACTGGGAGAGACTGCTGGCTGCAAGGCCAGTTAAGAGGCTACTGCAGGGGCGCCTGGGGGGCTCAGTCAGTTAAGCGTCCGACTTCGGCTCAGGTCATGATCTCACAGTCCGTGGGTTCAAGCCCTGCTTCGGGCTCTGTGCTGACAGCTCAGAGCCTGGAGCCTGCTTCAGATTCTGTGTCTCCCTCTCTCTCTGCCCCTCCCCTGCTCACTCTCTGCTCTGTCTCTCAAAATAAAATAAAGACATTAAAAAAGAGGCTACTGTAATCATTTAAACAAAGGATGGTGAGGACCTAACAGACAGCTGCATTTGGTTTGGAAAAAAAAGAGGTGCGATTCAAATCTTTCATTCATGCTACCTTGTTTTCATTCACAGAATTCTGATGGAAGAGTAATATTAAGGAACGATTACTGAATTAGGCACTGTTCTACTACCTTTACATGGACTATGTATGCCTATGCCTATTGGACACTATTCTTATCATTTTGATTTTACAGATGAGAAAACCAAGATACAGAGAGTTTAAGTGACTATCTCTACATCACATGGACAATAAATGGACTTGGAGTCAGGCCTGTTGACTCCACCACTGTGCTCTCATCAATCCTTACAACTGGTGTGATCTTTTAAATGGGGGAGGGAGGGGGACTGATAGCCCATATTCCAAAGGGAGAAGAGGAGAAAAATGGATGCAGTTGTTCCCGAGCACTTTTTGTTATTGTTTGGAAACAGAAGTAAAATTAATTCTTTAGTAAAGTGATAAATTCAGAGAAGTGAAACCAAAGGAAAAGATAAACCTGTTTTTCTTTTTTAAATAAAATAATAGATTTAAGTCTTTATAAATTCAATAGTAGAGAGTTGTGAGGTGGCCAAGAGTAGGTAGTCAAGGCAAGTGGATAACTTGGAAGATCAGAGACTGATTATAGTGATGAAAGTTATTGCTTAATATTTTATATGTAGACATTTACTCCACAAATAGTTTTCCCTTGTTTTCTTGGTGATGGCTCATTTTAATCAGAAAATTTAAAGTACACGTTTAAGTATTTGCTGGATGAATGAAAGAGGGAAGTACAACTTTAACATTAAGAGTTTATGGTACTTCATCTTACCCAGTGGGTTTGGTCACACAGGATGGAGGACAGAGGTCACCCCACTAGGGGGCGTTGAGGTCTTGTCTCAGTTTGGCAAATGAAAGTGTGGTTTGATTTATGCTTGTTCTAATAGTTTGACGTAAATTAGAAAAGGATTTAAAGAGAGATCGAAATTAAAGATGTAATTTATCTAACACAATTAGAGGAAAGATTTACAGAAATTGTATTATTCTTTATCCCACCTTCATGGTAACTAACTACTCATATTAATGGGGGAATTATAACTAATTATAACTAATTACTCATATTATGGGGGAATTATAATTATATTATTGGAAAATTTTTAAAATATATTTCCCCCTCCAATCCAATTTTGAAGATGTTTGACATTTTTCTCTGTGAAGTTGGAATTCAATTGTTTCACCTAAAAATGACTAAAAAGAGACTTACTAAACTGTTGACAGTGGTTACTTCTGGGGCAGGAGAAGTAAAGGTATTTGCTTTTTATTCCCCATACTGTATATACGGTTTGAATTCTTATAAACATAATTTTATAATTTAAAAGGAAAGTAAAAAATTCAGTTGCATTTAAAAACTAGGTTAGGGTGCCAATATAAAAATCAATTAGAAATGTAAGTCCAATTTTATATAATCTGACTAAATATGAATAAATATAACACCTAAGTGATATTAAGAGGCATTCTACAATTAGAATCAGAAAGGAAGAATGTTATACTGTATATTTTAGCATCTCTTGTTTTGTATAATGAATAGTCACATATAGGCTCTGAGTTCCTCAAAAATGAAACTGATTTAAAAAAATGAAATGTACTTAATTTGTTCTAACCCTAAATATACCAGTTTACTTGAGAATTGAGTATTTTATTATCTTCACATGTAAGAGTAATAACACAGTTCTCTAGAATTCAGTTTGGGGAAAAACTGACATGAACAAAAGAACTAACTATATATAAACAAAGAAACACCCATAGTTAAAATAAATGATGTTCTTAAATAAAGTCCTTTAAATTAATTTTAAATTAATGTTAAGAAAATGAAAAAATATATCAGTATACTGTATTGCATTATTTCTTTCTTTTAATAGAAATATGTAAGTACCTTTTACTTCTCTTGGAAATGCTGTGGATAAGTCACATATCAAACGGCATAAAAATAATAAATCAATTATGTAAAAATGTAAGTAGCAACCCCATGCTATCACTGACTGAACATCCCTGACCCGCTGTGCCCTCGGGAGTGTTTAGGGACTGGACTCATGAAGTGTCGGGGCTCTCATTTTTTTACTACTAATTCAACCAAAAGGGCTACTGGGCAAAGAACAAAAGTTGAAATATCCCTTCCATCAACACAGTCGGGGAATATCACGGAAGCATTTGGCCAGAGGACAAAGGGCACACAAACTTTTTTCCAAGCATGTTGAAAAGAAAGAATATTTTAGAAAAACTATTCATCAAGATAGGATTTAAAATTAATTTTGAGCAGTCAGATAAGCAAATAGAGATAAGGGCTCTGATGATGGAAGCAACAGGTGAGAAGACTTTGGGACACACTAGAGAATCAGAAAACCACAGACAATGGGGAGAAAGCAGCTATCTAATTTGAGAGAGTGTAAGAGTCCATTTTCTTACCCATGCATGGCTAAGCATGTAGTGTGTGTGTGTGTGTGTGTGTGTGTGTGTGTGTGTGTGTATTTACAGCAGCTACTGTGTGTGAATAACGGCCCATTCCCTAACTGTATGTTTTTGATAAATGTTAGTATGGAATTATGCATAATTGTATATCCAGTCATTATTTCTCAAAACAAGCTTAGCCCTCTTTCAAGTCCTTTTTATTTATTTTATATAAAATGTAGGTTAATGAATCCTATCAATTATCTAAAATGAGTTGACATTACCTAATTAACAAAGCCAAAATTTCTTGCCCCAACTATGCAAAACATGATAAAGAACATGTATTAAACAATGCTTATATTTGTCCGAATGTGTTAGGTGTTACCAGAAAAAAATACTTATTCTTAATGTCCCCATGTATTTCCTACCCATTGTTTCAATATTATATCATGAAATCCCTCATGTTATTTATTTTTCAAAAACTCAAATACTTGGATTAATTCAGAAACTCAATATAAATGGCTACTAGTTCTCATGTTGTAATCTTTGTTGAACAGTATTAAAAAATCTATGTTACAAAATAATATTTCTTAATTAAAATCTAACCAAAATTAATTATAATCAGTAAAACTCCCATTTTTAAAACTTCTGCCAGGGGTGCCTGGGTGGTTCAGTTGGTTGAGAATCTGACTCTTGATCTCAGCTCAGGTCATGATCCCAGAGTCTTGAGATCAAGTCTCTTGTCAGGCTCTGCACTGAATGGGTGGCCTGCTTGAGATTTTTCTCTCTCTCTGTCTGTCTCCCCTGTTCACATGCTTTCCCTCTAAATAAAAAATAAACAGACAAAGCTTCTGCCAGCTTCTCAATTGTTTCACAAAATTTGCAGATCACTAGTCCTGTTTCCTTAGATCCTCGTTTTCAAAAGTGGAAAATCTGAACTTTCCTAAGTAGTGTGGATACCCAGTAAGTAAGCAAACTATGTTACACATCAACTGTGGAGTATGACTTGGAAGAGGTCCAATGGCTTTAAATGTGCTCTTACAGTTGGGTGTGATTTGGATTATTTCTAGCTTAGAAGACAAAGTTGGAGTCATTGTCTCTATAGCAGAAAATTAACAGACATATGGAGTGTGCTATGGACAGACGACCCCTTTCTAGTGCTCACGTCACCATTTAACTAGATTGGACACTTTGTCCATGCTACCTAACTTCTCTGGACTTCCTATTGCAGCATATATAAAAGGTGGATAAGAAAACTGTCTGTCTAAAAAGTACCACTGAACTGCTGACAAAGGAAACAGATGACAAAGGAAAACATCTTTTACTTATTATATATAATCCAGAAAATAATATGACAAGCACTATGCATTTACCAACTAGATTTAAAAGATGCAGACAGTTTGCAATTTGCACAAATCTCATTTCTTATTAAGAAGTAAAACATTACAGATAGAGCAAAAGTCATTCTCTTGCCTTCACTATCATTTTTCCCTTCCTTTTCAGAATTAGTTTGTGTGTATCACTCCCAACCATATGTTCATCCCTTTACTATACAAGTATGTGTCCCTAAAATTATAAACTATTGTCGCAGGTATTTCAAACTTTACTTGATAGATAGCATGTATAAATATCCTTTACAGTTTGATTTTTTGTTTGACTTTATGTTTTTTCATTTATATTTGATATATGCTACTATTGTTCATTCATTTCAACTGCTCTGTACAATTCTGTTATGTGAACAGTTTATAGACTTTTATACAAGAAGTTAGATTGTTTCCATATTTGTACTATTCCGAATAAAACTATAATGAACATCCTTACATTTTCTGGGATAGCCACTGTCTTAGTCAGCTTGGGTTACCATAACAAAATAACATACAGTGCGTGTTAAACAACTGAAATTTATGTTCTCACAGTCCCAGAAGCTAGAAGTCCAAGATCAGGGTGCCAACGTGATCAGGTTCTGGTGAGACGACCCCCCCCCCCCCCCCCCGGCTTATAGACAATCACCTTCTAGCCATGTCATTACATAGCAGAATGAGGGGGAATGAGAGAGAGGAGGACAGTGAGATTCACCTCTTCTTATGCTATCAGTGCCTTACCCTTATGACATCATTTAACCTTAATTACCTACTGCAGACTCAATCACCAGATATAGTCACATTGGGCATTAGGGCTTCAACATGGGGATTTTGAGAGGACACAGTGTGGTCCATAGCATCCACCTATAGTAAAATTGCTAGCTTGTATGAAATCTACATCTTCAGTTTTTCTAGGTTTTTCCAAATTGCTCTCCAAAATGGTTGCAATATTTTAGACACCCACCAGCAAGCATATAGATGACAGGGGATCATTATTATTATTATTATTATTATTGTTGTTGTTATTTAATGTTTATTGATTTTTGAGACAGAGAGACAGAGCAAGTGGACGAGGGGCAGAGAGAGGGACAGAGGATCCAAAGCAGTCTCTATGCTGATAGCAGTGAGCCCTACATGGGGCTCAAACTCACAAACCACAAGATCATAACCTGAGCTGAAGTCAGATGCTCAACCAACTAAGCCACCCTGGTGCTCCAAGATAGAGGGCACAATCGTTTCAAGTTGCAACTTCATTTTCCTATTCCACCATTATGTGGAAAGTCGTCTTCCAAGTAGCTGTCTACACACTGGCTTCAGTCAACCAGTTCTTTCATTTACGGCCATGGTACCACGTGGAGTGGTATGTTCTCTTCTCCAATCCCAATATGAAAAACACTGACCTTACTCAATCAATAGAGTTTCATTTGGGGTCAATGATGTGAAGCAGAACTACTCAGTAGAACTCAGTAGAGTTCTTTCCAGAGAAGCCACGTCTCATTTGCTGGGAACAGAAGATAACTAATGAAGTTTCAAGTCCACTACAGTAGAGCCTCTCATGATCCAGTCATCTCTGGTTCCAGTTGTGAAAAGCCAGCATACTTTGACATCCACAGTAATTTTTTTCTTCCTTTCTTCCTTCCTTTCTTTCTTTCTTTCTTTCTTTCTTTCTTTCTTTCTTTCTTTCTTTCTTTCTTCCTTCCTTCCTTCCTTCCTTCCTTCCTTCCTTCCTTCCTTCCTTCCTTTCTCTCTTTCTTTCAAATCAGTTATTTAATATTCCTTAAAATGGTTTAAACGCCATTTGATTTTCTCCTTTCATTCATTTCTCCTTTTCATTCCCCCATTTTTAGCATTTTGTTTTATTTCTGTAGCAGTCAGGAACCCTGAGTTCCTTTTGTTAATGTGTTACCTTTTGTTAATGTGATACCTCCTCATGCAAAGGTAGGGGCATTTTACTTGCCCCCTGAGGTATTCGTCCATGAATTGAGAAGAGTCTGATTAAAGAAAAAGATGGTTTCAATCATGAGACAGTCTATGAATCAAAGGGATTTTTCAGAGTGAGTTAAACAATCTATTTTCCTTCCTGTATGTGTCACCATTTTTCTGGAAACTCTTACTTATCAGGTAAAACTGTACTTAGGGAGGTTCTCCGACAGCTTAATCGTGGTCTCTGCTGGATCCCACAGCGAAGCCAGAAAGCTGAAAGTGTTTGCAGCTCTCATTTCCGTGGCAACTGTCTGAAGGGCCAAATATAGGAGCATTATTTCTCTGTAGGACCCAGTAGAAGAAGGAACTGAGTGGTGAGGAAAACCCCTTTTAGTCAGAAATTTTTCTTTAGGAGGTCAAGACCTTTGAAAAATTAATGGAAAAGTACCAAGCAATACCTTTACATGTATTTTTTACATGCTTCATTGGTCTTAGCTAGGGAACTTGACATTTGCATGTTGTAATGAATCCATTTTCCCTTCACTGTCCCTTCTTCCTTCTTTCCATGACTGTCAATCTATCCATTTCTTGTTCTTATCACTATAACATGATGCCTATCTAAGCCAGCAGGATGTGGAAAAATATTTAAAAATTAATACGTGTGACCATTTATGAATAATCCTATATATATTTGTGGCTCTCCGAATGATGAACCAATAAATACCTTTCTAATTTGTGCTCTGCAGATTCTCTGTGTCATTTGAGGGGGGGACAATGTTCTCTGAGCAGGAGTCAACATGGAGCAGTTAAATAGCTTTACTGTTCTTCTTGCCTTAGATCTTTATTATTTAATCTCAAAGACTCTGAATTTTTAGAATATTTCTCTTATACTCAAATAAGACCATTTTTGGATAAGCTTCCAGTATCTTTGCCATAAAATATAAGAAATCACCTCCCTGTATAATGGAAGGAAGGACCGTGTCTATGCCACACTGCTGAGCAATATGCATAATACACATGAAAAGACTTAGGTTAAGATGGTTGCAACCTTCAAAGGAAAACCTGAACATTTATCTCTGTCAGGTTGTTGGGCTTTTGATGGCCATAACCTTAATTTCAACTCCTTAGGAGCTGTTCTATATAAAAGAGATCATACAATTTTGAATATATACATATGTAATAGGGCAAATAATCATTTTTATAGCTAGAAATTAAACTGAGACATTAGTATGGTCATTATTGGGACACCTCTTTTGAAGTTACTAAGTGATTTGTAAAATTCATGTCATTCATCAACTCCTTTAACAGGATCAAAGTGAGACAGGGATTTAAGGCAGTTATCCAACCAGGGTAAAACCTTTTTTATTACCATAATACACCTGCCTCTTTGATCCGTTTTTAGCTCCCACTCATTATTTTTTAGTGTTCACTTACCAACTTTCTTTATTTCACTTCTCTCACAATTTACAATAGTTTTTTTAAGAAACACAGTAAATTCTGGGGCACCTGGTTGGCTCAGTTGGTTAAGCGTCTGACTTCAGCTCAGGTCATGACTTCATGTTTCATGGGTTCAAGCCCTGCATCAGGCTCTGTGCTGACAGCTCAGAGCCTGGAGCCTGTCTTCAGATTCTGTGTCTCCCTCTCTCTCTGCCTCTGTCTCTGTCTCTCTCTCTCTCTCTCAAAAAATGAATAAACAACAACAAAAAAAGAAACACTGAGTAAATTCTGCTGTTATTTGTTATGAAACAAGTCCTGAAAGGAAGGAGCTACATAAATGGACCAGAAGTATAAAACCTGTTAATCTGTAAAATTTCTCCCCAAGTTGTCCTCAATCAAGCTATTCACATGAAGAACCACCTTTTTAAGTCCTTAAGCACTAAATATGTTTATAATTCCTATGTATACATTTATTATGTTACAGTTTTGGTAAATGTATGTATATTTTTATATGTCTGTACATATATGCATATATACACACTCATGAAACAAAATTGTTCATATCTACAGTCTCTTGATTTTGTTTACTTCCTTGGTTGAATGGTTTTTGTCCTTGCAACCCCAAGGAGCAAAATGTCTCACTTTTGTTGATTAATATTGTTGATAGTAATAATAATGTCTTAGTTTAATATTGAAATATAGATTAGTTGATGGTTTCTTTATATTTATGATACTGTATCCCAAATTCTATAATCAGTAAAAGAGATTTTGTAAAGGAAAATCTCTTGTTAAACAGATGTGTAAACTGCTTCTAGCAGTAATTTCACCATGATTTCTAAAAGAAAGAAACACTCCATGCGTTTTAGGAGAAGGTACTAGGACCAGGATGGCATCCCCAATTCCTCCAAAGCTTACAAAAGGGGCATCTCAGAAGGGGGTGGCTCTTGCCCAAGTTCTCTGTGGGAAGCTAACCCTGGGACCCGACCTTCCTTCCTTGGCCTCCTGACAGCTGGATGCTCTCTCATAGGGGGGCTCACCAAGTGGCCAAAAGTAGAACCAGGCTCTAACCCTATCTCTATGTCTGCAACTCAAAGAGAAGAGTATTTTGATCTGTTTTAAAGAGAATTGAGTCATTCATGTAACTGTGGGAGGAATAGGGATGCATCTGGCCCTTGGGCACAGGAAGCCAAGGTCAAATCCTCCCAGAAGTTTCTCTCTTTCCCTTGCTTGCCCCTGAGTCTCACAGAATGTTGGTGCTCTTCCTCAGAAGAGCTTCTTCTGCACAGGAGGAGTTGGTTGCCCACTGCACCAAAGCTTCCCATCTCTGTCTACCACAGTTATGAGCCAGCATCTATGCAACTGACCGGGCTAGGGTGGCAGCTCCCCCTGGTCCAGCTCGGGTAGGCCACTCAACAGGAAGAGTACAGCACTCTGGACAGAATTTTTAAAGTGCTTTTGTTGGGTGCTCAGAATTAACTCATAAGGTAACCTTGCTTAGTCTTTAAGCCCTTGGCTCAAGTCACCTGTTTTCTAGAAGTGAAGTCTCACAATGGCCTTTATAAGTATTTGAACTGTCTATAAGACATGATATAGATTCAAACTCATTTTTACATACCAGTTATATTAAATGAAGGCTGGAAATTCTCCAAGTTTTAATAATGTTATTATATTTTTATAGTTAAAATATATGAGTATCAGTAATGTTTTACTGGCTATAAAATTTGTAGGGAAAACAGTTCAGTGACAATTCAATTGTCTTTTTTGGTACATGAGGCTCTTATGAGACATAGGTTATGAACAGAAATGACTTCCAGAGTGAATTTAAGGAGAAAATTCTGGTTATAAACAGAAAGGTCACATGTCTATACTAAATCACTTAATCTTAAAAAAAAAAAGAGACAAATTAATAATAAAGTTTTATTGAATTAAAAGTAAGGTTAATTAAAACAGTGATGTTACTGGGAGGCATGGGTGACTCAGTTGGTTAAGCATCTAACTTCAGCTCAGGTCATTATCTCACAGTTTGTGGATTTGAGCCCTACCTTGGGCTCTGTGCTGACAGCCCAGAGCCTGGAGCCTGCTTCAGATTCTCTGTCTCCTTCTCTCTCTGCCCCTCCCCCACTCATGCTGTGTTTCTATCTGTCTCAATAATATATAAGCATTAAAAAAAAAAGTGATGTTATTTAAGAATTCCCAGAGTTCTCTGAAAAAATGACGATGAGAGTTTGTATTAGAATAAGGGTTTTTTTGTTTCTTTTTATGGTTTTTATTTATTTTTGAGAGACAGAGACAGTGTGAGCAGGGTAGGATCAGAGAGAGAGGGAGATACAGAATCTGAAGCAGGCTCCAGGCTCTGAGATAGCTGTCAGCACAGAGCCTGATGGGGGGCTCGAACCCACGAACCGTGAGATTATGACCTGAGCCGAAGACGGACACTTAACCAACTGAGTCACCCAGGCGTCCCTAGAATAAGTTTTTATCAGTTGAAGCTAAGGTTAGCAAAAAGCCAAATCTCTGCATTCTGAACAGAGAAGGATGAGTTAATGCATTTTAATGCAATTTTTAAAGAAATGGAGCACATATATACTTTCTACTACCTCTCTTAGTTTCTCTAAAATCGACTCTTAAACCCCTCTTCTAACAAAACATGACCAGTACGCCTCCACAACAGAACTGAAGAGTCTTCCAAAAGATGAGTCATTGTGAAATGGGGTGTTTCCCCAACAGGACGCAAAAGGAGATGGAACCTGGGAAGAATTTTCCCACAGGAATAAGGAGCATTAAGGGTTGGGTCTTAGGACTTCTAAATGCCAGCTATCCCTGGCCCTTCCGCTTTCTGACTGATGATGTGCTTACTAAGGACCACCAGCCAAATAAGAGAAATTAAACACTGATTAATCTGCACAGGCATTTTTTAAACTCCCCGATTAATGAATTTGGACTACTCTGATGGAAAACCCATCTTCAGCCGGAGACTAACTTGGGATTTTCTGCTGCCTTTGCAAATATGAAATGTGGGAACTGTAGGCTCAGGTATGTCTGGGAAGGGGAGAAAGGAAGAGAGGGAAAAGGAGAGAGAGAGAGAATGAGACAAAGAGGGAGAGTGAGAGTGAGAGAGACTGTAGAGCAGACGTCAAGTCCATGAGGCCAAACAAGGCGGGAGGATGACAGAGCTAAGAAGATGAGGGCTCTCATCCTCTTTCAGTGCAGTGAGATCCTGCCCACTTAGGAAAGGGGGCCCAGCAGACCATCGGCTTTAACCAATCAGCTGCTTCTCTTCCTTTGGAAAGAGCAAATAAAGAGAAAGGGGGGCCTGAGCAGTGGGAGAAAAATTGTTCTTCTTTGTGGATCGTGGCATTATTGATATTTCATTTTATTATGGGGCTAAGTGACCTTTGGTACGTTTTCCCTGGAATGTTACAATACTGTGTTTCAATGGGGAAATATCGTTTCTACGAATTCTAAATAAGTGACTCATGTGTGACGTTCTAGATTGCAACACATCAAGCAACTTTAGCTGCTTTTCAAATGAACTGTGCATGCCCCTGTGCTGTGATGGTATATGCAGGACTATGTCTTGTCTGCAGTGACTGGACGGTCCTCCCCGAGTTCTACACAGTGAGGACGTAGATACATTTTCTTCTTAGGCTATGCTAGAAAATATATTTCATATATTTCATATATTTCAGCAAATAATACAAATAAGAATTAATATAATCAATTATAAAGCCAGTAAATGCAATCAAAGTGGAAATTATTCTGGAAATAATAGCAATTTTTTCTATTTATATATTCACTGTACTAGGAAAATAATTGTATCAGTTATCATTTAGTGTAGTATAACCATCCCAAAATGTAGTGGCTGAAACAAAAGCTATATGACTTACATGTCCATAAGAGGCAATATGCAAGGCGTCTTGAGGCCCAGGCTTATAATGATACATTGTCATTTCCATTTCATTTTATTGCCCAAGGCAAGTCACTTGGTTAAAGCTGAAGTCAGGGCTGGGGGAAGCGGTGCTTCTTTGGTGGGGAGGATTGCAAGATGGATGGGAAAAGGCAAGGGCACTGGAAGGGGCAGAGAATTAGAATTAAAGATGCAGTCTATCACACTGATCATTGGCCCCATAAACTTAAACTAGATACGACTCCTTGAAGATTCAGGTGTCTCTGTGAGTACACAGGAATTAGGAATCAGAGAAAGGAGGGAAGGGTAAGGTTTTGAGTGGCATGCCTTGTAAAGGAACAAAGGTTAAACCTGCCATTTAAAGATTTAAGACTCCTTGAATCTGAGAATGTTTTAAAGCATTTGATCCACTGGTCCTGCAGAGAAAGCTGGAGTCATCTTAGAGCTGAGACAAATAGAACGAGCCAAGAACTTTCCAGTCAGTTAGGAGTTCCAATTAATTGGGGAAGTTTAAAAAAAAATCTTTTTTTGGTTCTATTTATTATGAAAGAGAGAAAACACGAGTGGGGGAGGGGCAGAGAGAGGAGACAATGAGAATCCCAAGCAGGCTTCACACTGTCAACTCTGAGCCTAAGCCTGACCCAGGATTTAAACTCAAGAACCTGAGACCATGACCTGAGCTGAAACTGAGTGCTTAACTGAGCCATCCAGGTGCCTCTGGGAAAGTCTTAGAAAGAGCTCCAAGTGCTAGAGATATGCCTCTGGCTCTTTACCCTTATCAGGATTACCAAGAAAAGAATGATAGAGTAATTGGTTTGGTGACAATGCTTAATTTTGGGGGGATGTATAAAAAAAAAAGACTCCATATTTTCTATAGCTCTCCTGACAGTTATGCTAAATGACCCTCTCGCCCAAACCTTTCCCTCTAGTATATGCTTCCTTAACAACATCTTGGCCTGTCTTTACAAATTTTTAGCACATTTTGGTTGTTTGAACAGTCTAATTCTGCCATTTAAGATTCAGTGCTGTTCTCAAAAATTATTCCAAGTAATCTTCCTTTCCTCCAGCTCAGCCTAGAACTGAGTGGAGGGGCCATGGCTGCATCTAAGTCCATCTCCTTCTCCTTCTTCCAGCTGGGGGTTGGGGAGGAGGGGCTGAGTGGCAGACCTTGTCTTGGTTAACCATGACTGCACTTCTGCTCAGGGTCTACACAGGCTGACAAGGAGTCTCCAACAACCTTCACAACTAATAGGGGAGGGAGCCTTATTTGCCTTCATCCTAATTACACACACACACACACACACACACACACACACACACACACACACACCTTACATTGCCCAAAAGTATAACCCTGGTTCTCATCTTTCAGGAAATCCTGAGGTCAGCAGGGACCCATGGATCCATCTTTTAATGGAAACTGACAGGTCACAGGCAGAGTGGTCCTTGGATCTCACCTTGCTCTCTCTCTCCCCAAATTTCTGCGCCTATTCAGGTCACATGGGGGCCAAGCAACATGTCCACTCTTAAACCAAATCCTTTGGAGGATAAAAATGTTGGCCTCCACTTCTTGTAGGTACCCCAATCTTTAGAAACAGTTCTCTTTCTTTTTCTTTGTCCTTCCCACTAGCTTTGGGGAAGGGAAAGCTGCACCTCTTTCACCCTAAGTCCTTTCAGGGAGGGAAACAGAGGTGGGAGGTGCATAGAATTAGTTGTAGGACCAATTCTGCTAGGTGAAGCTAGGAGAGAATATGGCTGGCTCTAGATGCTTGTAGCTCTCTGATTTTAGATTGTAAACTATATGTCCCATTAACTCTGGAATCAGGCAGAACTTGTTTCAGATCTGGGCTCTGCTACTTACTACTGAGTCTCATTTTCTTCATCTGTAAAATGGTGTTACTAGAAACAATTTCTCAGGGTTACTGTGATAATAAAATTAATGAATGGATGTCATTTGGCTCCCTTATAAAATGTGTTAATCACCATTTGTTATTTTTTTCATCATCCTACCCTCCACATTCACCTCCTGCACCTTATTTGAAACCACTTGTGCATGTGCATATCTATGTAGACAGATATAAATGTATATTGTATAGACGATCTAGGCTTTGATATTTCTCCCCCTTGAATCCATGTTATGTTATTGGCATAGAAAAAGATATTTGGGACATCAATTTTCAACATTCAGTAGTACTAGTCCTATGTTCTTATATGATTCATGTAAGTCATGAGTTACTGAGGGCATCATGTATGGACTTTCTACTTCCTGCAGCACCCTGTGTAGGTGTATTATTACCAGAAATCCTCCACAGCGCTACCCAGTCATTCTGGTCTCTGTTTTTACAGAAATGACTAGGATGAAAGAAAAGAAAGATTGAAACAAAGAAATGTGATTGTTTTTATGTTATACCATCAAGAATATTGTTTTAGTTAAAGTGAGACCATTCAAATGAAAATAAACAAATTTAAATAAAAAAGAAGTTTTGATGATGATTTCTAAACTGAATGGGGTTTTACCTGATAAAATCTACAAAGCAGAATATTTATCCTCAAAAAATATCAGCTGAACGTTATCATTAATTCATGCTTTCACACCTTCAAGTATGGTAGGAATTTAAAAACTCAATAGATTGAAAGCTTTTTAGAATACCTGAGCTCTCAGTTTCCAGAAAAGATACGTAGTTTGATCATTTTTTAACAAACATTTGTTAAATTACAAAGCTAAAGAGGCTCTGTCCTTCTCCACTGATGTGAAGTTTCAAGTTGAAAGCTCCTCTAACAGAAGAGAAATGAAGTGATCAAACAAACAAAAATCACACTTTAGTGTCTTCTTATTCTCTACTGCCTAACACTGGCTTCCATCAGCTCTGCCAATTTTTGACACCCCTAGCAGTACCGTGACCTCCGTCATCACAAAACAATCTTATTAAAAGCTCTGCTATATTTGCCCTACAGGAAAGTGTACAAAATTGGAGAATTCTTGATTCATTTCCTCTCAAAGATTCATCATCTGTAAAATCTACACAGTATTGTCCTGACATGTCACATTTACCATGTTACCAGTGTCTTCCATAGGTAGCATTTGGTAAAGACAGTGACCATGCCTAGAATACCTATGCTCAGGTCCTGCTTTAATTTTCACACACACACACACACACACACACACACACACACACACACATTAACATGTAGCCTAAAAGTAACTGGGAGAAAGGCAGAATTTATGTTTGATTCTATTTTATTCTATTTTGTTCTATTCTAGTCTATTTATTTTATTTATTTATTTTTGAGAGAGAGAGAGGGAGAGAGCAAATGCAAGATGCAAGCAGGGGAGGGGCAGAAGAGGGGAGAGAGAAAGAGAGAGAGAGAGAGAGAGAGAGAGAGAGAGAGAGAGAGAGAGAGAGAGAGAGATTGAGAATCTTAAGCAGGTTCCATGCTGTCAGCACAGAGCATGGTGCAGGGCTTAATCCTGTGATCCTGGGATCATGACCTGAACCAAAATCAAGAGTCCATTGCTTAACAGACTGAGCCAACCAGGAGGCCCTGATTTAGTTTTTAGACAGAGACTGCAAGAGGATGCACTATGGCTGGTTTGACTAATAAAAAGGACTGTAATAGCTCTTACAAAAATATTCCATGAGATTTACACACATACATAGATAATGGCCAAGAAATTGGAGTAACAGGATGTTGGAATTGAAGGGTCTCAGAAGTCACTTGTTCAAATCTCTCATTTTACTGATAAGGATATTTAGACGTCTGGCTGTGTCGGGAAAAATTTGGAAGACATTTAAATGGGGAAGAAATCACTTGCACACCCTTCCAGGTCAACTAGTTCTAAAGGGGGTTGAGACCAGTCTGAGCTATTTTATAACTCTGTAAGTCTTAGAAAACCTATAGTAATGCAAATTATTTTTGCCCATAGAAATGTAAATGAGTGTTTTCATGTGGAATATGACTGATTGTGGCTCTGTGGATATTGTCCAGTTTTCCATCTGTTTATCAATCTCTTTCAGCATTCCTAATGCTGCTTTTGAACCAGTTTTTTTTATCTTACTGGCTTCCTCATTAATTTATATGTTAAAGAAAATCACAACTACCATCTTAGTTCCCCATTTAGCATATCAAGGAACAGACTTGTCCAAATATACTCTAGAGTTTTTACGAGGTCCAGATATTAAAAGAGAGGGGGGCAAGCTTCCTTCGTTTGTCTCCAGATGGTTATGAGAAAAGACAGGAGATAGAGGCAGTGACAGGGCATGGCCAGATGCAGCCCCAATGTCACTTACAGAAAAGAAAAGAAATAAATATGTGGGTTTTGTTATAAATGTGATTTCCTGAACGCAGCCCAGACTTACTGAATGAGTCCGTGAATTTGAGCCTCACACGCACTCAGGTTTGAAAATCACTGTTCCAGAGTGACAAAAATCTTTCAGATTATTAGAAAGGGAGGGAAATCATGAATTAAATGAGACAAGAAAAGAAAGCCCTACAACTCTGATCTAGTTCAAATTTTAATAGGGAATGGTCCATAGAAAACTATACCCTTATCTTTGGTGCAATGGCTTCAAATGCTGGTATCGTTTTGGCAGTATTATCTTGTATTTCATTTAAAGCAACTATCAGGGGGTGTTTTCATATGGTTCTCCAAGCACAGTGAGGCTTTTCCTGAGAAGCTATTTTGAACAATAGCTGCAGAATCCCTCCCAAGCAGCTCCTGCCTCAGAGGGAAGAATTAAAGTCAGAATCCTTCTCTAATGGGCATTTGTTCATTCTACAATTAACAAAGAAAACATATTTTGTTTGTTTGATGCTTCAGAACTTAAAACACTAGTTATAATAGAGAAGAAGTCCAAGTTTCACCTATACTGCAGAAGACAGACAAATTTTTTCATGACAGAAAGTAGCATTATCCTTAGAAAAATGAAAGGTGGCAAACTGCGTCCAGGGCACAGGGCCACTCACGGACTTTTTGGGGCCAGATGCACTTGAGCTCTGGAGCATGTTTAATGTACCTCTGGTCTTAAATGTTCTACAAATATCAGTGTAACCAAATTAATTAGGTTACAGAAGACTTGGACTTCAGCAAAATTTAAAACTTTCTTGCCTCTCATGTCTGAGTGTGTGGGTCCAGACTAGTTCAAATATTGGGAAACTAAAATAGATTCTATTAAGTTGTTAAGACAACAACAACAACATCAACAAGCCCCTAACTATTTCATGAGAAACAGAGAAAAAGAGGCATAGTTAAAGCAAAGTATTGAAATAAAGGTTCTGCAAAACTGCTTTTGTGCTGTTAAGGATTTCCCCATATCCTACTCACAATAACCTCAATTCCTACATGTGCCCTGTGCCTGTCACCAAAGGGACTGTAAGAAAAATAAGTGTTGGCCCTCCAGCAGCCTTCATATTGTTTAACAATAATACTGATGAGCTGTGGAACTATTAAAGAACTCTTCTCAGTAACACTAGATATTGACATTACACAAATAAAACACATTGTTGGTTAGGCTCAAGCTATGTTTAAAGCTGAACTAAGGTTAAGTATCAACACTGTCATTTAGGTATCTCTTAGATGACATGTGAAAAGACTGACTTATAGCTGTAGCTCATGACAAAGTTCTCCAATGACCCCTACTGAGTGAACTAAGTCTGACTGAAGAATAGGCCCTAGACAGGGAGACTGCTTGTTATAGAAATGAATGAATACTTTCCATTATAAACTCCTGACATGAGTGTTAACAGAATTCAGTAAGTGCCATGCCCTGAAATGACTAGAGATGACTTCATCACTTACACAACAACTTAATTCAAGCTCTGGAAGTATTGCCCATCCACCTGCCTTGGCTCATAAAATCCGAGAGGTATAATGTAGATTTGAAAAACCACTCTGAACAAAGCATAGAGTTAAATATTCATCAGAATGCAGCTCAGGGTTATGGAGATCCTAGTTGTTCAAATGGCAACAAAACTGGCAAAGTTGTGTTGTTATAGAAAATCTACTTACGTGTAGCAGGGCCCTCTATTATGTACTAATAACATTGAAACTAACTCTCCTTGTAGTGTCTTAATAGAAAAATAAAACACTGGGAATGGAAGATTAAACAAAATTCAAAATATTATTTTGCAGCAGGTCTTTTTGGGATCCTTTTTTATGCCAATATCCCCTAGTAGAGCAGGCAATAAGATGGGCACAATTTCCCAGATATATCTGACTATTGTATTAAGATGAAGTTCAACTAGGAGTGACAGGAAAAGTAAACATGTAAGTGTCCTAACATCTTAAACCAGATAAAAGGTTGTTTCTTTCTTCAGTAAAATCCCAGAGACATATAGTCCAGAGCTACTTTGGCTCTTAAGGTATTATGGCTCAGTCTCCCATTGTGAAGACCACCTTATGGTCCCACAAGGCTGTCCAGCTCCACTCAATACATCTGCAATCTATTTCGCATGAAGGAGGACACGAAAAGAAGAGAATCCCCTAACCTATCAAGGATGCTTCCTAGCAGTTGAAAAGGAAATTTTGATTATATCCTATTGACTGGAACTTAGTTCTATGGCCACACCTATGTGAAAAACAGCTAAAAATGTAATCTTCATTCTGTGTAGCTACATGCCTGTTTTTGTGGAAGAAGAGGAGAGGACCATGAACAATCTCTGATACAACCATGAAACTCTTTACTTCATGAAGCACATCACAAAATAAAGTTCTGAAAGTGTTGAGTAAAATTAATTACTTTTGCCACTATTTTCTCAATTGCTAAGAATCAATGTCCAAGGCAATCCATTAGAAGAGTCTGAAAACAAGGCCTGGCAAACTAGTTTACTAAACCATTCTTTCACAGATACCAGAAGCGCAAATGGGAGAATTAATGCTATTTCGTTTGAATCTAGCCACTGCAATAATTTACTTGCAAGTATAATGTTTCCTAAATACCAGGAAGCTGTCTCTTTGAGATGTAATTGTCAAAAAAGACAGAAGCTCATTTCCCAGTTTCTGTGGGAAAGTAGGACATTAATTTGAGTGGGCACCTTGCTCCAAATTACAAAATGACCTCCCATCATAAAGATATGACAAGTTTGTTTTCCTTTGGATAAAGACTATCATCTAACATGGATGGTCATCCCCATGATCAGATTTAAATTTAGGGTGAGCTGTGTGTGACAAATGGTGCTGTCAAATCCTCTTATTTGAGGAACAGTGACTGTTTATTTTGATAGCCTGTATGGAGTGCTCTGTATCTGCCTGATTTTGTAAAATGGTGAGATTTCTCTCTGTTTTTTAAAATCTTTTAGTAAATTGCCTGAGATGCACATCATATTCTGGTTTAATGCTTATTCAATATAGAACTGTTTTTTCCCTTTTCCTTTTGTGGAGAATTTTTCTTGGTTGGTGGGAGATTTTTAAAATTTATAGTTCCCTAACATTGTCTTCAAACTCATTTACATCATATTACTGTAATGTGACATTGAATTGGAGCTTAATAAGCCTTTTCTTAGTTGGTGTGGCTAAAGCAAATATTCAATTAAAGGAAAATGATTTTCTGCAAGAGATGTTAGTCAACATTCCATGCTTCCAAATTCTTAGATGTTGAGTTCTGTGTTCACCACAGACTCAGTGAGATTCTTAGTATCTTATGTCTTTCTTATGACTACAAAACCAGCTGCATTGCTTAATACAGGGTACAGACCACGAAGATAAGAAAGCCCCATAAGCCTTTAGAGTACTAGTTGCTCAGGGAACCATAACACAATACCATGAACTGGGTAACCTCACAGTTGCAAAGGTTAGAAGTTTGAAATCAACGTGTCAGCAGACCTGCATTCCCTTTGAAACCTATCAGGGAATACTTCTTTGCCTCTTCCTAGCTTCTGATGGTGTGCAGGTAATCTTTTGTGTTGCAGCTACACAACTCCAATCTCTGCCTTTGTGGTCACTTGGGATTCTCTGTCTTCATGGCTGTATTTGTTCTAAGGACATCAGCCCCATTGGAGTAGGGCCCCACTCAGTTAAGTATGACCTCATCTTAACTAATACATCTACAACTATCCTATTTCCAAATAAGGTCACATTCTCAGGTACTGAGAATGAAGATTTTAACATACCTTATTTGGGAGGACACAATTCAACCTGTAACACTATGTAAGAACCACCAAAACTTAAAGTTACACTCGTCAGCCCTGCCAGATGTCTCATTCTCCACATGTTAAGGATGCATGTGCTATAGTGCTCTCCAATATTTTTCTCCTAGTTTACTTTTCAAATAATAAAGACAAAAATTCTCCCTTTTCAAGTTTTGAAGTAATCCAAAAGTGATATAAAGGAGTTGGTTAGCATTTGGAGGTAAAACTTAAACTTTTAACTGGTAAGGGCCTGCTAGAGAACATGGTTTATATCTATGTGTAGGTAGGTGTCCAGATCCTGAAGCCCAGGATTCAATGTACCCATCCAGTGCCAGGGCAGCCAGACCACAGATACATCACATATAAGGATACACTTAAGTTAACCTCAACCCTGGTATTTTGCCATAAGGTCCAAATGACAGATGTCTACTTTCACAGCATTCCTCACATCCTAAACTGGTGGGTGATCAGAGATCATGTCCTTTTATAGGTGACCATCATAGCTAATCAGTGTAAAGGCAGTAACACAAACAAGAGATGTGAAGAGATGTCATTTTGATGTATCATTAATCTAAATGAATATCTGGATATTCACTTTCAAATTATGGCCAAGTACTCAAGATTTAACTTGTGTTAAAACTCTTCTTATCAAATTTTGTGTAGATGACAGTGGTGGAAGAGGCATAGCTTTTAGGTCTTCCCAAATTCCAACATAAAAAAGACAGTGAAATTAAGAAAACAGCGGACAGCATTTACAACAAAACTAGGAGACAAGGTACTCCAGGGATCCCCAAAACACAAACCAGTAAGAGCCTCAAGACCAGCACATCATCAGCATCTGTTTCAGAGAAAAGGTGGAAAAGCCATCGGATGACTCAACCTGACAATAGGAGACCTTAAATGGCCACCAGATACTCATGGGGAGGCAGAGTGGCCAGTGACAGCAACAGCAGAAATGAGAGGGAGTCATCCCTAGATTAGCAGATGAGGCAAGGGTCCTGCAGTAAGTCAGGCTGGTGGCTTAGCAGCACCACCTTCCCGCCTTCCACAGGGGCTCACACTCAGGTGGACTAGGAGGTGCTAAATCAAAATCTATTAGGAGGGAACGACATAGATGAAGGAAAGAGAGGGTCCAGATAAAAGTGGGGCAGACAGAGCAAAAACCAAAAACAACTCAGAAAAATCACCTTAAACATTAAAAAAAAATTTAACACTGCACAGAAACAAAAGAGTTGTTAAAACAAATATCCTTCTGATAATCAGGAGAACTAAATTCACATAAAAATGAATAACAGAAATGTGTCAAGGCCAAACCCAAAGATATGACATGTTTTCTTTTTTTTAACAGTTTTTTAAGCTTTTAAAATGTTTTTATTTATTTTTGAGAGAGAGAGAGAGAGAGAGAGAGAGAAAGAGAGAGAGAGGCATTGTGAGCAGGCAAGGGTCAGAGAGAAGGGGAGACACAGAATCCGAAGACAGGCTCCAGGCTCTGAGCTAGCTGTCAGCACAGAGCCTGATGCAGGGCTCGAACCCAAGAACTGCAAGATCGTGACCTGAGCCGAAGTCAGACACTTAACCAACCGAGTCACCTAGGTACCCCAGATATAACATGTTTTCAATAAAAAGTCCTATTTGAGAATTTTTCACATCCTGTGAGTATGAAGTAAATTATAGTTTTTGTTACTTTAACTTTCATGAGGAGGAAAAATAAGTTAAAAATCATGATAAATTACTTTTAATTTTGATATAACAAAGAATGTAAAGAGAAAGGAAAAAGAGCTATATTGTTAGAAAAACTATTTAAAACATTTATGTCTCGCTAATCACCTTTCAATTTGTGACTACTAAAATTATTACACCAGTTTTCAAAATTATTTTCAGATGTATTCTTGATTCCTATTTCTTTCTCTTATGTCAGTATTTGTTTTTGGCTTTGATTTCAGCTAAATATTGACTTTAACTCCTGGCTCTTTAGCATTTGGAAAAAGTATGTATCAGTGCATCTGAATCCTGTAAGATTTATGGCCTGGATGACAAAAAGAGAACATGGATTCTCAGTGGGTTACTTACTCCCAAAAGAAGGATAAGAGAAAGAGGCTGGGATGTGCCTCCTCAATCTCTCTAGACCCATCAATCAGATTAAGTCTTTATCAATTATTTACTGCTGTTTAAAAGCCACCTGAAAGCTTAGTGGCTTAAAAGGACAAAAATTTTATCTGTTCACAATACCATGGGTTGTGCTTGCTTCAGCAACAAATATACTAAAATTGGGACAATAGTGAGAAAACTAACATGGCCTCTGTGCAAGGATGATGTGCAAATTCATGAAGTGTTCCATATTGTTAAGGGGTCAATTCATCAAGAAGATATAATTATTGTAAATATAGGCACCCAACATCATAGCACCTAAATACTAAGCAAATAGTAACAATTCTGTTAGGAGAAGTTGACAACAATACAATAATAGTAGGAGATTTCAATACTTCACTTTCAGCAATGGATAGCTCAGCCAGAGAGAATATCAACAAGAAAATGTTGAACTTGAACCGTACATTGGACCAAATGGACATAACAGACATATACAGAATGTTCTGTCCATTAGCTTTTCTCAAGTACACACAGAACTTTCTCCAAGATAGATCAGATGATAGGCTACAAAGCAAGTCTTAGCAAAGAAAGAAGACTGTTATCATACCAAGTATGTTTTCCAACCACAATTTCTAGTATAACTAGAAATCAACAATGAGAGGAAAGTTGAAAAATTTATAAGCATGTGGAAACCTAAACAACATACTCCTGAACAGTCCATGGGTCAAAGAAGAAATAAAAAGCAAGTTTAAAAAAGTGTCAAAACAAATGAAAATAGAAACACATGGGATGCTGCATGAGCAATTCTTAGAGGAAAGTTTAGAGCAATAAATGCATACATATATGCTAAGAAAATAGAAAGATCCGAAATACACCTAACTTTATACCTTCAGGAACTAGAAAAAGAAGAACAAACTAAGCCCAAGTTGAAGAAGGAAGGCAGTAACAAAAATTAGAGCAGAAACAAATAAAATACACACCAGAAAAACTCTAGGAAATACTACTGACACTAAGCTGTTTTTTTAAAAAGATAAACAAAATCGACAACATTTTATCTACATCAACTAAGAAAGAAAAAAGAGAGAGAAACTCAAATGAATAAAATCAGAAATGAAGGAGGAGACCTTACACCTGGAATTACAGTAATACATAGTATCATAAGAGAGTACTATGAGCAATTATGGACCAAAAAATCAAATAAACCAGAAGAAATGGATAAGTTCCTAGAAACATACAACCTAACAAGTCTGAATCAGGAAGAATTAGAAAATCTTTATAGACTGGGACACCTGGCTCAGTCAGTTAAGTGTCCAACTCTTGGTTTCGGCTCACATCATGACTTATGGTTCGTGGAATCAAACCCCTTGTTGGGCTTCATGATGACAGTATAGAACCTGTCTTGGATTCTCTCTCTCTCTCACTCTGTCCTTCCCCTGCTGACATACACATACACTCTCTCAAAAGAAATAAATAAACTTACAAAAGAAAAAAAAAACCTTAACAGACCAATAATAAGAAGATTGAATTAGTAATCAACAACCTCCCAAAACTGGAAAACCCAGGAACAGATAGCTTTACTGATAAATTATATCACATATTAAAAGAATAATTAACAATAACCCTTTTCAAACTTTTCCAAAAAAATTGAACAGGAGGGAACACTTTCATTCTTCTTCATTTTACAAGGCGAGCATTACCTTGATACCAAAAAGCAAATAAGTATACCACAAACAATAACAACAACAACAACAAAATAACAAAATAATAACAACAAAACCCTATAAAACAATATCCCTGATGAATATAGATATAAAAATGCTTAACAAAATATTAGCAATCTAAATTCAACAGCACATTAAGTACTTTATCCCAGGGATGCAAGGATGATTCAACATACACAAATCAATAAATGTGATAAACTGTATTAATAAGACAAAAGTCATGTGATCATTTTAATAGCTGTGGAGAAAGCATTTGACAACATATAACATCTTTCATGATAAAAACCTTCAACAAATCAGGACATCCAGATGGCCTACAGGCACATGAAACGATGCTCAGCATCACTCATAATCAGGGAAATACAAATCAAAACCACACTGAGATACCATCTCACACCAGTCAGAGTGGCTAAAATGAACAAATCAAGAGATTCACATTTTGCTGGCAAAAATGTGGAGAAATGGGCACCCTCCTACATTGTTGGTGGGAATGTAAGCTGGTGCAGTCACTCTATAAAACAGTGTGGAGGTTCCTCAAAAAACTATCCATAGAACCCCCTTATGACCCAGCCATAGCACTGCTAGGGATTTACCCAAGGGATACAAAAGTGCTGACACATAGGGGCACATGTACCCCAATGTTCATAGCAGCACTGTCAACAATAGCCAAATCATGGAAAGAGCCTAAATGTCCATCACCTGATGAGTGGATCAAGAAGATGTGGTATATATACACAATGGAGTACTACATGGCAATGAGAAAGAATGAAATCTGGCCATTTGTAGGAAAGTGGATGGACCTTGAGGGTGTCATGCTAAGCGAAATAAGTCAGGCAGAGAAGGACAGATAC
>NC_043700.1:95882219-96132325 GCF_006229205.1 Suricata suricatta
ACTGTCAACAATAGCCAAATCATGGAAAGAGCCTAAATGTCCATCACCTGATGAGTGGATCAAGAAGATGTGGTATATATACACAATGGAGTACTACATGGCAATGAGAAAGAATGAAATCTGGCCATTTGTAGGAAAGTGGATGGACCTTGAGGGTGTCATGCTAAGCGAAATAAGTCAGGCAGAGAAGGACAGATACATTTGTTTGCACTCATAGGTCTAACAGGAGAAGAGGAGAAACCTAATGGAGGACCAGGGGGAGGGGAAGGGGGAAAGAGAGTTGGGGAGAGAGAGGGACACAAAACCTGAGAGACTATTGAATACTAAAAACAAACTGAGGGTTGAAGGGGGAGGGGAAGGGGGAAGGAAGGTGGTGGTAATGGAGGAGGGCACTTGTGGGGACGAGCACTGGGTGTTATATGGAAACCAATTTGACAATAAACTATTAAAAAAAAAGAAACACACCTTAATATAATAAAAACCATGTATGACAGAACCACAACTAACATCATACTCAATGGTGGAAGATTGAAAGCTGTTTCTCCAAAATCAGGAAATAGATCAGGGTGCACACTCTCATTTAATAGTACTGGAAGTCCATCAAATAAAATGTATCTAAGTAGAAAAGGAAGAAGTAAAAGTGTCATTATTGCAAATAATAAAATCTTATGTGTAGGAAATCTTAAAAATGCAGCCAAAAACTGCTAGAACTAATCAATGATATCAGTATAAAGTTTCAGGATATAAAATGAACATACAGAAATCAATTATGCTTCTACATACTAATAACAAAATGTCTGAAAGAGAAATAAAAAAAATCCCATTCACAATAGCATCAAAAATAATAAAATAGTTAGGAGTAAATTTAACCAAGGAAGTGAAAAAATCTTTCTATGAAAACTATAAAACTTTGATGAAAGAAACTGAAGAAGACACACCTAGAAAGGTCTTGTGTTTATGGATAAGAAGAATTAATATTCTTAAAATGTCCATACTACCCAAAGCCATCTATAGATTCAATGCAATTCCTATCAAAATTCCAAAGATGTTTTTCACAGAAATAGGGAAAACAATCCTAAAATTTGTATGAAACAAGAATAGACCCCAAATAGCCAAAAGAACAAATTTGGAGTCATTGTACTTCTTGAATTCAAACTGTACTACAAAGCTGTGATAATTAAAACAGCATGATACTGGCATAAAAATAGACACATCGACCAATGCAACAAAATAGCCCAGAAATGAATCCCCACATATACTGTCAACTAATATTTGACATGGAAGCTAGGAGCACTCAATAGGGAAAGGATAGTCCCCTCAATAAATGGTGCTAAGAACGTTGGATATGCAGAAAAATGAAACTGGATCCCTATCATCCACCACTCACAATAATTAACTTGAAATCGTTTAAAGACCTAAAGATAAGACCTCCTAGAAGAACTCTCCCAGAAGAAAACATTGGGAAGAAGCTCCTTGATATTGGTCTTGACAGTAACTTTTGGATATGACATCCAAAGTTCAAGCAACAAAAGCAAAAATCAAAAGTAGGACTGCATCAAACTAACAAACAAACAACAAAAACCAAAAATCAACAAGATTAAAAGTCAGCCTTTGGAATAGGAGAAAATATTTGCAAATGACATATAGATAAGGACTTAATATCCAAAATATATAAGGAACTCATACAACTTAACAATAAAGCCAAATAAATCAATTAAAAAATGGACACAGAAATGAAGAGTAATTTTTCCAAAAAAGATATCCAAATGGCCAATATGTACATGAAAAGATGCTCAACATCACTAGTCATCAGGGAAATGCAAATACAAACCACAATAAGGTATCACTTCACATCTGTTAAAGTGGCTCCCATCTAGAAGGTGAGCGATAACAAGTGTTAATGAGGATAAAGAAAAGGAAATTTTGTGTACCATTGGTGGGAATATAAATTGGGGTAACCACTATGTAAAACCGTGTGAAAGTTCTTTTAAAAATTAAAAATACAACTATCATTTGATCCAGCAATCCCCCCTCTGGATATACATCCAAGGGAAATGAACACGGGATGTTGAAAAGATATGTGTACTCCCATGTTTGTTGCAGCGTTATTCACAATAGCCAAAATACGGAGACAATCTAAGTGTCTGTCAATAGATGAATGGATAGAGAGGTTGTGGAAAACATAACAATTGGAATATTATCCAGCCATGGGAAAGAAGGAAATCCTGTCATTTGCAGTCCAACCTGGATGGACTTTGTGCCTCATGAAGCAGACCCGAGGAAGACAAATATTGTCTGATATCACTTATGCATGGAATCAAAAAGCCAAGCTTGTAGAAACAGAATAGAATGGTGGTTACTGGGGGCTGGTGTGTAGGGCAATTGTGGAGATGTCATTAAAGGACACCGATTTGCACTTAGAAAATGAATAGGTTCTGGAAATCGAATGCACAGTATAGTAATTACAGTCACCAATATCATATTATACCCTTCAAAATTGCTAAGAGATTCTATCTTAAATGTTCTCACCACAAAAAAGAAGTGATAATTTTATGACATGTTAGAGGCATAAGTTTAAGCTGAGGTGGTAATCATAATGTAATATATAAATGTATCGATTCAATAGAGCGTGTACCTTAAATTTACACAATGCTATATGTAACTGACATCTCAATTTTAAAAAACACCATGGACGTCCATTTGCACTGGACCCAGTGGGACATCTTTCTGCTGGTCTTGTCTGGGTCCCCCATGCAGCTGCAGTCATCTGAAGCTTGCCTGGGGCTGGATGGTCTAAAGTGAGCAGGCTTACACATTCGGTGGTTGGCTTTGGCTACTGACTGTGCCTTTCTCTCATGTGTTCTCTCTTTGTTAAGAAGTTTAGACTCAACAAAGACTGAATTTCATTATTCGGTGGCAACATACACGGGGCTAGAGCAGAAGCTGCAAGGCCGTTCAAGGCGGAGAGGTTTAGAGCCACACCCCATCACTTGCACTGCACCCTGTCCGTAAGGCCAACTACGATCGAAGGGGTGGAGAGATTAATTTCACCTCTTGGTGGGAGAAGTGGCTAAGTCACATTATAAAAGGTCTGGTGAGAGAAATTATTGAGACCACTTTTTTAAAGTTGAGAGAGAGAGAGAGAGTGCACGAGCAAGCAGGGGAAGGGCAGAGAGAGAAGGAGAGAGAGAGAATCCCAAGAAGACTGTGCCATCAGTGCAGGGCTCCACACAGGGTTCAATCTCATAAACCATGAGATTATGACCTGAGCCAAAACAAAGAGCTGGACGCTTAACTGACTGAGCCGCCCAGGCTCCCAAGGACCACTTTTAAAACAATCTTCCCCAAAGTCTACCTCCTTTCCTAGGACACATGGGTAAAGGGGCAGAGAGTGGCCAGCAGTGAGATGGGAATTGATAAAGTGCAGAAGTGAGGGAGAAGTACCTATTCTTCCCACTCATCCTACGAACTGGTGATACGTTAACATACAAGATTTCCTATCGACCTAGGGGTAGCAATACCAGACATTTGCAGGAAGTAACATTTAACTCTAATAAATAACATTCTCTGCTTATAACGGAATCTTTTAATCTTTAAAAACATGGTATATTGAATGGTGATTTTTCAGTTTTAGATTATATATGTAGATTCTTTAAGCCTTGGCATTATTTTTATTTATGTATTTATTTTGACAGAGACAGAACACACACGAGTAGGGGGGATGGGGCAGAGGGGGAGAGGCTTCAGCTCAGCATGGAGCCTGATGTGGGGCTTGATCCCATGACCCAGGGATTATAATCTGAGCCAAAATCAAGAGTTTGATGCTGAGCTGACTGAGCCACCCCAGGCACCCCAAAGCCTTGGTATTATTAAAGAAAGTTTATTTAAAGAAAGTTTAAACACAGTTTTCTCGATATCAACATGAAGTCCATGAATGTACTGGGCAATGAGCTGAGATTCCCGTAATACAAAGTTTATTGTTAAACACTCGCATAATTAAGGAAAGCTTCGAACTCAGTTTTTCTTTTTAGCACTTTACAAATTGGAAAGATTTTTCCATATTTAGATGGTTTAATTAATGGCATCGTATCAAGGGAGGGGGGAGACGGATATTTCTAACCATGATTCATTTTGCTTCTGCGACCACAGGACCTAACAGTTTCTTATTAAGAAAGGCTGCTAACCCTTCACAACCCCATGGATCTGGGTGCTGATGAGTAAAAGGGAAACAACGCCTGAGTCATTGGCAGTGGCTACTGATACAGGGGATTCAGGACAAGTGGAGGCAGTGTCAGGGAGGGCAGGCTATAGGTGTACATTACAGAATTCAGGGCCAGGAAGTTTGCTCAACAACTGCTCCAAACTCTTCCCTTTGGGTAAGTCCAAAATTCGTGGGCAAAACTGGACCAGGGTTTGAAACAGGCCTGTCTTGAATGGCCAGGCCTTGCTTTCATGGACTCTTTGATATCAAGGCTTGATTGTTATGTGGTCTGGTCACAGAGGGAAAGTGGCTGATTCCATCTCTCTCTGTATGTTTTCACCTTCTCGTTCTGAATCAGGGCAAACCGTAAAGTGGAAAAACAGAGCCAAAGAGGGGAAATGGAAAAGTTGGCTGCTTTACACCCTTTCTGCCCTCCCTCTGCCGGGGCTTTCCTGGAGCTGAGTTCCAGCTCAGCTAGGAGGGAACGAGAGAAAAAGAAACATGTCCAAAAGGAACCGATGGTATTTGGGGAATTGTTTATATTCAGGAATGTTCTGGAAAGATGATCTCCATTTAGAGTTTCTCTTTCTTTTCAGTTACGGCAACAATGGACTATGAATCTCCTTCTCTCTCTTTCCTTTCCTTCCTCCCTTCATCTCTACTTTCCTTTCCTCTCTTTTTCTTCTTTCCTTTAAATTTTTTTCATCACTATTAATGTGAAACTTGGTGAAAATGACCACAATTGAATGTGATGAGCATCTATACAGCTCAGGGACATTCATAAAAACTGTTATAACAATAAAAATGGTCAGAAGTGTGACTCAGAATACCTTCTTTAGGAAAGAAAAAGAATATTTCCTTAAGGATAAGAGGGATTCTGAATTTCGCATATCTTTTATTCTGCATTTGTATATGCATACATATACATTTAACCTTTTAAAAAATTTTCAGTGTCTCAGAGCAACATAGCAAGACTGCATCCTCAGAAAAATTAGTATTTTGATATATTTAGTTTTATATCTTTATTAGAGTTATACCTAATATTCAGTCTGCCTTTTGAAAGCTTATAGTACAGTGGAAAATATTTGCTTCTTATTTATAGCATGATCTTCACCCAATGGGAGATTATAATAACTGCTTTGGACTTAGGAAACACTTTGCTTCTGGGATGAAGTTGATATAACACATCTGTATCCAAATAGGTTTACAGAGAAAACTGGCGCCAGTATATGAAGCTGAGAGAAGCTTTGTCGTACAGAAGACTCCCAATTGACTAGATTATCCTTATATGGGAACTCAGAATTGCTGATAATTGACCACGCTGGCATATAATTGAGCAGCAAGATAATAAAATAGTGGTTTTATGGGTCTTGTATTCACTTTGTAGAGTTACTTTATAATGATATTTTAGAAAGGTACAGTACACCTCACACCTGTCAGAATGACAAAAGTTAACAACACAAGAGACAACAGGTGTTGGTGAGGATGCAGAGCAAGAGGAACCCTCTTGCACCTTTGGTGTGAATGCAAACCACTCTGGAGAACACTATGAAGGTTCCTCAAGAAACTAAAAATAGGACTACCCTACTATAATCTAGCAATTGCACTATTAGGTATTTACCTAAAGAACAAAAAAATTACAGATTTGAAGAGGCACATGCACCCCGATGTTTACAGCAGCATTAGCAACAACAGCCAAACTATGGAGAGAGCCCATATATCCATCAACTGATGAATGGATAAAGAAAATGTAGTATATATATATATATTTATATATATACACACACACATATGTATATGTATATATGTAATCCAATATTACTGAGCTACCAAAAAGAATGAAATCCTGCCATTTGCAATGACATGGATGTAGATAGAATGTATTATGCTAAGCAAAATAGGTCAGAGAAAGACAAATACCATATGATTTCACCATATGTGGAATTTAAGAAATAAAACAGATGAACATATGGAAAGGGGTGGGGGAAAGAAGAAAGGGAAACAAACCACAATACTCTTTTTAAAACATTTAATTATTTTTGAGAGAGCACAAGTGGGGGAGGGGCAGAGAGAAAGGGACAGATGATCTGAAGTGGGCTTTGTGCCAACAGCAGTGAGCCTGATGTGGGGCTTGATCTCAGGAACGATGAGATCTTGACCTGAGCCAAAGTTGGACTCTCAACTGACTGAGCCACCCAGGTGCCCCAGTAGACTCTTAATGATAGACAACAAACTATGGGTTGACAGAGGAAGGTGGGTAGGAGATGGGATGGGTGATAGGTACTAAGGAGGACACTGGGTGTTGTATGTAAGTGATGAATCACTGAATTCTACTCCTGAAACCAGTATTGCACTGTATGTTATCTAACTAAAATTTAAATTTAAAAAAAGTGAAAAAAAAAAGAAAAAAGGGAAAAAGAAAGGTACAGTACAAATTCATCAAAATCCTTATCTTCCTTTATCAGGCAAAGTATCCTATACTCTTGAGTCTCTGGAATAAGTATTTCTCTAATCTCAGCCCAGATAGGTTCCATTCTTATCCTCCTTTTATGGATGAAGAACCTAAGTCCAAGAGAGGCCAACTACCTTGTCCAAGGTCATGCACTGTTCAGTGGTAAAGCCAGGATTTGAACCCATTAGTCTTCCTTCAGTCCCATGACATCATACTGCATGTGTACCTTGATACCAAATTCAGTTGTGGAGTAAATTCTATTTAACCCATACAGCAAGCTGATAAATTTTTAATACAAGTGTATTAAAATATTTCATGTTGAGAGGTAGGTGAAAATATTTATTAAATAGAACAAATTCCAGTGTAATTGTGTTAAATATGTCAATTCCTTGTCAAAATCTCCCTATTGACCCATAGCTAAGTGATTAATTGAGGAAGTCAATCAAAATGAGGAATCATAGAAAATGCTGTAAAGACACCTTAATAGTTTATACTTGCTGTGAAGCAGGGGCAGCCACATGCAACGTAGGGCCAGGGCCTAGTTCTGAGCAGTGCTCTGGTGGAGTTCAGAAATGCCTCCTTACCTATGCCACATGCAGGCAGGCTGCACCATCTTATGATCTGAACTTTCAGTTCCTTTAAAGTGGAATAAGACCTGGGGCACTTGGGTGGCTCATTCAGTTGAGCAACTGACCTTGACTCAGGTTATGATCTCATGGTTTGTGGGTTCAAGCCCCATGTTGGCCTCTTTGCTGACAGCTCAGAGCCAGGAGCCTGTTTTGGATTCTGTGTCTCCCTCTCTCTCTCTCTGCCCCTCCCCTGCTCTCATTCTGTCTCTCTCCCTTTCAAAAATAAATAAACATAAAAAAATTAAAGTGGAATAAGACCTGAATGATATCTGAAGCAACCTGAGCCCAGAATGCTTCTGGAGTTTTATATATTTTCTCCATTTTTAAAAAATAACTTCCATTTTCATCCATAAATAATTTAGTAATTTATTTATATATAGAATTCATTTTAGGTACTCACTTTTATGAATTCTTCTTTTTTAAATGTTTGTTTATTTACTGAGAGAGAGAGAGAGAGAGAGACGGTGAGCAGGGGAGGGGCAGAGAAAGAGAGGGAGAGAGAAAATCCCAAGCAGGCTCCACATTATCAATGTAGAGCTGGACTCAGGGCTGAACTTACAAACCATGAGATCATGACCTGAGCTGAAATCAAGAGTCAGATGCCCAACCAACTTAGCCACTCAGGAGCTCCAACAACTTCTTAATTTAAATATTTTTATTCTGTGTTTCTACAACATCCTCAAACTGTACTACTTCTTGAGTTCTGAAATGAGCTCTCTTGTCTCTGCTTATTTGCCTATGCTATTTTTCATCTGGAATGTCCTTTTCACCAACATGTGTTCCTGCTGAAAACCTACCCATCCTTCAGGGAGAAGAACTGCCAACCAACAAAGCAGTATATACAGCATAAATCCACTGACTTTCCCAAAGGATACCTAAAGAACTTGGAGCCTGCTTCGGATTCTGTGTCTCCCTCTCTCTCTGCCCCTCCCCGCTCATGCTCTGCCTCTCTCTGTCTCAAAAATAAATAAAACACTAAAAAAATTTTTTTAATGCAAAAGAATTATATATATGTATATATTTTTTATCTAATAAAAGAAAGTAAGCTTGTTTATCTTCAAAGATTAATTCCTGATACAAAATTCAAACCATGTGTAACTAACGACATATTATCGTTTTTAGTAAATGAGTACAGAAGAGAAGTCTCCAGAGACAGAGGACTCGCTTCCTTTGCTGAGATCAACTCACGGGTCCTTGCCAGAAATCCCTGGAAGATTTTCATGTTATACCCAGGCTCTTACATCACCTACCAGCCTCTGAGAAGTTTCTGATGGGTTATATCATGCCAGCACTGTTGGGCACTTCAGAGACAGCAGGGCATCATTGAAAGTGAACTCTCATCAAGGGAAATTGATCCTGTTCCACCATTTAACAGCTGACTAATCTTATCAAATTACTTAACCTTTCTGGTTTTTCACTTCTTCATCTATAAAATGAATATAATAACTGGAAAAATATAACTGAAAAGCACCCATCACATTGCTTGACACATATTAGGTGATAATAAAAGGTATCATTATTATTATTACTAGTGTTCTGAAAAAACTAAAAACAGCCAAAAAACAGAAACAAAACAACAACCACCCAAACAGACAAAACAACAACAAAATCTCTTTTTCCACTCTGGTGTTCTTTCTTCTGATTTAAAAATGTACGGGGGCACCTGGGTGGCTCAGTTGGTTAAGCATCTGGCTTCGGCTCAGGTCATGATCTCATGGTTGGTGAGTTTGAGCTCTGTGTTGGGCTCTGTGCTGACAGATCAGAGCCTGGAGCCTGCTTCAGATTCTGTGTCTCCCTCTCTCTCTGACCCTCCCCTGCTCACATTGTCTCTCTCTGAGAGACATAAAAAACATAAAAAATTTTTTTAAATAAAAAATAAAAATGCACAGGTCTGCTGAGTACTGGGGAAACCTTGGTTCAACTACAATGTGCCTTTAATCTACCATTTTATCTCCTCTCTGCCTTTTAACACCATTTCCTTACCATTTGCCATTTTGTTAACACTTCAAAATTTAGCTCTCCTGAAACTTCATTTTCATTCTATTGAAACGTCAAGATCCTCAGTGACTCAGTGTCAATCTGTGTAGCATTTTAAGATTTCCCCTTCCTTGACACACACTATTTCTTGTCCTTTTACTCTTCTGTTTCTTCTTTCTTCAATTAATTTGTCCTACCTGAACACTGTCCCAATGGTAGTAACGGCCCTAGGAGTTGTCCTCAGATCTTTGCGTTGTATAATCTCTACTCTCAATAAGTAATCTTATCAACAAATATCTTTATGTAGATGCCTTCTAAATCTTTCTCTTCACAGCAGATCATTCTCCCACATGCAGTTGCAAAACTGCTTAACCACCATTTCAATGTCTAATGTCTACTCGGCATCTCAGACTCAATGTACTGAAGTCCATCATTTTCCCCAAATATAATCTCCCCATGCAAGTTTAAAATCTTTACATCATCTTTGATTCCTCCTTATCTCCCCACATCACAGCAAATATGGAAACCTGTCAATTCTTCCTTTCTCATGTAACTCAGTGCGTCAATTCTTCGTCATCTCTCTGCCACCACCACTTACTATCAATTATCACTGTGTTTTTGGATTATAATTTTCTCAGCTTCAGTTATTTTCAATCTCAATCTATCCTGCATACTGCTATCAAGTTAATATTCTTCAAAAAAACTGCCCTCATTAAACACATCAAATAACCTCCCACCTCAAAAACATACATGTTTCCCTAAATTTTAAGGAATAAATGACTTACCTTGTATTCCAGGTTGGAATTTCTAAAATTGCATTTAATTTGCCTTTTAAGACTTATCTACAACTAATTCTTAACATTAATGTTTATTAAAATAAAAATAGCCTATTTACAATTACTAAAAGCCCATGATGATTTTGAACTCCAGCATCTATTTCCTGTCTTTCCTTGCCATTCTCACTTTTAAAAAACAAAACAAAACAAAACAAAACAAAAAACAAAACTAATTCCATGACTTTTTCCTGGCATATCAGCTCTTACCTCTATATCAATCCATTTGTTTGCCAAGGTTCTATGTACAACTAGAGGGGTATAGCATGTGACCCAAGCTTATTCAGTGTGCCAAATCTTCCTTGACCATAATAATTGTTTCAGAGATGGTTATATGACCTGTGCATGTACAATTAGAATGAATCCTAGGGTTTGTGAGGGCGTTCTTGAGAAAAGAGTCAGGATAGGATTGACTAGGCTGCAGTAACAAATATCAAATCTCAGTGGTTTATTTCTTGCTGATGTCAGTTTGATGTGGGGAGGGAGGCTCCCCTTCAGGGCTCCCATACAAGTGGTAGTTAAGTGATCTAGCACCTTGTACACTGCCAGTTCCAGCAAATGAAGGTAAACACAAAAGGGGAGGAGAACATAGTTAGTTGTGGATTTTCTATGGCTAGGTTTGCTTTATTTCCTGCGGCCTAAACTCAGTAAAATGGCTTCAACTGAACTCCAAAATAGTGGAAAATATTGTTGTATGTGTCAGGGAAGAAGAAAATGAAATAAGATTTGAGAAACACACACGATTCTTTCTGCCATGTGAGGAAGGGTATAAGGAAAAACAAAATTATAGAATCACTTAAAGATGCATAAAATGTCAGGATTAATCTTTTTTCCATAAAAAAGTTAATATATTTCCCAAAGTGCATCATATACCTAGGAATAGTTTCAGACATACCCTTGCCTACCAAGAGGATCCAGTTCTTCAACTCCCAGGAATGTAAAATGCACTGAGATAGAATTCTGGCCCTTTTTCCTTATTTTTTCCTTTTACTCAGCAATCTGCCTCACTGTGGATTGCTTGTAGAAGGGAGGTGCCCAAGAGAGAAGTACAGATGAGAAAGCGGAGAATGCAAAAGAGCAGGGAGAGACAAGAGAGGGGCACATCTAAGGAGAAAGAAGGGGAGAAGAGTAGGGAGAAAAAGAAGACAAGTAGTGGTAAGACTCATGGCATTTGTGCTTTGAGTTTTTAGTACATTATCTAAAAACTCTAAGAGCATATTCCTAATTCTGCATTTGCAAATAGGCTGTGGTCTCACACTTATGGAGAAGTGTGACTGGTCCTGCTTATGTATAAAATAATAGAAAAAATATATATTGGCCTCTGTCCCCAGTTCCTGGCACAGACCTCTTAAATTCCTTGGAATTTCCTGGAGGATAGGAAGGTCTAACTTTTAAAAAAATGTTTATTGATTTATTTTGAGAGAGAGAAAGATCTATGTTCATGTGGGAAGGACATGAGGGCGGGGGCGGGGGGGAAGAGTACCAAGTAGGCTCTGTGCTGTCACTGCAGAGCCTGACACAGAGCTTGATCTCACAAGCAATGAGATCATGACCTGAGCCAAAATCAAGAATTGGTTGCTCAACTGAGCCACCCAGGTGCCCCAGGAATGTCTTATGTTTTAATGAGGTGGCTCCTGATGGGATCTTGGATGGAGGCTGGTTATCAGAAAGACCAAACTGTGATCAGAAACTTAGAACTTTTAGCCCCATCCCCCATTATCTGGAGATAGGAGAGGGGCTGGAAATGGAATTAATGATAGATCAGGCTTCCATGAGAGAGGTATGAGGTTTGGAGATGTGTTACCAGGTTTGGTGATGCATCTTCATACTGGGTGGGTGTTACACCCTAACTCCATGGGGACAGAAGCTCCTTTATTCAAGACCCTTCCAGACTGAACTCTATCTAACTCTCATCTGATTGTTCATCTGTATCCTTTATGACATTCTTTATTGTATAATCATTGTATAATTATTATTATATAATAAACTGAAAAATTAAGTTCTGTGGGCTATTCTAGGAAATGACTGAATTCAAGGAGAAAGGCCATAGGAACCTGTGATTTGTAGCCAAGATGGCCGATAACCGGGGGCCTACAGTTTGTGGTTGGTGTCTGAAGTTGGGGGGCAGTCTTGTGGGATGGAGCCCTTCACCTGTGGGTCCTGGGCTAACTTAAGTTAGTGTCAGAACTGAATTGAATTGTAGGACACCCAGGTGTTATCTCAGAAGAATTGCTTGAGGGGAAAATCTTCACACATTCGGTGACCAGAAGTGTCAGCTGTGAAGTGTTCTGTGTGAGCAGTACAGGAGAGACAAGAGACACACAGGAAGCCTATAGTTTTTCCCTTCACATTAAAGAAACAGACCTCTACCTTTGTGAAATGATTTGAATGACTAAGACATGTCCCTGATCGAAACATAATCTCCCTCCTTGGCTCCTTTCATGGCGTCCTGGCTTCCTCCATGTCAACAACTGCCTGCCGTGGTTGACAGTTGTTGGTTTAGGCTCTTGAGAAAATAAATATGTATCTAAGATAATATTTTTGAAATATTTTGCCTTTTGCATGCCTTTGTACAGACTACTCCCCCAAGTCTTTTTCCAGATGCATCTATTTGGCTAACAAGTTTAGAACTGTCCCAGGAGGAATGCAAAGAGAACAAAAATGCTGATATTCAGTTTATAATATCTAATATAGGATTTAGGTGGAAGACAATAGTTGCTGAAGCCAGGCCTTTATTAAAAGAGATAGAGTTTTCTAATTTCATTTAGCTCTCAAATGATAGATTTTTTTCTGTAGGCAGAAATAATACCTTCTACTGTGTTATCTAGGTCATGAACCTGCTGCTCCAGGGGCAGAGAAGGATATTTATTCAAATGTTAAACAACGTAGTGTCCTCTATGTGTGGGGCATCATTCTAAATGTTAGGAATACAGCAAATGAACAAAAGAGGCAGTGTTTGTTTCAGAACATACATACAGTGGTGTTCTGGTAAATGTTTAATAACTGGCTCTCTGGAGAAAGAGGCTCTGCTTTCTAGTCCTTGCTAATTTCATGCTGTAAATTCTCCCATCTTGGCTGGTTTCAAGTTACCTACATAGTATCAGTAAACACAGAGTTGGGAAGGCATGTTCCTAGTTGTTTACTCTCTCAAGTTGGTACAAGCTGGCTGTAGTACACTGATGGCTATGTAGGAGATAAGACTGCATGTATGTGCTGTGTGTTTGTGTGTGTGTGCGCACACACATGAGAGAGAGAGAGAGAGAGAGTGAGAGAGAGCGAGAGAGAGAGAGCGCGCAAGACAGAGGGAGGGAGAAAGGAAATCAGATCCTGAGCACTTTAAAGAGATGGAGAGTAACCTAAAGGGATTGTTGAATTTATTAGCAGGCGTAGCTTTGTAAGTGTGTGACCAGAAGCACTCCTGGTTTGCTTTAGCACTCTACTGTAGCCAGCCATCTTGAAGTTCTTAATTTTTTTAATAAGGAAGACTACATTCTACTTTGTGCTGAGCCCTGCAAATTACAGAGCTGTTTCTTCTTATTACGATGTACTAAGTTTACTTATGAACTAAACTAATATTTAGGGTTTTCCCCCTATAATCTAGAGGATGCAGTCATGAAGAAATTGAGATGCCTTATGAAGATATAAGGAAGTATTTTCACAGCCCAGTTTGAGGAGCAATTTTACTGTGTGATAAGTGCACAAAAGTTATTGTCCATTAACAACTCATCCTACTCTTAAATCTCAAGGCTCTATGTCTACTCTGGTTCTTGACTTCCAATCCTGTTACAGAGCAGCAGCACAACTGCATATTTATTCCCTGGACCTCACTGTGAGATCTCATAATTTCTACTGAATCTTAAGCTACAACCATCTTATACATGAGCCTCTCCCAACTCCCTGAATATATGGAACTTGCTTTTCACCTGGGACCTTTAATCATTCAGCTTCAGTCACCAGCTCATCTGACATGACCTGTCAACACCAGATGGGGCCTCCCTGGTAAGATGTCCCCACCCCACACTAGACTGCCAAGTCTCAATGCTCACAATCAAGTAGGAAGTCAAGACTGGCTTATGCTGCAAGCTCATTAAAAAACTTTTTTTATTATTATGGATGCTGAAAGACTGGGACAGTCTAGAGGAGAGAGGATATATTTTATTCATTCTCATATTTCCTTTGTTTCCCGTGTTTGTTTATTTTTGAGGGCAAGAGACAGAGACAGCATGAGTAGGGGAGGGTCAGAGAGCAAAGGAGACACAGAATCTGAAGCAGGCTCCGGGTTCTGAGGTGTCAGCACAGAGCCCATGGCAGTGCTTGAACCCACGAACCATGAGATCATGACCTGAGCCGAAGTCGGATGCTCAACTGACAGATTCACCCATGTGCCCCTCATTCTTATATTTCTAACATCTAGTATTCTGGCCAGTCCAGAGCAGAAGCTCAAAAACAGCTTATGCAATTTAACTGGATAATGTCCTCTCAAGCCCTCAATCCTAACCTCTTGCCTTTATCCTCATCGAGTGTCCTCCCTTGAACTCCAACGAGGAAATCAGTTGTGAGACAAGATACACACATGTCCACTCACCCTCTAGGGGCGGGGCTTCACCAAAGCTCCCTCCGTGGCTCTCTGTTCATTCCTCTTCATCCTGCTCCTCCTCCCAAAATGTCTCTTCTCTGTTCATCACAACACAATTGTGACAAGTCTCATCTCAGTACAATTTCCAAGACCCTCCAAAATGTGGCTTTATGCTCCTTATTGAAGTTCATTTCTTGTTCATGTCCATTCTGCTCAGGCCACTTTCTCACAAACAACACATCTGCACATGTTCCCTGGCCTGGGATGCTTTTCTCCTTTCCTTCTTCCCTCTTTTACACCCCTTTCTTCACAGCACCTTCATGAGGCCAATCTTGATGGAAAAAGATTTAGAGAAACTTTTTACAACACAGTAAGCATCTCTTTTCTAAATTTTGCTACACATTCTCAGTACTACTTTTTTAAACACTTAGGGACAATAAACTGAATACACAAAAATTCTAATTCCCTCTTTATTCTTTGTTCTCCACATCTTTCTTTCAATTCTGATCTCCACCTCTCAAAGATACACACACACACACACACACACACACACACACACACACACAGGCTGCCAGCAGCCCTGGGGAGGATAGGATCACTTAGGACTATGGGTAGTCAGGGCCCACATGATCCCCTGCTTTCCTGAGGTCTGACTCGATTGCCATTGGGCTATTCTTACATCTACACATCAAGGAGAATAGAGTAAGAGATAAGTTAATATTAGAAACTTCAAGGAATGGAGAACTGGAATTATGAGCTTTTGGGAAAGTGATTCTAATAATCCCATAGATTCATACCACTGTTCATAGTAACTAGAAGGTAAGAAATGGTTAAATCTTTGGATCGTGGAGGAAAGAATTTTACCAATTTTGCCAGCTATAAAAATTACTATTGATCTGTCACACCCAAGTTGGAGTTGAGGTAACAATTTCTCTTCTGAATTTTCATAAGGAACCAGGTTTTAGTTTGTAAAAACATAAACATTTCTGCCAAAGCCAGAGAAAGAAGAGGAGTTGTATCTGATGCAGTTTATGGAGAGATCACTCTACTTATTCTGATAATGTTGACCATGGGATGTGTGGCAATGATCTCTTTGCAGGGAGTGTCTGGCCATCTGTGGTGGTTAATTTTATGTGTCAAATTGGCTAGTCCATGCTACCCAGAAATTTTGGTCAAACATTATTCTAGATATTTCTGTGAAAGTATTTTTTTAAGATGATATTAACATTTAAATCAGCAGACTGAGTAAAGCCTATTACCAGTACTCCACAGTGTGGGTGGATCTCTTCCAAGCAGCTGAAAGCTTTAATGGAAAGACTGACCTCTCCTGAATAAGAATGAATTCTGCCAACATATTGCCTTCAGACTTGAACTGCAGCATTGACTCTTCCCTGTGTCTCTAGCACCTAGCAGCTTTTGAACTTGCCATCCGCCACAATTGTGGGACCCAATATCTTAATATAAAATTTTCTCTTTCTTTTTAAAAAACTTTTTTAATGTTTATTTATTTTTGAGAGACAGAGAGACAGACTGTGAACAGGAGAAGCGCAGAGAGAAGAGACAACAGACTCTGAAGCAGGCTCCAGGCTCTGAGCTGTCAGCACAGAGCCTGATGTGAGTCTCGAACCCACGAGCAGTAAGATCATGACCTGAGCCAAAGTTGGCCACTTAACCGCCTGAGCCACCCAGGCGCCCCTAAAATTTTCTCTTTCTATAAATATGTATACATCCTGTTGGCTCTGATTCTCTGTAGAATCCTGACTAATACCTTATCCTACAGAACTTCCCTGAAGAGTGAGTTTGTAATATCTCAACACTCACTCTTTTCATTATACTTTTAGAGACAGACCATTTTAATATCTTTGTCTCCCTTGGGAAAAAAATAGGCATTATCTACAGACAAGTAGAAACAATAAATGAAGCCAAACATAAAATTCATCTTGATAGATGTCAATTTTGTAATACAGTATGTGATTTTTTTGTATGAACTAATTTTAATACCCCAAATAATGAAAAAAAAAAAAAAAGAAAAAGGAGAAGGGAGCAGGTAAGAGAAGGAGAAAAGAAGGAGATCAAGAATGAGAAGAAGGAGAAGAAAAAGAAATGAAATTATTGAAATGAACAATAGGTCTTAAAAAAATCTAAAACAAAAAACAGCATCCGTCCAGGATGAATCAATATGTTGACCAAGCCCTTTTCTAGTAAAATGATATTTAGTTGTAAGAAAAGCAACCACAAAGGTTTTTTTTTTCTTTTCTCCCTCTCTCTTAAAATTTTTTTAAATTTATGATTTGAACATTGTCTACTTCAAAGTCTCATTTAAACTTTCTATAGTGAATCATCTTCATTGCATATTTTCTGAGTAATGGCAGTGAATCACTCTTTTAAAGTGTTTTAAGAACTTAATGTTCTTTGGCATTCGACACTTAGCATATTTGCTAAATGCTACTTTATATGAATATTGCTAAGTAGCATTATAAGATCATCATTTTTCATAGAATTAGGTATCAAAATGAGATATAAAAGGACACTGTCTTGTTTCTGACATCCCAGAAAACATATTAATTGTTGACAAGATCAGGAAGCAGAATAGCATCGTATAACAATGCCTGAACTTGAAGTCAAAAGACCTAGGTCCTAGTGCTTGCTGTCACTACCACAGTCATCTTAGGCAAAACTATTTGATATCTCCACACTTCAGTCATGGCCGTATCTATAATATCTGAATGTTATTATGAGTATTTTGAGAGGTTATTTAATATGAGAGAGCTCAGTACAGAGAAGGACTTGTCTATCCTGTTGCAGTGTAGGAAGGTGTGGAATCAATAATGTTGCATACAGTGAACATGCATGGTGGAAGGAGGTGAGAGAGTCAAGAGGACAGTCAAGGATCTTGCTCTGGAGCTCTGGACTAAGAACAAAGTGACACAAAGACCTAAGGGACCCTCTGCGCTAATAAGATATAAGTCACTATCACTACTGGATGAGGCCATATGGCCTGTGGATCCCTGCTGTCCCTGATGGCAGGTGGTGGAAGCGATCTCTGTAGATGAGAACAGAACAAGAATGTCCAGAAAGCTGGCTTCTAATGGAGTCCAGAATATTTCAGGGATGCTTCCTTGGAAGGTATTGATATCAGGAAACCCATATGTGGATTATTATGAATTATTGGAAGGGTTATAAACACAAAGGACTTGGCATAGTGCTTGGTAACTAGCAGGTCTTCACTAAATGATAGCTGTTATTGTGTTTACTGTTACCATTATTATCAACACTAAATGGGAGTGGGAGGTGACGGTGGGAGTCAGAGGGCCATCTGTGGATTATTTATAAATTATTCTGGAAATAATGAGAAAACATTTGGAAAGGACGGGAAAACATTTGGTTTTCTCTGAATAAGTTGAACATAATCATAAAACTGATATAGCTCAGTGGATTCATCTGAATTGTCTGAATTACAACTGGAGGTGGGACAGGGAAGCTTCTAGATATGAGGCTGTTAGAGCTGGGGTAGGGACTACTGACTCCTCACATCAGTGCATGGTCACCCAGCGTGAAAGCACAAGGGTGTCTGTGTGCACGTGTGAACAGGTAGGTGATGATGTTCGAGCACTTAATCACCATGTACCTATGCACTAATGTAGGTAGGAATATTAGGAAGGGGGCCTGATACATTCCTCTGAATTCTGGGCACTTTATCGATTTAACTTATTTAATACTCATTGCAATCTTCTAAAGCTTGTATCCTTCCTCCCATTTGCTATGTGAGAAGACAGGAGTGCAGGGAGCACCCGCCCGTGACTTTTCCCAGCGGCTGAAACTGGGATTGAAACCCAGTCCTCCAAACCCTGGCATTAGCGTAGTCTTCTTCCTGTGCGCCTCTTCCCTTGACGGTGTTACTCCCTGAGCTCTCCTGTGTTTAGAAACGTTGTTCATTTTACATGGCACTTTGCAGGAAAACTGCCCTCTTGTGAACACTGACCTGAGCTTTTTGAAGTGGTTTCCTTGTGAGTGTTGTTTACCATCACTGAGCTGCTTGTTGTTCCTCAGAGTCCTGGTGAGTATGGGTGAAGGCACGTAATGTAAGTGGCCTCAACTTACTTTGGCCACAAGCCATTTGTGTCGCTAAACAGAAGAAGAAACAAAGGCAAATCAAGCATACAGTAATGCTACAAGGGCTAAATGGCCAAAATCATAATTTCTCAGTTTATTCCCTTGGTGGATACTCTCCCAAGATGTACGCATTCCTTTCACTGTTTTCTTTACAAAGAGCATACCTTATACATCTACTAATGTTAAGCATTTTCCCCTTGCTTTAAATTGGATATTTATTCATTTAAAAATAACATATCTAAAACTAATGATGCTAAAACATTTACTGTCCTGCTGATAATTTCTCCAACTCTGTGCGCTACAAAAACGCAACCAAGCAGAAAAAGAAATAGGTTTTAGTTAAATTGACAAGATTTATATATTTTTTTTTAATGAAGAAAGTTAAATCTGGATCTTCACATTACTGGTTTTCATTAATTCTTGCTTCAACATTACAGAATTAGTGGCGAAGAGTGTGTTCTTTCAGCATTCTGTCACTTCACATCTATTCATTTTCATTAGAAGTATTTCCGGTTAACTAAAATTAGGTCATACCGAACCTTCTAAAATATGACACTTAAAGTTTTGGTTGACTTTTGCCATCTTCATAACATGTATAAACAAAGTGAAGAATAATTCTTATCATAGATTTCAATAGTTTTATTCAGAAAAAAACTCCCACATTTACTGTAGTTCCCAGGGCGTCTTCTACACATTCATAAAACAATTACTCGTTGAGAGCAATGTTCAAGGAATGTATGAGTCGTTTTCCAGGCAATCACCCACCCCATTGTCTGATGGTTAGGATTTAGCATTTCACAAGTAAAAACATCACTTTTTCTTATTGTTAACAAAATCTGGATTTTGAACACGAGGAAGGCTCAAAGCAGCAGAGTATTGTTGGTGAAAGGTGAGATGCTAGAAACCATTCTGCCGCCTTTCATTTCAGTGACTTCCCACCACTTCTCTTCACTGGTGTTGTAGATGCTCTAGGTGTCCGCCTTCACAACTTTCCACTTGCGTGGAATTCCATCTGTTTAATCAAACCGAAACAAACTGTAGTGTCAAGGTCCTTGTACCTTAAAAGATTTCCTTCCTATTATCTTGTTAACCCATTGCATCATTCAGAAGAATAAATACCCCAGCTCAGCACACAGGAAATGTAACAACAAAAAAAAGGAAATAGAGGATATTAAGATATACACATGTATGTGTCACACACACACATGCACATATATGAAATATATGGTCTATGTAACAGAAAAGTCAATGATTTATTAAACACGTATGATGAATTCTGTCTAGTGGATCTAAAATTATAAACCCTGCAAATTGGAATTTGAATTTTTCTCATTTTTTCAAAGAAAGTAATAGATTATGATACAATGCTGAATTTGTGGTAGAATTGTGTAGCAGGAAGAAGATGTAGTGGGATTCCAAATTCACTCCCAGCACACTTATATGTTCTAAGGAAATGTAGCTTCTTCACTTCTTTAAGGCTGATTTCATTCTCCTCATGAGCTTCCATCCTGGTGGATGGAGCAGACGTTTAAATGCACCAACAAATAATTGATGATTTGAACAGTATCCTTTGGTCTAAATTTCAGTCTATTCGTATATTATGTGATGCCATCGATCAGAGCTCGTTAAGTGTTTTCTTTGGAGTGATTCCATCCTCCAGTGAATGTTTAGGCTTTCAGAATGCTCCTTTCCTTTTGGGGTAGCAGCCGGGTGCATGAGGGGCTTCACTATGGTCTCTATGGCCTGCCTGGCCATGCACTGGCTGGTGTCCTCTGAACTCTGGCTCCCCTGCTTCTGCCCCTGGGCATCTTGCTGGTGGCTGCTCCTGATGTCTGAGGCTCCTGTGACTGGTCTATGTTCTCTCAGGTTGGCCTGAGGTCAAGGTTTCCCCCTGGTGACTTGGCCCCTGAAGGTTGGCTATAATCTGGCTTCAAAGCTATTTTGCTTTTGTCTGGAGATGTCTGCCAAGTTGGACAGCCAACATCATCTGCGTGCCTTCTTCCTGCCAGCGGGAATTTCAGAACTCACTGTATTGTCTGCGTGCCAAGGGCAGTTCAAGACGGCTACCTCATACTTTGCCTAAATTTGTAGTAGCCCGGCATGCACTGCAAGTCTGTGCTTTCCTACTGTGACATACAGGAGAGTAGAGCTGTTCAGCTTACCTAGCAGATCTGTCCCTGCTGGGGCTTCAGCCAAGAGGAGGAGGCCAGCACTCAGTTTGTCCTCACCTGCCTCTTTCCCATCTGTACCCGTTCACAGCTTCCTTCCATATTCTTCTTCCAGTTTTCTAATCTTCCCTCCTTACCCGAAACCTCAAGATCAAGTCACCAGATCAGGTTCTCCCCATGTTAATAGGACAATAAGGAGTTTAGAAAAAGTGTTTTATTTTTCAACAAAATTAGAAAAAAAAAAAGTCCTATTTTGGTTTTCAGGGGGCAAATAGTGAATCTTCTTCTTTGCACTCCTGCCACAAAAAGTTCAAATACACAACCTTCCTTCCATCTCTACCCCCTCCCTTGCCCCTGGCCTTTTCTGCAGGTTCCAAATAGAAATCCCAATAATACATTTCTAAAAGATGTTATCCTTGTCCCATGTGCAAAAGGAGCTGCAGTTTCAAGGGTGTCTTAGGTTAATAAATCAATAAAGGAATCATATTGTATTTTGAATGTTAGCAAGCCTTAAAAATCAAGAGATCGTTATTTATGGCTAGACTCATTATAGCATTTATGTGGTAGCATAAAGAGAAGGCCTTCGGAAACTTGAAATCTGATGGAATTGTTGTTTATCTTTTTATTTTATAGAATTATTTCTTCAATCATTTCATGTTTGGGCATCCTAAGAATAACTTATGACCCTCTCTGTATTAATAAAATATGAGTTAGAGTTCATTTAATCAAGAAGACTTCAAAATACTTCAACATTCTATTTGGATGTCTATTTAGATTTCAAAATAATTTGACATGTATTTAGGAGATGATCTCAAGCTTTATCACTGAAATAAGATTCTAAATTCATTTTATTAAACCCGATATGAGGTTTTAGGTAAGTACCTAAGATTCTGTACATAATTTCCTTGTTTAAAAAAACTGTCTAAACAAAACTGCCATTTAATTGTATATCTTGAACTTAGGAATCTTTAAGAGTTCCATGAATTCCCTGAAATCATATATAATATTTTATATCTACATTTTTTTGGAAGACAAATTATAGTTGTGTCAAGTCATTAAACCAGAGATTCTGATTCGCAAACAGGTTAAATTTTCTTCTGTGTATTATGCCCAATAATATTGAGTGGACAATCAATTCTCTGAGAGAAGCAGAGTATAAATGACAAATTGCACTTTGCAATGAAATAAGTAGGTTGACAGGTTCTTATTATGAATAAAGCATTCCTTTGCTAAAGGTAAATAATAATGTAGCTATGTAAGTTTTTCTTCACAAAAGACATAAAATCAAATGAACTCAAGCTGACTGGACAGAGTGCAAGCTCCTTAGCACTATACCAATGCCGTCCACAAGGGGCCCAGCTTAGTCTGAGATTTACATGTCCCTTTGCCCTCACTCTCTATTTCAGCCAAGCCCAATTCCTCTTTCTACTGAATCTCTCATGCATTTTCAAGCCTGTTCAAAATCTGTCTGTTGGGCAAACTTCTTCCTATCCCTCAGTGTCTCTTCCTCCTCCATATGCATAGTCACCACTGTAGTGTTCTGAACACCTCACTGATGTAACAGCACGCTGGACTTCAACTGTTATTTCTATATCCTTACCCACTACTAGCAGTGACTATCTTGGTGGTTGGGACAATATTATATTCATCCCACATCCCTAGGACTGAGCACAGTGCCTGGCATAGAGGAGAAACTTAATAAATGTGGTTGAACTAATAATTAGAGATGAAGATTCAAGAAAGTTAATAAAGGACTCTGGCAGAGGACAGTGGGAGGAGGCTTAGCCTTTGGACAAAGGAACATCAATTCGCCATATTCTCATGACACTATTAAGAATGCTACATCATCGTCCTAGTGAAGACATTGATGTATCACCTGGGAATAGTGGCAAGTTACGGCTGCTCAGGGCTTATGCCAGAGTAGGGCACCCTTCTGAAAGGAGAGCTGGATTACATGGGGACTCCTGGGCACTCCTGTCCACCCTCTCCTTTCGTAGCCTCTGTGACTTCTCCTTCTCATTTCTTCCTGCTCCCCCTTCTTTCCCTGTCATTACAGCATAACCCACCCCTTCCTGTCACACACACATATCAGGACCAGACGATGTCAGGGTGGGTAGTTCTGGGCACTCTTCCACAAGCCAGTGTTATGGACTTGCCTGTCAAAGTTTACAGTTTACAAAGCACTGTCACAATGTCACATACATCATCTCATATGATCTTAATTTGGGCCTAGTTATGTCAGGTCAGCACATGTGGAAAAAACCATAGCAAAGTAAATCATCCAAAGCAAACTACCTGGATAAGCCCAGCCTGAAACAAGGTCCTTTAACTTTATTTGCACTTTGCAGTTTATGTTGGAAAACAGAGTGAAGATAGAGGATGGTGTCCTTAGTATAACCAAATATTAATAAAACTGTCTTTGTTGTTCTAAAAGTAATTAATAGACAGAAAAAAATTAAAATACATAAAGGCTATAAAATTAAATACAATGTATCCTTCCTTACAGCCCAAGCTCTTTATCCCTGCTCTCCCAAGGTTACCATCATGAAAAATTTCTTGTGTATCCTTCCGGAAACATCTTCAGTGTATGTATGTGTGTATACAGATACATAATTGTGATTTATAAAAATATTGTATGTATTTATAAGTGTACAAAACCAGAAATAATGCATGCTGTAACTATACCTCTATATACAAATATAATACCATTTAAATATAAAAAATATAATATATAATCATACACATATGGGTCTACGTACATACATATATAAGTAATTCTATATAAAGTTCTATCTATCCTACCTATATGTGTTGTTTGTATACATATGTATGTGTGCATGCATATACACACATACATATATATCCATCCATATATATACACACATATGTATTCATATATATTTAAATATATATATCTATATATATAGTCAACCATGGATCTTAATGTTAAGGGGCATGTCTGGTGGTGGAGGCTGGTGACATTATTATTTCTGATGATATGCCAAATTTAATGAAGTGAATCAGGGAGAAGGTGTTTTGTGGTTAGAGAAGATAGCTGTTTATACAGCAGTGCCAGACGTTCTGTCGGGCCCAGGCTGGTTTGGGCAGTCTTCTTTCCTAGGAAGCTTAGTCTGTGGGTCCCACTATTTACTGACTCTCAGAAGTTGCTCTGCTGTGATAGCAACTGCTGCGACCATTTGGGCTCCAAGACGGATCTGCTGGCTCCTTCGAAACACACCCGTGCATGTGCTCAATGGAGTCATCTAGAGTGGTGATTGTTTATTGACTCCATGCAGCCTCCCTGCCTGTGAGTGGAGGGCAGTGTTTCAATCATTTTTGGTGCCCTAGCACAGACCCCACACCTCCCTGAGTGCTTGCTGAAAAGACCTGAGGCTGTAGCTGGTATTTACAGTAGCTCACTGGCAGAGTCTCCACAGAGCCCCAGGAAGAGGTAGATGTCTTTTCTTACTGAATAGTCATCAAGAGCATCCTCTCTTCTAGACACCATCTGGAAGTAGGTCATTTATCTTTAGTGCTTCTAGCTTCCTCTTCTATCCTCATACTGTTTGAAATAGCAAATGAAAGCAAGCCATTTGGTGTGACTTCTGTGTTTGCCAGCTGTGGTTATTTTGGGGGGGCAGCCATTGTTTTACCTTCTGAAATATTCACACAGAGTTCACATACTCTATTCTACTGGGGAAGAAATATCATCAAGTCTCTTAGGAAGCATAGAGTGAAAAAAGAAAATTAAAAAAAAAAAGGAACAATGACAACAAAATGGAAAGATAAAAGACCAAGAACTTCAACTCTATGAATGTCATACATTCTTTAATGACGTAGTCGCTTGACTTGGAAGCAGGAAGGTTGGACTGGAGCACAGCAGCTGAAAACCTGGATCCAGTCCCAGCTTCACCATGAGAGACGAGGCAGGACTACTCCAAGCTTCAGCTGCCTTGCCTGTCGCATGGGCTAACTGGGAAAGAGGAGTATAAGTAGATAGAGTAGAGGCACTAATGCTCTGATAAAGTTCCAGGTGGAAGAATTATTCACTTATCCTGTGTTTGGAGAGAGAGAGCAGAAGTTAACGGGATGTGGGTTTTGACCCAGTTTAAGAAGAGCTTTCTAATATAAAGTTTTCAAAAAATGAAGTGGACTGCTTTGTAAGGCGATAAATTCTCTGGTGCTGGAATGATCTGAACCACCCTGGATAGAAGACTGTCTTAGGTGGTTTCCAAGTTCCCTGATATCCCTTAAGAATATGATTCTGTGACCCATTGATCTCTAAGCCAGCACTATCCAATTAAAGTTTTTCTACAGTGATGAAAATGTGATATATCTGTGCTGTCCAAAATGGTAGTCACTAGCCACATGTACCTGTTGAGCACTTCAAATGGAACTAGTATGGCAGAGGAAATAAAATTTTAATTTAATTCTAGCTAATTTTAATTTTAAAAGCCACATGTGGCTAAAGGCTACCATAGAATTCCAGCTCTGAAATCCTGTATCTTTCTGGCTCTCATCATCATGACCTATCACATTATCCATACTCTGTCCTGGACACTGTATATAAAATTGCTTTATTTAGGATATGGTCTTTCTTTAGAGGGTATTACTTCCTGAGAAAGAAGTAGAACCTGAAAAACATGGAAATGGAATAAAGAATAAGAATAGATAGCAAATAAACTATAGCCAAACTGGAAAGTGCAGCCAGAGAATCTATTGTACAGTCACAATAAAAACAGTGGTGTTTCTAAGAAGTGTAAAGATGTGAACTCCCCCTTGTCGTGGGGGTGGGAGGGAAATAGCTCTGAGCTCAGTGCTCCCAACCAACATGCTGTTGCGCTGAATACAGGATTCTTCCCGCAGCACAAGCTCATTGGGCTATTCGCCTTTTTCCTACACGTTTTCAGAGCGATAGAGATTTAGAACAATGTGATAAAGTAACCTCAGGCTTCATGTTACTTCACCAGAAAGAGGAAGTTGTTTGAATTAGAATTTATCATTTCAGATCAGGAAGAGGCCTCAGAGATTATATAATCTAGTCTTTATATTTTATAGAGAAGAAAACCAAAGCCTGAAGCCCAGAGCAGGCTTGTGACTTGCCAAAGTCACGTGGTTATTAATAGTAGAATATTTCATTTGTGAAAAAAAGTTGGTGTCTAATAAATAACACATAGTTACCCATTGAAAAGGTAACCTTTTTCTTAAAAATAAAAGCAAAACTAGTGCTTCCCAAGAACTTATTAGAGCTGAAGAAGAGTCAAAGATGCTGTCAACAGCTTTCCTGGGGAAAGTTTCAATCCTCTAATGTTTTCTGAGAGTGTGACAGAGGCCTTTACTGAGGCCCTTACTGGAGCCCGTGTAGAGGACTGGACCGAACTCCTGCTCGCGCTCACTTGGCCAAGACCGTGTCTCCTCAGACTTGGTCCAGAGGAGACCTGCATGTGCTCAGGGGCTGCTGTAGGGCCGTATTCTCTCCAAACAAGGCTCTCTGGGGGCAGTTCCCAGGAAGAAATTCTTCCCCCACATAGTTCATTGAACATTCTTGTATGTCCCCTAGAAAATGGCAAAATCTAAACAAACAGGTTCTATTTTCAATTTGTCTTTCTGAAAACCAAACTTCACCCACATGAAACTAGCCAGCAGGCTTCAAATGCTGAAGGCTTCTAGGTACTTTCTGAGTTTGCTCTGACTCATGTCTTACCTACATTTTGATCCTTGATTTAAACAAAAATAAAACAAAATAAAGCAGAGAAATGAGGGCTCTCTTTCAATGTAAACTATTTGATTTTTCCCACATCCTCATCTTTTCCCCATTACCACGTAAAACTCGTTTTCCTTGAAATGGGTATAGAATTCAGATAACCAACATATTTGGAAGAATATTTACCTTGAATTTAGACTTTAGACATTCTGCAATTTAATAGAAGGTACTGTCATGTCCAATGCTGTGATCTAATCACATTTCTTTTCATAATGACTAACAGATTTTCACGATGTCACTTACTCATATAAAAACCATAACTGGCTTTCTTCTGGGATTAAATATGACCTCCTAGGCCTGCCAGCTTATTATTAATGTTTTCTTTCCTTCTATCTATCAAACTACTTCTTTTTTTAATGTTTTTATTTATTTATTTATTTATTTATTTATTTATTTATTTATTCTGAAAGAGAGTGTGAAAAGGAGGGGAGGGTCAGAGAGGACCCCAGACAGGTTCTGTGCTATAATGCAGAGCCAGGCGTGGAGCTCGATCTCATAAACCATAAGATCATGACCTGATCCGAAACTAAGAGTTTCACGCTTAACCGACTGAGCCACTCAGGCGCCTCTCAAACTACTTCTTAAATCTGCCGCCAATCCCACTCTTACTCATTCTTTTTCAGCCTGGCTATTATTTTTGCCATGCTCCCTTCCCTAAACTCTCGTTTATGATCTTCTTTATGTACTCCTTGCATGTCGTTCCATACCTCATTTCCTCTATTCAGGACTAGACCCCCTTCCAAGAATGGGCTTAAAGCTGCTTCTCTTCTGGAAAACTCCCCATCTAAGCCCATCCAAGACTTGTATTCGATCACTTACCTACTCTGAGAGTAACTGCATGTTTTAATTGTTTTGTTTTGTACTACTTCCATGCAAAAAGCTGTAAACCTTTAGAGCTAGGGACATAGGGGTGGGGACAGACTACACAGATACACAGTTGACTCTATCACTGTCAGTCTCCAAATAAAGACTGGAGTTCAGGTTGGCTGAGTGACATGTCCAAGATCACACAGATTTAGAAGACACATCTCCACGACCACTGTTCATTTCATCACACCACATTGCCTTTTGGTTTCATATCTGTGTCATACTAATAACTGAGAAAAATACAAATAGTATTACCTAATACATAAAGAAAGATTCACAACTGCATTAGAGTCAGGCTTATGTTTTTATTACATAAAATTATGGCTGTGACAGAGACTTCTGAGCCACGTTTCTCAGTCTTCCCAGCAGTGAGATGCAATCATGACAGTTCTGATGAATGGAAGGGGGGTAGAAGTAATGTATGTAGCTCCGGGTCTGGCCCATAAATACCTCCTTACACACTTCCATGCCCTCTCTTCTTACTCTGATGGTGGCTGTTGGGCTCCAGGATAACCTTGAAGGTCAGAGTTGAAGATGGTGGGGTCATAAGATAAAAGAAACTTGGTGCATCATGATTCAGAGCACCCATTTTGAACTGTGTTATGAGAAAGACACTATGAAGTTAACAAGAGATTGTGTTCAGCCACTGAAATTTTGACTAGCATCTACCCAAAGTAATATACATTCATTACATAATTCTTACAATATTCATATAAACCAGATATTATCCCTAACAAATGGAAAACCCAAAATGAAAGTAATCACATTTTTCACATGAGGAAGAGCAATGATGTGAACTCAACTCTATCTGATTCCATATGCTGGTGTTTTTTTTTCCATAAATACAGAGATTCCTGTGACGAGAAGATTCAACTTACAGACTTAGATGAAAGCCATTTTATGCACCTGTGCCAAAATGCATCGATTCTTCCACCACCAACAGATGGCAGTAGTGGTTGCCTATAGACTATCACTGAATTTATGAACAAAGGGGTTTAGGAATATCATAAAATACAACCTGTATCTGTGTGGAGGAGTTTCTGAATGCTGCCTTTTCTCTGTGAGGAATAATTTTACCTTCTTGAGAACTATCATTGCAATTTATTCAAATTTGAGGGCCTTTAATTCTCTCCTCAGAGAGCTGAGGAAATCAACCTAAAATCATTTGCAATCAGTACATCCCTTCAGACTCTGACATTTCATTGTGTGCATGTAAGAAAGCAAAAATTGACCCTGTAAAGAAATTCACACTGGGCTGTCCCTCTTTCCCTACCAAAAACAGGCTGGGTAGTAAATTATGTTCTGTGATTACTCTTAGCAATGGGTCAACAGGGCTACAACTAATACCAATTTACATTTTATCTATTTATTTATATTTATTTAGCTTCTCTATATTAAAAAATTTTTTAACATTTATTTAGTTTTGAGAGAGACAGAGCACAAGCAGGGAAGCGGTAGAGAGAGAGGGAGACACAGAATCTGAAGCAGGCTCCAGGCTCTGAGCAAGCTGTCAGCAAAGAGCCTGATGCGGGGCTCAAACCCACAAACCATGAGATCATGATCTGAATCAAAGGCAGACGCTCAATTGACTGAGCCACCCAGATGCCCCTAGCTTCTCTATATTTAAAAAATTTCCCCCAATAAATACATGTAATTGTACAATTAAAATAAGATTACAGATGGACACTCAAAACCAAGCAAGCAATGTAAAGGACCTATTATAAAAAGAATGGAGCAGTATGTCAGAATTGTTGACAAAAGAGGTTTTGGGTCATGATAATCCTGGGTTCAAAGCCCTGCTCTGTCACGCTCTTACTGTGTGGATAGCAATCCATAAAGAAGGGGAAAAGCTGGTCTGTCTAGTGGGATGACTACCATGGTGCTATGAAACCACAGAACTATAGACTATGGAAACATAGACTATATAGAACTAGGTAGACTATAGACTAGAGAAGTAGAGAAATATAGATGATTGAACTGTCCTGAATACTGTGGTTGTTGCTTATCCACATGTGGCTATTTAAATTTAAATACAACTAAAAACACACTTACTCACATTAGCCACATGTCAAGTGCTCGATAGCCACATGTGGGGAGTGGCTACCCCCGAACAGTGCAGATAGAGACTAGTTCCACCACCGTAGAGAGCTCTACTGCATGCTGTTAGTCCAGAATGCCTAGAAAGGCCCAGAAAGTTGGAGAAAGAGAAATGTCAGAGTCAGAGCCTTCTAGCCAAATACTTCTTTCCCCAGTATTAATTTATTAAGAGACCATTTGGCAACTATGTCACATATTAATGGCTACAATTTATTAAGCATTTAGTATGTGCAAGACATAATGCTAAGCCCTTGGCACACATCATTTACCTAATCATCATGATCTGAAAGGCAGGTATTAATTATATTATGTTATATATAATTATATTATATTATATATAATATATACCATATATAAAATATATATTATTAATTAGTAATTATGATTAACTTGTCTTTTTAGAAGTGTAAAAACAGACGCTCAGAGAGGTTGAATAACATGTCAGAGATCACATAGCTTGGACGTGTCAGAGCTGGGATTCAACTTCAGCATCTGACTCAGCTGTTTCTGTGCTTAACCATTAGGCTGCACTACTGTTTTTCGCCTTATCCTACCTCTCTGAGGCACAGTTTAGCAGCTGCGAAGATATGCAGATGTATGCCACAGTAACTACCTTCAAAGCCTGTTGGTATATACCTAGTTGAGAAATAAATGGATAAAAATGTATAAAAGTATGTATAACTATAGAACAAGCTCTGTTAAAGAAGAATGATAGATATGGTAAAAAGAAATATGGAGTGGATTGGAGGTAAGAAAACCAATTAGGAGGCCATTGTGTTAGTCAGGGCTTAATCAAGATAAGGTGTAGGAGCTGAACAGTGGAGATAGTGGGAATGGGAAAAAGCAGGGAGGAAGAACAGTCATATATTCAGGGACTATTTGAATTTAGGGAGAAAGTAAAAAAAAGGGAGGAATGGTTGCTAGTCTCCAACATGAGCCCCCTAACCAATGTTCCTTGCCTCCTGGTACTCATGGTTTGGTGAGTCCCTCTTACATTAGAACTGACCTATGCAACAAGAAGGACGTGGTAGAAGTGATGCATGTGACTTCCAAGCCTATGTCATAAAAAAGACATTGCAGCTTCTACCTGCTCTCTTGGTTTGCCCTCTCTATGGGAGGCCAGCCACCATGCTGTGAGGTCACTCTCAAGTCCTGCAGAAAGATCCACATGGGGATAAACCTATGAGACATTTTAAGTGCTTATTACTGTTTTTAGTTGCTAAATTTGGGGATGATTTACTATGTAACCACAGATAACTAAGAGAGGAGGCATCAGAGTATTTCATGAATTCAAACTTGGGTGATGATGGCGCTAATTATCCATTTTCTTTCTTTTCAAAACATAATCCATACAAGCAAGCCACTTTGTGATCCAATCCCAGGTAGAGAAGAACAGTAGTCTGGCATCTGAAAAGTAGACACACTCTTTAATCCTTTACAACAGTCTCTCCTGAATGTGCTGGAGGGAGGCTACTTTCAGAATACTTAGCTAAATTTCTTTAAAATTCAATTCCCCATCTTATCATCTATCTTGCCTTGATACCAAATTAGCCTCAAGATTTGTCTTCAAGATCTTTTCAAAACAGTGTACCATAAACTGAAGCTGAGTAGGCGTTTGCCACTCTCCTCGTTGATCGGAATTTTATTATAGGGATCTCTGTTAACCTCTGTCTTTTCAGCTTTCCTGTCCTCTCAGTATTTGTATTCCATACAACAAAGGAGAGCTCAGGCATCATCCCTGAAAGCAAAGAATCTTCTTTCAGAGGGAAAGAGTGGGGAAGACAGAGTGAGTGTCCATGTTGCCACCATGAATTAGAAAATAAAAATTCCTGGGGCACCTGGGTGTCTCAGTCAGTTAAGGGACCAGTTTTGGCTTAGGTTATGATCTCACAGTTCGTGAGCTCAAGTCCTGAGTTGGGCTCTGTGCTGACAGTTCAGAGCCTGGAACCTACTTCTGATTCTGTGTCTCTCTCGGTCTCTGCCCCTCCCCCACTCACACTCTGTTTCTATCAAAAATAAACATTAAAAACTTTTTTTAAAAAACAAAAATTTCTTGCAATTTTTTGTTCATATGTATGTTCGCCAAAGAAACCAGTCTCAGAAGGTAGCCTGGTACAGACAAGTTCATTTACTATCTGTGTGACACTTGAGGGTGTTACATAGCATTTCTGTATCTCAGTTTCCTCATTTGCAAAATGATAATATCTACTTGCTGGCTTGTGGAAGGATACTAGGAGTTAAAGCAGAGTTTCACATTGGTTCCTACCAAGTTGGAAGCATGCAATAGATATTAAAGTCTAAAATATCTCAATTATTGGAAATTCCATGTCCTTAAATGTTACACAATGGGTAAGTGATTTCACATGTGAGTATTTGAGTATCCCTTCTAAAACGTGCTTTTCACAGTTTTTTCATATTTTGAGATAACTGTTTCTACGATTGTTAGGACAATAGCTGACTGTGAGATTGGTGCAGACCCAAAATGTGTAAGCACATTAACTCTGATTTATATCATGTCATATGTGACCAATACCTTCTACAACCAAGTTTTTTTCATATTTTTCCACATATTTGTTTCTGATTCTGAATATATATGATAGTATCTATTCAGTGTAAGCATTCACTTCAACTCCCCAACTGTTTTTTGGGCCCTAACTATGTGCCACAGCTCTTGGCATTTTGTTTGATTCCAGGCACTAAAAAACCCCTGCCCCGATAGAGCTACATTCTAGTGGGAGAATACAGAAAATAAATATTAAACATAGCATATTAGTAAATTATATAAGATATTAGAAAGTGATCATTACAATAGAAAAATAAGGAGGGTCAGAAGTGAGGTGGCAGGTGGAAGTTTGCTATATAATTAGGCTGTCAGGGTAACTTCATGGAGAAGGTAAGATTTGTACAAAATCTTGAAGTGGGGGAGTTGGCCAAATGTTCTAAGCAAAGGGAATAACTAGTGTGAAAGGCCTGGGGAGGGTGGACTCCTGCATACTGAAGAGACAGCCAGGAGGCTAGTGTATTTGGAGGAGAGTGAGAGTCAGAGATCTATCTAAGGGGCAGCAGAACATGTTGGGTCTTTTGGGCCATTGCAAAGATTTACCTCTCATCCTGAGGGAAAACCCAACCACTGGAGAATTTGAACATAGGTGTGACATCATCTGACATATTTAAAAGAATCCCTTTGGATGCTGAGTGTTTTGAGGGGAGGATAGAAGCAGGGATAGCATGCAGGAGGCTCTTGTATGCTCCAGACAGAGACAATGAAGGCTTGGGCAGGATTGCAGTAGTGGAGGCGAACTACTGCTTCACCTACTTTATAGCTTTCCCCTAGATTAAAAAAAACAATTTTGATTTTCAGAAAACCAGCTGATGAAACAACTTTCTGATATTCTAGGATCGTGATTGTGAGTTAGGCCTCAAATTCAGTTCTAGATTAGAGATTAGACCAAGTGCAAAGTTGCTCTTCCTTGCACATCTCTCAAACCTCCCTCTCTTTCCCAGCTTCTTTTCCCAAAATGCATAATAAGTTTAGTCTCCTTAAGGTCACAGAGTTATCCTGATAAGCAAATCTTCTCAATCTATTAGAATTTTTAGGGCTGTGTATGATCGGTATATAGAAAGAAAAATAAAAATACAAAACCAATAAAAATGGATTGTAGACGTTATATTGATAGATCTCTGATAAATAGTACGGCCATTACTTCTCTAAAGATAGTGTTTGAGATGCCCAAAGACAAATTCATCTCTAGAGTATGCACAACCAGAGTAGTAAAGTGGTTAAATTTGTGAGTTAGAGATGAAAGCCTTGATGAGAGTGAGTCCTGAATTGGGAGTGAGAGCTTCCCTAGATACCTGGGTTCTCTAGATTAATCCAGTGCTGCTTCCATTCTCTGGAGAGCCATTAGGGGAGTCTTTTCAAGAGCTTTAGATATATGTAATTAGCTCTCTTTTGGACATTCTTCACATACATTCATCCAATTCATCTTCCAAGCTAGTGACCTGGAAACTTTCCATCATTTTATTCCCCTATTCCCCATTTTGGCCAAGGTTCCATTGAAGAAACAGAACCACTGTGGACATTAAGGACTAAGGAATTCATTGTGGGAATTAGATGTAATGCATTATAGGAAATAAAGACGAGAAAGGATCAGAGAAGAATAACTAAATGAGCTACTGGAGTGGAATTATGAAGACTAATGTTGAAGTCCATGGAAAGTTGTTGGCTCTTTGTGGCAACTGCCTCTGTGAATCCCAGTGAACCATTTGATGGTGGGCCTGGGGTCACTTTTGGTCAGGAGGGCTGGCGGTCAGGAAGGAATTCATGGACATACATAGAAAAGAGTGAGGAAAAACTAGAATCCAAGAATAAACTAGAACCCACACAAAAAAATTGGAACTCATGTCTCTCTCACTGCATCTAATCCTGATGACCAGCAGGAAAAGCGGCTACCATAAGTCTGAGAGCTGTTCATGTGCCCAGTCCAGGACTTAGAAAAGTTGTAGGAAGAGATGGGCAACAGCTAGACAAGCTGTGGGCCAGGTGCTGCCCAGATGAGTCAGCATATCAGTGACAATATGATGTCTGCTGTTTCACTTCCACCTTCCAAACCATGGCCAAATACCTTGTATGACCACCCTTGACCCAGAACCATACAGAGAAGGAAGTTCTGGGAAATGTGATTACAACTAAGTTAAGTTGACTGAGTACAAAATCAATGTAATCCTTACATATCAATGTATTTTAATTCTTATAGTTTTCTTAAATACGTCCCTTTCTTTCCTTCTCTTCTATCATTGCTCTAGTTCAGATCCCTGGCATCTCTTTCCTGGTCTATCAGAATAGCAGATATACAAAACATTTGATAAATTTTAGGGTCCTGCTTGTAGGTACTATGACAAGAGCTTCTGTCTATCTAGCTCTCTGCAGACATCCCAGAAATCTCAGGAATACCCTTGTTTGGCTTCATCATTACTGGCCAATATTCTTGGCATTACCCTTTCTTCCCTGCTGACATGTTTATCACTACTGTGCATGTGTACTCATTAGTGCTCAAGAATGTGCATGGGCCAGAAAGGAGAAGGGAAGTAGATACTAATAGCAGCTAGCATTTAATGTGTCAGGTATTTTATGATATAAATTATTTCATAGTAGTGTTTCAAATAATACCTCCACTTGATATAAGAAAACTTAAGTTTGTAGCAGCTAAGTGAATCACACAAAGTTAAACTATTAGAAAGTAGTTGAGCTTAGACTTAGACCTGGGAGTGTTTGTTTCCAAAGCAGATGCTCTTTTTATTGTATCAAAGAGCCAGGGGCAGCTCTTCTTTTTAGGTTTTCACAACCCCCAGGTGGTTTATCTTTTTGTGTTTGGGATCTTGTCTGCCTGGGTTGGATTCCATTTGTGATATCTGTAGAGAAGATGCCCAGCACAAATGCCTCCATGAGCTGGACAAGTACCGTAAATGAGTAAAGAGGCAGGAGGTTGGGATAGATAAGGGGTGTTGGGGACTGTGGGAAACTGGCAAACTTAATCCCTCCCTAAGGGGCATAGGAGTGAATCAACAGTAGCCAATGATTGCCTGGCTGGAATGCAGACTCAGTGTTCCATAAAAGTTATACTACCTCCTAATTTAAAATGTTGACTCACTATTTTTGTTAAAGATAACATGGCCCCAACAGTATTTTTAAGATCCTTTGTAGACTAAAGAGAACACTGACCAGAGTCACCTAAGGGCTGCTAATTTGCAGCCTCCAGTCTAGAGACGTTGTGCTGAATTCTGTAGATTTATGTGTGTCATCACTGACTCCTCCAAAAGTTGGGGAGAGTCACAGGTTAACCCGTGGTTGGTTTAGCTGCATTGAACTCCAGAAGACTGCAGCCCCATAGGCTTCTCTTGCTGAGAATCAGGCAAAAGCTAAAAAACTAAGTCTTCTGGACAGAAATGGACATAAAAGAAGCACACAGTGAGCAACTGTGTGGGTGACTACAAGAGCAAGAGTCAGTGGATGACATGTGGGGGTAGGTGTCAAGTATGCACGTGAGGTCAGTATAGAGAACTACAAGCAGAGAGAGAAAAGGGAGAATGGTTGCCAATGGTAGGAAGAAAGGGAGAGAAAGGAGGGAGGAAGGAGAAGCCACTTACACTTTCACTGAGTGCATTCATGGACATGTTCTATCTGCCAATCTTTTCCCCCTAATATGTGTGGGGACAAGCAGGTGTTAATGCTCAATAGGATAGAGATGGGCAACTTCATGGCCAAGGCACATATATTTAGGAATTTCTTCTGGCCACTGCTTTCACCAGCATCTTTCTTTCTAACAAGTTATAAATTGTTCCCTATCAACCTTTTGCTAACTGCTTGGAAATGTCATAGCTTGGTTTGGGCATCTCAGACTCTCAAATGAATAAATGATGGCTAAGGAAAGTTTATGGTTATAATTAAAGTACAGGATTCTAACTCATTCCTGTCTTCTCTGTCAAAGGATTAAGGCCTGTGGTGAAGGAACCAGAACCATCAAGTTAATATTGGCAAGCATATTAATATGTGAGTAAATTCACAAAATTGAGTGCACTGATGGTTGGCCCTGCTGCAACAGTGAAGGGACAAGAAGAGTGTGGACGCAGCAAGCAAAGCACATCACAGCCTTAGAGGGCTACTGCCTCCAGAGCTCCCCAACTTTGTGACCTCATTCTTGACCCATCTTGTTCCTTTAGGAGGTCAGAAGAAGTTGAATGCATGTTCTGAAACTTCTTTTTTCCACTTTGTGAGAAAAAATTATACAATTTGAGGTGATGCTCATATGATGGATGTGCAGTTTTCACATCATAAAACGCAGGTGCTAAGTGAGCCTGGCGTGTGCAATACTCCTACGCAGAAACCATCTGTGAGAGAGCCCCAGCATCAGTTACCTAGGTGCATTTCGCATTTTTAGAGGGCAGGAAGGAAGGGCAGAGATGATCTTGGATGTACAACATAGTGGACTAGCTTCATGGATTCCACTTCACGTGTGTTTCAAGTTCCTGCTGATGTTTTGGAAAAGCCACCATCATTTTATATAGATTGGTATGGTTCTTCCCAGATTTTTCTCTTTTCCCAAGTCCCATATCCATCTTTAATGAAAAAGATTTAAAAATATCAATGAAGACTAAGTTTTCTGTTTAGAAAAATAAGGGGCTTCATATTAATGTTCTTGAGTTGGGAATATTTTCAAGGATATGATGAAAACCATGGACCATTTTCCATAACAATGTATATGCCTACAAACACTCAAACCTTTTCACATTTTCCCCTAGGGCAGCGGTTTTCAACTTGCCTGTCCACTAGAATCACTTGGAGAGCTTTAAAGACTACAGATACCTGGGCCACCTCAGAAAAATGAAATCAGTATGGCTCAAAGGGCCAATGTGTGCATAGTGTGATGTTCAAAAATCTCTTCAGGTGATTCTAATGTACAGTTGTGGCTAAGCATTAGATCCCTGGGGCATTAAGTGACCACAATAAGAAAAAAAGTTTATGAGTAAAGAAAGTCAAGAAGCAATATGCCTCTAAAATACCTAACTGGAAGGATATATTGTAGGAGATGCAAGAGATGAAGAGGAAAGAAGACAAGATGGCAAATGACTTGCTCCTTATTGCTAATTCCAGATTACCCTTGCTTCCTCCACCTTAAAAACAAAACCCCTGCATTGAATTGCATGCCATCAGGCCCATACCACCGGCTAGTTTCCTTGTTTCTGTATTTACCCACATCTGCCCTCCTTTCCTCATTCCTTGAAATTTTAACTCTTAGTTAACTGTTACTTACTTCCTCCAACATTGTTCATGACAATTCTTGGTGATTTAAATTTTTTTTAATAGTTTATTTATTTTTGAGACAGAGACAGAGCATGAGCAGGGGAGGGGCAGAGAGAGAGGAAGACACAGAATCTGAAGCAGCCTCCAGGCTCTGAGCTGTCAGCACAGAACCCAAGGCATGGCTTGAACTCACGAACTGTGAGATCATGACCTGAGTCGAACTTGGATGCTAAACCAACTGAGCCACCCAGGCACCCCAATTCTTGGTTATTTAAATGTTCACAAAGAATCTTTCTGATATTCTGGCCTGTCAGTTCATTGACCTCATGTCTTTCAAAGATCTTGCCTAAGATCATAAAAGATCATTCCTCTGCCACTTATCTACGTGGTCATATCTTACTAGACTTTGTCATTATCAATCAGGTTAATCCCTTTATAACTTCAATTCCAAGCATCCCACCCTCTGACCACCACCTCCTATCTTTCCAGCTTATTCTCTTTAGTGCCCTATCCTCCATGTCACCACCTATAACTTACTGACCCTACTAACTTTGGATTGTCCCCTATTCCATCCTCATGTCATCCCTTGCCTCCTGTCCATCATCATTATTATCCCCTTTCTCACTCCCACATCTTCATGTAGCAAAAGTACAACCATGGCAAAATCCACCTCTACACCTATTCTGTGTTCACATGCACACAGCTGAGCTTGACTGGAGAAAAAAACATGCATCTATGCCAACTGGTCTCACTAAAAATGCATAACCATTGACATCAAATGGGTCACAGAGCTGCCTGATAATCTCACAAATTTCCCTCATGCATTCACTCTCTCTTACTCCCATATGATTATTTCACATCTTATCCTTTCTTCCATTATCTCCTTCTCTGTCTGCATTCTCAGCTAATGACCTTGCTGACATTTTTTTTTTCTGAGGAAATAGAGGCAATCAGAAGAGAACTTTTTCAGGGTTCTTCGGTGGCACAGTTGGTTAAGTGTCCAACTCTTGATCTTGGCTCAGGTCATGATCTTGTGGTTTGTGGGTTTGAGCCCCACATCAGGCTCTGCACTAATGCTGCAGAGCATTCTTGGGATTCTGTCTCTCCTTCTCTCTGCCTCTCCCCTGCTTGTGCTCTCCCTCTCTCTCTCAAAATAAATAAAAAAACTAAAACTAAAAAAAAGAAAAGGTCTTCATACTCTCACCACTCTATCTACCTACCTCACTATACCTATGTCCATATACTCAGCTTTCTCTCCTGTTACCCTGGTGAAACAGTTTGTGCTCCTCAGGGTAAGCCCTTCACTTGGGCACTAGATCCCATCTTCACTTAATCACTAAAGGGCATCAGTGCAGCAATTCTTCTCCTGCCTGCCATTGTCATCAATTTTCTCATTTCTAGTAGATCATTTCCATTAGGATAAAAACAGACTACTATTATTCCCATCTTAAAAATAGTTTTGACTGTTGACCCCTCTCTTCCTACAATTTCATTTCCCTTCTCCTTTTTACAGCAAAACTCCTTGAAATAATGATCTCTCCCCACTTAGTCTATTTTCTTGCCTCACATTTTCTTTTTTTAATTTTTAAAATGTTTTTTATTTATTTTTGTGACACACAGAGAGAGACTGCACAGGGAGGGTCAGAGAGAGAGGGAGACACAGAATCTGAAGCACGCTCCAGGCTCTGATTTAACTGTCAGCATGGAGCCTGACACGGGGCTCAAACCCATGAACCGTGAGATCATGACCCCTGCCAAAGCTGGACACTTAACCGACTGAGCCACCCAGGTGCCCCCCATTTTCTTTTTTAAAAAGAAATTTTATTTTTTTTAAGTTAAATTTTTTATGTTGACAGGGAGAATGTGTGTTCAACAAGGGAGAGAATCACAAGGAGGTTCTGTGCTGTTAGAGTGGAGCCCAACATGGGGCTTGATCTAAAGGCAGTGAGATCATGACCTGAGCCAATATCAAGAGTCAGATGCTTACCTGACTAAGCCACCCAGATGCCCCACCTCCCATTCTCTCTTAAACCCAGTTTTTGTCCTTACTAACTTACAAAAATGGTCCTTTTTAAGTTCACCAATGACTTCCCCCCACTGCTATATCCAGGTCAGTTTGCAGTCTTCATCTATCAGCATTTTATTGGGTCGCTCACTTCCTCTTTCTTTATTTGGCTTCCATTCTCTGAGTTTTTCTCCTTCATCAGTGGGCATTCCTCCTCAGTTTCCTTTGTTGATTGCTCCTTATCACCCTAAACTTTAAACTTTAAGGCTTAATTCTCACACCTCCTCTTTACTTCATCTACACTAACTCCTTTGGTGATCTCAACTAGCTCCTCAGCTCGAACATCATATACATGCTAATCACTCCAAATTTATATTTCCGGGCCTGAACTCTCTCAAACATCTAACTGCTTTGTACATCTACTGCTTACTTGACATCTCCACTGGCTATTCCTTTGGCCTGGGATGTTCTTCCGGCAGATATTCACATGGCTTACTTCTTCAGTTTTCCATTCCTAAGGCTTTCTTTGTGTACACTATGAAAAACACTACTGCCATCCCCCATATTCCCTGGCTTCCTCTATTGTTTTTGTCTTAAGCCATTATCTGTGTCTGATATACCTTACATTTTGTGCTATTATTTCTGTTCATTATCTGTTTCTACCCATCCAAATATAATCTCCATGAGGGCTGGCATTCTTGGTCTATTTGCCTGGTACAAAATATGTATTCAAATATTTGTTGACTGGATGAATGATCCTAAACTCTAGATTCAGAAAATCAGTGGAAGAAAACAGGAAATATTTTTACTTGTGTGCTAAATTACTAACAGACAACTTTAAAGGTATTTTATACTATCTTCCCATTTGCCTCTAAGTGGTGGCCACTGAAGTTAGCCTGTTGGGATTCAATGACTAGGTGGAAAACCTGAGTGGGGGAGGCTTGTTCTGTTCAGTTGCTTCCCCTGGGAGAGATGCTCGAGGTCTCTGCTGGGGATATGCCTTTGCAAGTTAGGCCACAGTTCCTGGAATGGATCCTGTAGGACTTGTCCCACTCAGTGCTCCATGAGGAAGAGGCAAGTATGTAAAGCAGGTCCTGTAGAAATAACTCTCTTCTTTATGCACTCAGCCAATCCATTTCTGCTACTTTTGTGAGAAAATGGTAAAAGTTGAGTACTTAAGAATAAAAAAAAGGAATGAGAAAAGGCACAGGGGAAAAAGACTAGGGAGTTGTAGTAGTTCAAACTGAATATAGTGAGCATTAAAGTACTGATCAGAAGAGAAACACCTGTCAGGCTGCACAGTCAGAAGAATGACTTATAAAAGCTAGAGTTCAGGTTGGGGGTTTTTTTGGCCATTACCAAAGTTATAGATTTTGGTTGCCACCTGAGGTCACTGTCGGTGATAACCAAATGTGGTGGTTACCAACAATGGTTGGTACAGTGAGACAGGTGACGGTAAATCACATCATTTGGGGCTGGTTTTTAGTTTGGATGACCTTTTGTTACAGTAAATATTAAAGATAAACTCAGAAGGAGATAGGAATTTCAGTTAGTCACATGCATGCGAAAGAGTCTTTGCTAAAAGGGAAGGGCTCTGCTACTATCTGCTATGGTGAGGAAGGATCAGTTTATTGATGGAGTGCATTTATATATGAAACCTTCAAATGTATTTCCACACTTGTGCTGGAAATCTCCTCTTATTCCTCCACACTCCACCTCCTGAGTCATCCTGAGTCATTTCCTAGCCACCTGTTGTTATAATGTGTATGCAGTGTGGTGAGAGTGGGGTGGGGACACATGAGATATAGGGCCTGGGAACTGTCCCAATTTATCACACCCTGGACAGTCCAGTCACCACATTTAAGAGCAGATGTGGCAAAGAGCTACAAGGTCTAGAGAAAAATGGGGAACCAGATGATGACATTGTTGGAAGTAGGTCCTACGAGAGAATATTAAACTGGTTTGGCTAATAAGTTAGAGAGCAGACCATATGGTCTCTTTAAATATGTGGAGGTTTATTTAAGGGTCTGAACCATTGTGTTGCTATAACATAATTTGGAGGTACAAACTAAATTAGGAGGTATATGTACCAATTTTGAGAGTTTTTTGCAGATCCTAAAGCAAAGGTCAAAATGAGAATTCTAACAGACAGCTTATACTTGGAAGTCTTGCAGGTTATAGTAACTAGGATTTTGCAAGCCAGTTGGAACCAGCTCTTTGATGGGTGCTGCCTGCTCTTTCTGAGTGGCTTCTATGCCGCTAAAACAACTTCCCTGTTCCATAGACTAGCCAAGCTAGGCTCCCCTTTTCAAGGCTGGCTTAGCTTCAGACAGCCTTCTATACTGTCTTAGGTGGCATCCCCAGCATGTGACTTAACTGCATAATTCAATGCTTCAGTTTTACCATAGCAGGGATAAATTCACCCTACCTTTTTATTTCCCTTAGAAGGATTTTTCTAACTGATTTTTAAAAGAACAAATTAGAGAAGCTCATGAAGAGAACTTAATTAAGATTTTGCTCAATCTTTACCATTCAAATATCTGTTAGCTTTCTGTTCTTTGTCTAAACTGCACATGGGGCTCTTAAGGGGGCCTCTATAAAACAATGTTTGGGGTACAGGAAAGTCTTCCAGCTGCTCTGACTTGTGACAACTACATCTCTGTGATGATCAATTATCTCAAGACCCTGATTAAGCTATTTAGGGAATATATATATATATAAATATTCATATATTTTTTTCTTGGTTTATTCACAAAAGTGTCTTGAAAAGCAGTACAAAATCCAGAAATAAGTTGCAAGCTTCTGAATTAAATGATAAACTCATGTCTGAAATATTCTGTTTTGTTTTCTACTTCCCCTCATAGCTTAATCAGGGTCTTATATATCCAGTCATGTGTGTGTGTATGTGTGTGTGTGTGTGTGTAACTGAATACTTTAGTTTTAACGACGCTGACTACTAGATAAATCTATAAGCTAAAAATCTTTAAAATTGATATTTACTGTGAGTGGTAGATTGTAGTTGTGGCCCCAGTTTTCCTGCCCCCCTGTATCCATATGTTTTGGTGGTACCTTTCCACGCTGACTGAGCTTGGCTATGTGACTTGCTTTGGCTAATAAGATAGTAGTAAACTTGACAGAAGCAGAGACTTAAAAAAAGACTTGTTATTTCCACTTTTTTTTTCAGACCCCTGCCACCACTACCAAAATATGTCTAGGCTAGAGGGATATGGGAGCCATGTAAGGAGAAGTTAGTGTCCAGGCCAAGCTCAATCTCCTATTGACTGCAGACAGCTGAGTGACAAAATTAGTTAAGTCTACCCCAGATCAGCATATCTATTAAGTCATTCCACAAACTCATATGAAATAATCAACGGTGGCTATTTTTAGCTACTATGTTTTGGGGGCTGTTGGTTATACAGTAATGGCTAGTACATTCCTTCTTTGGTGCTTCAGAAATTCCTCTGATGGATTATTCTTAAGAATCTTTAGAGGCTGTTTTCGGGAACTGAGGTGTCCGTATTAACACCAATTATTTGATACAGGAAAAACTGCCTGCTACTTGACTCTCCCCTAGAAAGATAGCAAGTGTCTTATAGGGATATTACACTAGTATTGGGTGATGGAGGACAGTAGCCTTGTCAAGGCTTACAAAATTAAAGTCCTTATGCCACAGATAAGTGACCCAGAAGGTGTTACAATTGGCTGAGTGAAAAATGAGATAGACAAGTGTCAGTGAGATTACTGATGCTAGAAATGTGTTAGGCAAAAGATGGGGTTGGCTGCCTTTATGTGGAGCCACACTGTCATCATTGTCATCGTCATCACCACCACCACCACCACCATCATCATCATGGCTAGTGATTATTGAGTACTTACTCCGGATATTGTGCTGAGTTCTCTGCATGCCATATCACACTTAATTCTCATAATAACTCTGTGAAATAGGTCCGGGGCACTATCACCTCCATTTTACAAATAAAGAAACTGAGGGTCAAAGCGATTCTCTAAGATCAAAGTGTTCTTAAATTATAGAGCCAGAATTCAAACTCAAGTAGTCTGACTCCGAAGCCCATGCTCTTGACCTTTCTACCATATAACCAAAATGCATATTTTTAGGGGAAGAAAAAAGAACCTAGTCATTTGGCAGATAAACAATTGAGACCAGAGCCTTTGGTATAGAGATTCTTTGTTTAACATAGATTGAAGGAACTCTCCTTCCACTCGGTCCAAATCAACAAATAGTGGACAACACCCAGTGAGACTTTACCTAAGACTAGCTCCCCCAGATCGGTATGATTTTTGTGTACTGCAAAATGCTGCCCCGCTAGGGGCTTACATCCAGAATCCACTCCTCCCAGCCAGGGCATAGGATGTCCTCCACTCAGAGGAACAAGGACTTTTGAAAATAATTCTTTTGCGCAGAGAGGGAGCTGTTTTTGTTTTTATTTATTTATTTTTGTTTTCACAAAAGTACTATATGTGCTAGGAAATCCCTGCTAAAACATTTGCAAGTTGTATGCAATAAAAAACAGATCCTATTTTTTCACACACAGAAAAGAGAGAGGAGAAAGTATGACTAGTTGATGTTCAATAAATACTTGTTGAATGAATGTTTTATGAATGAATTTTGAATGAACAAAGATGCCTTCATTATGCACAGACACACAGAGACCAAGGCACATGAGACATGCAAATTTGTCACTGGAGACCTAATCCATGGCACCAAATCATTCTTGAGAAATTATTGATACAATCTAATTTTCCAGTCTCAAAAAAAAAAATAGTACACATACTGCTTTCCTGAGCCATCATCACCTTACTTCTGTAAAGTGAGACTTTCATGAAATTCAAACTCAAATTTTAGAACCATATTTATTCCTCATCTGAATTTACTCACCAGCAACCTTCCTCTGCTAGAACAAAAGAAACCAATTGCCTCTGCAAACTAAGTGGCTTGCATTACAAATTTTAGTGCTTCACCAGAAGCGGAGGCAAGCCAATTCCCTCCTCCATTCTCACATCCTCCCCCAGTATGGCCCACACCTCTGCTGACTGCAGCATTCTGAACTGAGTGCTCCTGAAGGCCACTCTTCTCTCTTTGCCTCTAATAACCCAGTCTGACAATTGTGGTGAGTAATTTCCTTACCACTTCTGTTGTTAACAAATGCTAATAATGCTGCACGATACAGATCGAGCAGGGCGACTGAAAAAGAAACTACATAAATTATTTTTAAAAGTAATCATCAAAAGAAATGCTTTTCTGAAGGAAATTTTTTTTTAACGGCTCAAGGCATTTGCCTAGCTTTCTGTTCAAATGACCGCTTCTATGTTAATTAACAAATGCTTCTGTTTCACAAACGGAAACTGTCTTATCTGGGGTACACCTTCATGCTTTTTGGGGTGGCTTTCGCTGCAGCGAAGTCACCATCTGTTTTCTAGAACCTGAGTTATCTGCTTTTGTGATGCTTAGGTTAAGCACAGGTGGTCTCTCTCCTTTTGGTGCCTGTTAAATCTCATTCTATTTGCAAGAATCAGGGTTGAGCAGATGATTAGTTTCCTACTATATCCAATGACATGTCTTGTACATGCCAATAATTAGTTAATGAATTAAGTCTTTCAATCAGCCAATCAGTCAGTCAATCACTAATGTATACAAGTCACTAATATTCATTAAGTGCCTTTCTGTGCCAGGCATTGTGCCAGACCCTGGAGAGGAAGCAGTGAGCAAGGCAGTCATAGAAAGTTTTTACACTGTGGCAGGAGGCAGTTATCTGAGGTTTCTCTGCCTAAAAAGGGAAAAAAATGACCACGGAATTTAAACCAATATAATACTAAGCCTAATGAAGGAATTTCACCCACTTGTTAAATTGGTAAAATTTTTATTCTATAATAATTCACCCAACTAATTTTATCAGGTGAATTCAGATGTAACTAATATTGTCATGACTTCCATATCCCACCAGCGTCTTACACTAATGTGTGTCTTACCAGCCTATCCCCCAATTCACGGAAGTCCAGATTATTTTTACTGAGGCTTCATAATATGGTGCTAAGCACTTGCTCATGGTTTTAATTCCTATGAAAATCTCAAAGACAAAAAACATTTTGTGAACAAACACTATGCTTCTAACTCTGGCTAATCATCTTAAAATCATGACATGGATCAGCAGCAGTAAATGTGAATAGAAATCATGGAGAAAAACCTCAGTGCAACTGAAAAACAAACCTCGAATGCATATTTGTCTGATCGTATTTAGTGTCATTTTCACACATAAAGGCTGGCGTGCTTTCATTTTCTCAAGCACGTGTATCATTAAGCTTTGCCGTGTGCCTTCAGAGTAGTGACCTGATAGCATCTAAAGAAACACCAAATACATACAGGCTCAAGCAATGTTTTCTGATGATGTAATGCTTCCTATTTATTGTTTTCAGTAGCAACTTATTTTATCTTTCAGATTGGTACGTTTTTTATGGTAAATGCTGAATAATGAATTCAAGACTCCTCAACTTAGAGGTTACAAACAAATTCCTTGAAAGCAGTTTTGTCACTTTGCCTCCTTATTTTCAGAATGCTATTTAATCTGCCAGTGACTAAGCTGTAGGAAAAACCTTCTTCTGTTGTTATGTAAAGGAAAATGTGGGTGGAGAGAACGGGTTCTGCTCTGTATCCACCTCATGATTTGGACTGTCAGAGACAGAGGAAAAGGAAATCTCTGCTCTCCCCAGGTAGGGATATGAGGTTGCTTAGAATTCCACTTTTGGGGAAGTCCACCGTCAAGGTGATGTAAATTCTCGAGTAGCAAATTGACTCAGCATGTTCCTAAGCCACAGACCTCTTAGGTGACATACGTTGACTTCACGTCATTTGCCCATTTGCTCTCACTAGGTGACAGGGAAACCGTGTGTTTTCCCCACCTCACGCACACACAAAGCGGAAGTATGCCGAGCTCCCCTGCGGGTCTCGTTCTTGTTCATCATGCTAACAATCAAGACATTCTGCACCTGATCAGAGCTATTCATTTTTAATTCTCTTCACCTTCACTCCATGGTATTCCTGTGAGCTTGCAGGAAACAGTTATACATGAGCTTCCTTTCCCTGAAGGCCTTTCCTATTTCTTGAGTAGTCAGGAAAATTGTTTTACATATGACAAATCTGTTCAGAAGTCAACTGAGATTGTCAAAGCTCTAACCACAGAGTTCCCCAATGCCTATTTAGTAAATAAATTTAACATGAGATGTATGACATTCTAAAAGTATGATCCATGAGAAAGTGAGTTTTTTTGACCCCTGAGAAAAGGGGTCTCTGCTATGTGCAAGAATCAGTTTTAATGGACTTAACATATATCCTTGAAAGGCAGAACCTTTCTTGTCACCTTTCTTATTAAAAGACTGGTGATTTTTATTGTGAATAAGAAGATTAGTGAGAGAGGGCAGAGCTGATAGAAATACACAGGAATGTGAGTCTTAGGCTTCCTTTTCCTAGCAGGTTGCATATAAGTTTGTATTATGCCAGTGATGTATTGTCACTGGGTCCCATATTGGATTGTCTGTACCCAGTACTAACAGGAATCATCTTAGGCCTCTTTCCATCTTGCCAATAGCAATCTTAGTGTTTTAGCAGTAGATGACATACTAGCACTTACAAGTGTGACCTTGGGCAAGTTTCCTATACTTTTGTGCCTCAGTTTTCTCATCTCTAAAATGAATGATAATAATAGTTACCTCATAAAGGTGAGGATCAGGTGGCTTATTACACTTCATTGACTCCAAGTTGTTAATGATTGTAAGAGGCAACCTGGTTTGTGCGACATTAATATATGAAATATATTGTCCAAGAATACTGAAAGGTGTACCATGTACAAAACTGAGACTAATGCCTGGTGCAGAGTATGTACCGGTAAATGTGAACTGCAACTACCTATTAGCAACCCGCGGGCCACCATGGAACTGTGGGCTTGCCAAACCCGCTGTGGGCCATGATGTGGCTTCCTCACCCAAGGCAGAACACCTGGACATGGGCAGGTGACTCCACTCCTCTGGGCTCTGCAAATAGCGGGATCAATCAGTCACTTTAAAACTTTTGTTTCCTAGAGGGTTAACCTTTTTTCTAGACTAAATCTTACCTAGGACCCAGTGTGTAAAACAAGTAAAAGAGGATTTTCTCTGATTCAAGTAAGGGTGGAGGGGCACAAAAAATCACCAGCAGTGCAGTCTCTCCAAGGAGCCCTGTCAAGGCAGCAGTACTGCTTTGTTAACATAGTAAGATAATGCGTCTCCTAAAACTTCTATAGGTGTTTGTTAATTACTCTAAACTTTGTCAAATTTGACCTTATTGAAAGTCACCTTATTTGTGGCACATATTGGTGCCTAGTATGTTCACAAGATATGTAGACCAAACATACGTTCGGTGCACTTTTCTCATCTTCCTCTAGTTTGGTCTCCAAACTCCCTCAATCACATGTGACATGTCACAAGTCACACAAGTCACATGTGACTGAGGCTCTCCTTCCATCTCAATCAAGTCACCTCACAATCCCACCAGATGTAGTTTGATGCTCTCAGAACGCACAGCATGAGGGCATCAAACGTTTACTCTACACATAGCTTTCAGCTTTCAAGGACTTTTCATTCTAATGCCTTTTTCTTAAAACCCTCCTTGAGCTCTGTCTCAGGAAACCTCCACCCAATAGTAAATGTGATTTAATTAATGATAATTGCACATTGGTTATGATATGCAAGTGTTATATGGGAAACATATAACATATTCTCTTCCTGGAATATCCACATAAAACTTAGTAGGTGAAGGAAATAAAACAGAAATACTCATGTAAAAATATTTTCTCCCTAACGGTACTTGCTGGATGTGTGTGTGTGTGTGTGTGTGTGTGTGTGTGTGTGTGTCTGAGCGTTTCTCGGGTTCAGGGTGTATCATGTGCAAAGTAGGAACTAACAGTGTAGAGGTTTCCACAGAGGTCCTTGACTGTGGCAACTCAGAGAGCTTTGAACATGGGGAAAAATTAACACAGATGAGAGCTCTTTCTAAAATAAAACAGCTCCTTAGGAATTCAGAAAGTAAACAAAGTATATTCCCAAATTATCTTGTCCCCAAACACTAAGCAGATAGAGCCTTTTTACAGCTTTCCCTGACTTATATTTTCATAAATCAGGAAAAGGCAGAGTGTTGTTTTTCTGTAAAAATGTCATTGACTCATGGGGGTGGGGGGGGGCACAAAACAACAAAGATCAAATCCGAAAGGTCATAAAGAAAAGAGCTTTCTTTGTTCCTAAAAGAGAATATAGCATTCTAGTCATTTTACTTTAATACTTAGAAATTAGAAATCTTCGTTTAGTAAAACAGTTATAGTTAAAATATATTTTGGTTTTACGGTATGAGGACTGAACAAGAAACAAATTGGGATGGATGCAAACCAAGCTGGGGAAAGAGAAGAAACAAGAAATCTGGAATGAGTGAAACACAGAAGAAAAAGAATAGAGAGATCCAGAGAGAAAGTGAGTCAGAGTCAAAGGAGAGGAGGTGGACATTCAGAGCTTTCCTGGGCTCCCAGGATCATTTGGATTGTGGTCATCTGGGAGTCATCATTCTCAATGATTACTATTGACCTTCTTCAAGTGCCTGAATCCTTATATGTCAAGGTCTCCATTCTATAATTTTTATAAACCTTTTATTAATTTAGAGAGAGAGAGAGAGAGAGAGAGAGAGAGAGAGAGAGAGAGAGAGAGGATGAGTGGGGGAGAGGCAGAGAGAGAAGGAGACACAGAATCTGATGCAGGCTCCAGGCTCTGAGCTGTCAGCACAGAGCCTGATGCGAAGCTTGAACCCACAAACCACAAGATCATGACGTGAGCCGATGTTGGACACTTAACCGACTGAGCCACCTGGGTGCCCCTTTTTATGATTTTTAAAAATGTTTTTATTTTCTAAGGTCTCCATTCTAAATGTTCATCTTAACACCAACTCCATTAAAAATTATTCTCTAAACACAGTAGCAACAACCAGAGCAGTGGTTCTTAAAGCTGGGTAAAAATCAAGTCAAGGGCCAGAGTCCTACATCCCTGTCATGCTATTTAAGCTTCCAGTTGATGATACACATACAGATGGCAGAAGTAACCGGACTTTTGCTAAATATGCTGCCATGACCTGTGATGACTCAACTGTGGATATCCACAAACACTGAACTATCCATCTTTCATTAACTCTCTCTGTAAGCATGTTTCTTTTGTCTTCGGCTGTACTGATTTCCCCCTCCATGTCTATTTTTAAATTCTGGGAGCTAACTGGAGCAGATGAGTGTTCTAATGCTCTCATTACCATGAGAAGGCTTGAATAACATGGATAATTAAATAGATGTAAATAGCTACATTTTTGGCTATTAAACTGTCAAGATAGCTGATTTTCTGATTGACTTTGTCTACGGTATTCAAGACCCAAATGATTGTAGGAGTTTATTCAGTTTTTAATTTTTTCTTTTATGGATATAAAACATTAGAAAATTACTGTCAAGTCTTTCATTGGGCCAGGTTGTCACTGGTTCAAGAAAAGAGAGGCAAATGGATATCCCAACCCAGATTGCAAGTTGATTTTTTAATTAACCAAGACAAGACATACATTTGCATTCTGGATACCACTAGGAATAATTTTGCAAAAGGACTCCTTACCCCACCTTATCCCAAATCCATGTGTCTGAAGCATCATCATTGGGGTCCAATCCTTTCATGTAATATGAAGTTCAGAGACTGTTATGACCCAATGATATTGGCAATGAAGACAGTTTCCTGTTGTGGAGAGAAATGGTCAGGCTCTATAGACAGTGCACCCAATTGTTCAATGTTTCACTTAAGTTCTTTGTAACTTGATTTTCTTATCTGTAAGAAGGGATAATCAGAGCACTTACTTATCACATTGTTGCTTTAAATGAGGTAATGTCTGTAAAGCACTTAGCTATGTAAGTGTTTGTTCTAATAATTATTAATATTGCTATTTTTTATTGGTCCAAGGTCTCTTCCTAACAGGAGCTACCCCCTCTCTCTTTATTAGCCACAGAAGAGTCTCTCAGGTGTGACTGTTTCTCCATTTAAAGCCTGACTCCTTTGAGACTTTGAGCCCCGTGCTTTTGAGAAAATCTCACAGAGTCTGTTTTCCTTCCTCAGTACTCTTGTTTATTAGAGCTGTAGACACTGTACACAGAAAACCAATATTTAAAGAACTGAAGTACAAAAACTGTCCAAACATTCAGCACTAAAATGGCACTGAAAAATATTGAAATTTGATGTCTCAGATGCCATTTCAGGATTCTTCAGAACCTTGTCCCCCTGTGTGGTTTAAGATTGGATTTAAATGTACAAAATAATGACAGATTATGTCCAATCCATGTTTTAAAACAGTGGTATTCAGGGGGCCTATGAATCCATCCATACAGGGGGCATTGTCTATAGATTGGCTAAATCATCTTCAACCATATGGGTATTATTTTTCAAAAAAGTATATAGCTTGTCTAATGGTGAATTAAATGCAAATTCATTTAAAAGCACTCCTGAGTTCATAGGGACCCTCTTGGCATTGGAATTACTCAAGCAAGATGAACACTAAAGCAATTACTACCATTTACTGTTATGGGAAGTAAGACATTTTTGATACTAAACAGGAGTTCATGCCATAAAACATGAGATTCTCAGATGTAATATGAGACACCATAAAGGAAATAATATCAACATGTTTAACATATTTTTAATGGAAAGCGAGCCCTTTCAAGCAAGAAATAACCCAATAGATGGCAAAGGACATTAACAAGGATGTTCACAGAAAAGAAATGAGCTGATAATAAAGATATGAAAATAAGCCAAACTTAACTTTTTATGAAGGAAAGACAAACCAATAACAAGATACTTTGTTTTTGCCCACACATATTGGCAAATATTAAAATATTTTAATATTTTGAACATAAAGTATTTGAGACTGGAGGAGCAAAGAAAACCGTTGTTGGTGGGAGGGCATATTGATATGGCATGTTGGAGGGCAATTTGGCAGTTACTATCAAATTGTTAAAATGATATAATCTTTCCAACTGGAAAATGAAATGTGGGATATGTATCCTAAAGGGATATATTTCACATATGCTTAAAGATATATATGTGTGAATTATCAGGGAAATACAAATCAAGACCATGAGGAGATACCACCTTACACCTGTCAGAATGACTAAAATTAACAACCCAGGAAACAACAGATGTTGGCAAGGATGTAGAGAAAGGGGAGCCCTTTCATGCTGTTGGTGGGAATGCAAACTGGTGCAGCACTCGGAAAACAGTAAAAGAACTACTCTATGATCCAGCAATTCCACTAGTAGGTATTTTTTACTCAAAGGATGCAAGAATACTGATTTGAAAGGGCACATGCACCCTTTCATTTCATCGGCACATGCACCAGAATCATTATCAATAATAGCCAAATTATAGAGAGAGCGTAAATGTCCAGCTGATGAATGGATAAAGAAGATGTGGGGTGTAAATATCTATCTATCTATCTACACATATTACAGACACACACACACACACACACACACACACACACACACACACAACTGAATATTACTCAGCCAGCAAAAGAAAGAAATCTTGCCATCTACAGTGACATGATGGAGCTAGAGTGTATTATGTTAAATGAAATAAGTCAGTCAGAGAAAGACAAACACCGTATGATTTCACTCATATGGGGAATTTAAGAAACAACATAGATGAACATAGAGGAAGGGGCGGAAAGAGAGGGAGGCAAACTATAAGAGGGTCTTACCTACAGAGAACAAACACTGAGCTGCTGGCACGTAGGTAGGAGGGAGATGGTCTGACGGGGTGAGGGACATTAAGGAGGACACTTGTTTGAATGAGCACTTAGTGTTACATGTGAGTAATGAATCATTAAATTCTACACCTAAAACTAACATTACACTACATTACTAACTAGCATTTAAATAAAAACTTTAAAAAGAAACAACAAAAAAAAAGTAAAATTGCTTCAGTATTGCTTCAAAAAAAAAGATATAGATGTTTAAGAATGTTCGTTGCAGCACTCTTTATAGGAGATAAAAATTGAAAACAATACAAAATATCTATCAGTAGGGCTATGAATGAATAAATTATGGTATACAGCCATACAATGAAATATTAATTGAGCTATTTAAATGATATAGCCTCATATATGAATACTGCTGTCCCTGACATATTGTTAAGTAAAAAAAATATAGAATATGTATAGTATGATTAAATTTTTATTAAAAACACATTTTTCTATGTCTGCATCTCTATTTCCAAATATTTCTATCTCCATATATAATTCTATTTTATTCAATATCTATGTATCTATATTCTTTGATATTCTATGTACATAGAAAATGAGCCTAGACTGAAACATAGTAAACTCTCAAGACTGTCCCAGGAATGAAAACTGGGAAAGCAGAGTGAGTAATTTCATATTTTGCTTTTTACTTCATACGATTATATGTATTTTTAATTCTTTGTTTTATGACACAGATGTATTATTTTTGTAAATAGAAGATGAGAAGTAGTAATTTTCCAAAAATAGTCCTTCTTCTCAGAAACAGAAGTAACTGCCCAAAATGAGGCCTGCCTTCAGTCTGCAGACTCTCTCCATGAGATCCTGCTGCTGCCCGTTGGGAGAAAGGTGGGGTAGGTTCCTATTCAGGTTATTAACATGGGCTCAGCAGACACCCTAAGAAGAGGACACAGTGAAGATCAATATTGCATTTAAAATTTTTCATGATCATGTGTTCGGGGGTACAGGGCCAAGAAAGAAGATGTTTATAGCCACCCATCACTCTAGGGAGGGAGAGATAGTGTTTCTACAACATTGGACAGGATGCTACATGAAACTGGCGGAGCTTATCACATCTGAGGTGAGGCTGAGGTGGAGCTTGGTTGATGGAATGAAGGACATCTGATCTCTAGCCTCCCTGAGGCTGTGGGTGTCATAGTTACCTAGAGACCAGCCTATGGACAAGCCATCTGTCTAAATACCTTTAGTTTGAAGAAGTGCTACATATTAGAGTACCTTAATATAAAAAAATTTTTTTTAATGTTTTTTATTTACTTTTGAGAGACAGAGAGAGACAGCGTGAGCAGGGGAGGGCCAGAGAGAGAGGGAGACACAGAATCCTAAGACAAGCTCCAGGCTCTGAGCTAGCTGTCAGCACAGAGCCCAACATGGGGCTCGAACTCACAAACCGTGAGATCATGGCCTGAGCAAAGTTGAACGCTTAACCGACTGAGCCACCCAGGTGCCCTAGAGTACCTTAAGGTTACTTGAAACAATGGAAGGCTCTCTTCCCAGAGCTTGCTGTAGAAAATATCTAATTCTACCCATGAGAGGGCAAAGCTAGTGAAAACAGAAAGGGAGTATTTGACACATGGTGATCATAAGGAAAGGCTGCAAGACAGGACAAGGGAGCTGGACCAAATAATATACAGCACAGCTTTGCCCTTACAAAACCATGAAGTAGCAGCATTCATTTTCAGACTTCAACTCCTCCTTCCTTTTATTCGTCCTACCCTCAGCCTATTCTTCCTGGCTGGAAGCCTTCCTTCAGTTCCCAGGCTTGGTTCCCACCCAGACCAGGGAGTCTCTAAGCACAGCCATTAGACAAAATTCTTAAAATATGTCCAAAAATCCCCTTGGTGGGTCACTAGACCTTCATGTTTTCATGGTGATGACCTGGGATATTTTTCTGGAAAGAATGCATATAGAAGAGCCCACCACCTCATTGCAAGGCGCCACATTAATATAGAAGCTAAATAAAAGCAGTGTGCTTGCTACACGAGGGGCAGACTGCTGCCCCTCAGCTTTTCCCGCCACACACTCACACAGCGGTGTATGTATGTGGAAGAAGCATGGGTCACCCTGCCCTTCACAGAAGTCCCTGGAGCCTGAAAAATAAAAATAGCAACTGCCTGGTATTTCCTTTGAGAAGTGGATGAAATTCAAGGTTTTTCTCTTGCCACAAACATAGACACCAAATATTACAAGTAATTTCAGGAGGCTCATAGTCCTCTGAAACACATTAAGAGTGGTCCTTGTGGGGTGGGGGGAGTCCATAATGTCAAAATAAACTCTCTTGTGCTAATGGGGAAGGACCACGAGAGGAATGGCACCAGGGTTTTAAAATACTCAAGCTCAGTTGCGCCAAGTGTAAAAAGAAGAAATAGTTGGTTTTTCATTCTCTCTCCTTTCCTCCATCATCTCCCTTTTTTCTTCCCCCTCAAGAATAAATCCTATATCTTAGTCTTGCCGTAGAGTATAACTAGTTGCTGTTGAGGCTTAAATGTGACCCCTTCCAGACAAAATACAGTCAGTTCTGGTATAACATGACACATACTTTCCTAAAAATCATTGCACTATACAACATTGCACAATAACAACCACAGAGTTTATGGGGAAAATGAAATTAGAAGACAATACTCGAAAAAATGTCAGTGACACTTAAAAAGATGATAAGAAACTAATAAAAAAGCAGTTTTACACATGTTAAATAGTTAAGAAATACATAAATACTACAATACATATGGCACCTTACCTAGAAAAAGACCTGAAGTTTGCCCGTGGAGGTGAATGTGAGAGCTATTGAAAAATGGCAACAGAGGGTTTTCGAGCGCGGAGAATTGTAATACCAGATGTGGATGAGTGTGGCTCATGACACACTCGGTGAACTGAGGCAGCTGGGGGTGTCTGCAGCGTGCGCGTGCGTTCTGTGCGTCCCTAAGCAGCTCAGGTCAGCTAAAGGCAGCTTCCTGCGTTCACTTAGTGTTTCTTAAAGATGAAATCACACAAACACAAAATCTTCTTATACTAAAATTGTTCCCGATATATTTAATCAGTGAAATAAATTCTCATTTTTTCTACACACATTATAGCAGGACAAAACCAAGGTTATAAAAATGATTATAATATAAAGTATAAAAAGTCATTAAGGCCCCAATGGAATGATGCCATAAAGGTAGCAGTAAGGTTATCTGGAAGCAGTGGATATGTAACTAAACTCAACTAAATCTGAGTCTCCTCACTCCTACCCTAAATTCCATCTCAAGAGAGTGATAAAGTCAAGTGAAATGCTACGTGGACTCCATAATTTGGAAACATACTGCCAATCCTAAGCAAATCCTCCTTGGTGCTAGAAAGAACGTGTAACAATATACACCAGACTTCCCGGATGTCCTCATTACATCTTTTTGTCCTTATCGTCCCACACCATGTGGCAGCCAACACTAATCTTCCTTCCATCTTCCCCAGCATCCTTTTCCCCCTCTATGTGCTCCCCTCAAAACCTCAGCAAACAAAACTCCAGCCTTTATGGGTTCTTTCATTACACCTTCCTCTCTTTCCCACCTTCTTCCCAAGAGTAAGAACTCAATACACAGGTGTAGAACTTTTCTTTTGCTGCTGTAACAAATTACCCCAGAACCAGTGGCTTAAAACAGCACAAAAGTTATTCTTTCACAGTTCTAGAGGTCAAAGGTCTAAAATGAGCTTTATGGGGCTAAAATCAGGGTGTTGGCAGGATGCACTCTGGTAGGCTCCAGGGGAGAACTTGTTCCTTGCCTTTTCCGGCTTCTAGGGGCTGCCTGAATATACTATCTTCTGGTCCCGTATTACTCTGACCTCTGCTTCTTTAATCACATCTTCTCTGCCTCCCGACATGCCTGACTTCCTCTTATAAGTGATCCTGTGATTATATCGGGCACACCTGGATAATGTGGGATACTCTCACATCTCAAGACCCTAATTTAAACACATCTGCAAAGTCCCTTTTTCTATTTAGAAATAGACGAAGGTAGCATGTTCACAGGTTCCAGGGATTCGCCTCCACACCAGTGATAATGTTCAAAATGCTTCACAACTGAAAATGCCACTTAAGGCAGGGTGTTTGATTCTCAGAAAGTTCTTAGATTATAATATTGCAGCAGGATGCTGCAGATCCGGGCATGCTGGTTGATGGATAGTAGAGAGGGCTGGAAGGTCTGAGGGAGGGACTTGGGTTTGTAGGGTGCTGGTGAGGCACTCAGGGCTGTGAGGAATGGTTCTCTCTAAGCAATATGGAAGACTTTCCACTTTGTTACAGTCGGCATAGCCACATTAATGCATTTCGGCTGACCGCTAACCTGCCATCCTCCTTCTTATCCGCAATCAGTGCACAAACTTTCTGGGATTTTATTATGTGCTGAATTCAACCCCCTTTACTGGGAATATCTATTTAAGCCTCATCACAACCCAGTGATTAGCTCTACACTTATTTTCCTTTTTTGATAACATATCTGGGGTCATATGTGCTATTAATTGCTAGGGCCTGAATCTGAACTGAAGCACTTTACTTTAGAAATTGAGCTCTTAACCACTGTGGTTAGGGTCTACAAGGAGACTCACATCTCTTTAGCCAGATCAGGAAAGCATGTACAAAGACTGTGCAGGCAAGTCAACCTCAAGGTTGAGGTATTAGGTGACAACACATAGTCCGCATGCATTTCATAGGTTTACATAGAACCATCTCCTACAGAATTTAATAATTATTGAGAGGGCTTCTAGATCATACAGCAAGAATTCTTATCTACTTTGGAAGCACCAAACCTGAGTAGTCTTGAATAGATAATCTATGACAAAAAAAAAATCCATAGTCAAGCGAATCAAGTACAAACTCTAATTTATCTTGGCTACATAACAGTCTAGAATAAAGTATGGTTGTAAGCATGCAATGAAACAGATGAAGAAATAAATAAGTAAAATCTATAGTCAAAAGTTTTATTTCTAAGACCTAGCTGATGGTGGTACAAAACTACTTCTGGTTAGAATATTATATTTAACCTTCTTAAATGGGCAGAGCAGTAGAGATAGAAGAAGCAGCAGAGAGGAGGATGATAAAACCACTTCTGGACTTTTATAACCTCTACCTGGTCATAGTTAGAAATGTGTGGCTCATCCCCAGATGAAATAATATCTAATAGAAATAAGTAACACTATTCCCCACAAATAATAATTGATGGGTATTTTTGATTTTCCTGTTGAAAGAGTTTTTGGTTTGGACAGGAATGAGTATTAGTACCTTTCATTCATTTAACTGATGCATTATACAGAAAAGATGCACGTTAGAGAGGTGTTGTTTTTTAATGAAGGTAGAGTGAGATTCTGATTGTGCGATGGGATGAATTTCTTTAGGGTCTCTTAGAATCACTTGTGATTACATACATTTAAAACAAATTAGGTAAAACGTTAGAAGTCAAGGTTAATGTTATTTAAAGAGGCTGTCAGGGAGAACTGTAAGCAAATTCCACTTTAAACCCTTTAACCTAATTAAAAGCCTAAAATATTCTTGCTAGTTTGGAAAATACCCCTGATATTTAAAATTTCCTAAAATGTGGCTCCTCTCCTACCTTTACAATGGAATACTGGATGATTTCAGTCAAAAGGTAAAGTTATTACCATAAGAAAAAGTCCTGCAAGAAAGCACATGTTGCCACTTTACTCATTAGTGAAGTGCCTTATGACTGTTAGAGGGAACAGGTAAGATGCTAGGGGAGGCAGAGAAAGAGAGATCAAAGTGTTTTTGTTTACTTCTTTGAAGTTTTGTAGTACCTACTGTTTACCATGCACTCTTCTTGATTCATGCTGAAAATTGGAATTCACCCGTTTCTCTTTTTCCTGTCTAAGATGCAGATGGGGCACATTTCGTTGACTCCATCAATCCCTGCCCCCCACGCATTAGCACATGCACACGTATACCTAGCCAGTGGAAAAGAAAAAAGAGTTACTCACATTCATCCATTTTACAAAGATTTCCAGGCTGCAATGGGAGGGCTTTACCTCTCCCTGAAGGATGAATAAATAGGTAGCTTTACTGACAACCTGTTCAGTGTCAAACTGCAGTGAAAACTGAGACCAAGATCTTGCTCTAGTGGCACTTATGAGATCCAGTGCTGGCAACATGGAGAAGATAGTCATCTGCCTGATGGTCATCTTCTTGGGGACAATAGCTCATAAGTCAAGCTTCCAACAGCAGGATCTCCTCTTGATTAGAATGCGTCAACTTATAGATATTGTTGATCAGCTGCAAAATTATGTGAATGATTTGGTAAGGCCATATTTGTCACAACAAAATTTAAATATTATTCTTCAACTAATATAATAGGAGCTTTTTGACTTATAAAAATAACCCAGAACTAATTTTCTTTGGCTCTAGGAACCTGAACCTCTGCCAGCTCCAGAAGATGTAAAGGTAAGACCAGTCGAATTTATTTGTGATAATATTTGTGATATAAGTTTTAAAATCCCGTTAAGAAAGCCATTAACATAATTATCAAGGAATATACTTAATTTAAGTGAATTTGGGGGTTTAAGAGTTGGTAAAATAGTTACTCCTATTTTGGTCAAATATTCACTGATTTACCAGCAAGCTAATCATAAAAACACTACATACCTTATAAAATATATTTTTATCTTCCAATATCTCTAAGAGTCCTTCCAAGTAGCACTGTTGAGACAGAATAACAAAGCTAGAAAACAAATATATTCCATGATCAGTTTCTGAATAATGACCAACTAAATTTTCAGAGCTCTTGTAGAATGAAAGTTCTTGAGCCCTCCTTTGCAAACCTACCTAGCAAATATAGACACACACCGGAAGAAACAGAATTCACCTTTTAATAATAAAAAAAGAAAGAAAAGAAAGGAAGGAAGGAAGAGAGAAAGAAGAAAGATCAGATTACAGGCACTGCATGGAAGAATGGTAGTATGGAAGTCAAGGCTGTTCTTTAGAATATAATTCCATATACCTTGGCCTCAGTGAGTCTTGTCTTGGCCCTTGGAGAGGTCTTTCAAAAGAACTTTTTTCAAAAACTCATCCCATTCTCTTAAGCCACTTAAATCCATTAGGTCCGAGGAAGGAAACACCTAGCATATAGTTCAAGAGTGCTGCGTGCTGATCTTTTCCTTAGTAACTTGGCTCTAGTCTTCACGTCTGGTACCCTGAGGATAGAAATGCAATTGGGGAAATGTTTTCAATGTCTCAGACCTTTAACTGCATAAATTAGAACAACTATAAAAGTGCTACCAGTAATTAGGACACTACAGAGGGAGAGACATATGAAGATACATTGCAAAGAAAACAATTATCGTAAATGACTATGTGTAAAAGTTTAGAAAGTGAATGAGTCACAACCATTGCTTTTCTCTAAAATTCACTCTCTAGCTCTGAACTTAACCACTCTCCTTTACTAGGTCCTTTTCTAATAAGCAGCATCTAAAATGAAAGCAGCACATTCAGCTTTTTGGAAAGCTTTTTTCAATAAGTGAGAATATTTCTTAATGGATGACCTAATTATCAAAACATACATTTGCAGCATCTCACACATTTGGTTTAACTGCTATTACTTTAGACTAACCCTATCTATAACTTGCAAAATAAGAAATAAGAAAGATTTCCCATTTCCTAACTTGAGTTGATCCAGTGGGTACTACCTATGCTTTGTTAAAGATAGAGGCTTTATATCTTACATCATTATGAGAAGATTTCATCTCAGTGACACCTTATCTAGCTGACAATCTTATTAAACAATGCTGGCTATGATACAAGTGAGTAATAGTATAACTAAGATCTTTAAGCTAAGCTGGCAGGCAAACTTAAGAAGGAAGAAAATAATTCAAGGCCACAGTAACATTATGTCAAGTTTTTCAGGGCAAGCATCAAAGCAGGGACCAGAAGAGATTTAAAAAGATTAAGAAGATTAAGGAAAATAAATTTATTTACATGTTGCATGTAAATGTTGTTACACTGTGATTATCTCAGATCCCTGATTGACTTTGCCAGGCATTGTTCTCTTTCTTATAATTGTATAACCAGTGATCCTCAGCTGGTAATGACTTCGCCCCCTGAGAACATCTGACTTTGGAGAAATTTTTGGTTGTCACAATTATATGTAGGGGAATGCTTTCTACTTGTCAGATATGCTACTAAACATTCTAGAATGCACAGAAAAGTCCTAACAACAATGAATTATATAGCCCAAAATGTTAATTGTATTGCTATTGAGGAACCGTGATATAAAACTAGGTTGTGTGGGGGACATAGGTATCTAGCCCAAGACTTCCTAGTGTGAGTGGCCAGGCCTTTCTGTGAGGAGGAAAAAGTAGGTTGAAAATAAGCTATAAGGAGGCAAATATTTTCAAATATTCAACTGCAAAACAACAAAGCCAAATGTGCTTCCTTGCAAAAGCAGCACTTGACTGTTCTCTTTGTTACTCTTGCTTTTAATTTCCATACTGCTCCCTCTATTTTGCAATAATGTAGGACATGCAACTCTTCATATTATCAGGTATTGAAGGATGAGAGAATCGAAGCCTTGCCCTCAGAGTTTGCTGTGACCAAGGTGTAGCAAAGGAAAATACTTGTTATGCTCCCAGATGGTGGCTGTACACAGGAATTTGGACTCCTCCTGTAAAGCCCATGAGTGACAGGTCATCTATGGCTGCCTGAAGCAAGGTTACTATCTCCACTTCCCTCCCCAGTGCGTCTGTAAGGCAGTTGTCAGGACAGCTCCCCCACTTCTTTTCCTCTCCAGGCTGCCGTTGGTGTGTGTCTGAAGCCCAATCCAGCAGTTAGCCATCCAGGTCCGCACATGGCAAGGGACAGCTCTGCTGCTTGCAGAAAGCACAGAGCAACATACCACCGCCTACTGACTCAGGTAAACACGGAAAGGCAGGAGAGACAGTGCAGCCTGTCAGTGTCCAGATGCCATTCAGAAGCTTTCAGAAAAGCTTTCTCAGTATAAAGTCTTTCATCACTGATCCTGACCATTCCTGGCAATATCAAGGGAGTTCATTTGGTAGGGCCCCTATACTTCTTTGGAACATAACTTTCTTTCAACATACCCATGTAAATGTTAACTCAGCAAAATGGGCTTCTGTGAGAAATGCTGGTTTCTCAGATCATCACGAATGAAGCAGTTAGTGTTTTCAGTTTCAGCTGGAAAATTTACCTCTTTAAATATGAATATTATTTTTTTCCAGTAAGTTAAGCCGGTTGTGGTCAAAAAGAAGAGAAAAGAAAAAACTTCAACAAACATGAGCATGTGGTTTTCAAGGAAAAAAAAGTGCTATAATTAACATTTATAAATAGTTTCTATTAAATAAGCATTTTGGCAAACATATGGAAAGGATATTACCTTGCCCTTATGAGAGAGGCAAGCTGCTCTGATATAAGGAAACCAGATAAGCTGGTTCTCAGCTTGTGGCTCTGTATGCAAAGCAAACCTGACAGGCTTGTGTCTTAATGATGCATGTTATTAATCAACATTCATATTGGGCAAGCATATGGGTTGGAAAATGCAAAGCAGGCCAGATGCTATTTTCAGCTGGTTGTCCCTGAGAAGACTCAGGTAATTTTGTTATATATGGGACTGCCCTTGTAGGAACTGAGAGACATTGAGGTTTCTGGTTTTATATGGCAGTGTTTTCCATACACATTAGTGAGATGAGGATACAGATGAGGGTGGAGTGGGGTGCAGAGAGAATAGCATGATAGACACACATTGCTGAAAGAAAACAGAAACTTGGGTCCAAGGTTTTAGATCAGCATTAATATGTTTTTAATAAGTCAATTTAAATTTTGTTTTCAATATACCCCCATTTTATTTTCAGTTCCATTTCTAACGTGTTTGACTTACTAGTCTCTAGTTATTTGACTAAACCAAGAGACGAGGTTTTGACCCTTGTTCTGTCCACTTCTCCATTCTTTGAGACACTACCCTAAGCTTCTAAGGAACTTTCCTCCCTCCCATTGGTTGGGCAAGTCTCAAATTCTGTTCCTCGACTACTTGGCTCAGGCAGAATCCTACCTTGACTGACCTAAGAGTGTGAATAGGATTTTAGAACACTCATGTGTAGTCTGTCACAGGTGTACAGAGTCTTAGATGTGGAATATGCCATCAGAGGTAGGTAGCCACTTCCTTCACCAAAGTAGGGTCATTAACTCATTTACTTCATTTGACGACTCCACACATATTTATTGAGCTTTCACGAGCAACAAGACAGGATGCCAGGTGTGGTGCAAGGTAAGATGCTTCTCAAGACATGTCACTGTCACTGTTAGATGCTTCCATGAACGTTGTAGAGAGAAACAAACAAGCAAAAACCAAATAAAAAAGGTTACTAATCAGACTACAGCACATCTCACTCAAAGCTGCAACCATAGTGTAACCTCTAGAAAATTTGTTCTAATAGCAAACTAACTCTCCCTTATAAAATAACATAAAGATCATGCCCACCACCCAGACCTCAAAATGGCATTAGAAATGGAAAACTTAGGCTCCTTCCTCTTGCCTGTGAGGCAGGGAAATGTCTTCTCTTCTCTAATACAGGATGAAATTTTACATTGCAGGTGCTGCCTCCTGTTCAGCCCAAAGATTAAGTAGGATGTGAACTCCTTTCTCAAAATCTGCTAAAATAAATGTGATCAAATACGCTGTAGTAAAAGTAGAAAAAGAGGACTAGAAACGTCATTTTTTACTTTCTGCATAAGTTTTGTTTTGGGAACATATATATCTATTCTTTCTTTTTCAGAGACATTGTGAACGGTCAGCCTTTTCATGTTTTCAGAAGGCCCAACTAAAGGCAGCAAATACAGGAGGCAATGAACAGATAATCAATGTATTAACTAAACAGTTGAAGAGGAAACTACCTCCCATAAATGCAGGCAGAAGACAAAAACACAGACCAGTAAGATTGTCATTTGTGATTTCTCTAAATTGTACTTATTGACTACATCTCCTACATTACATCACACACACACAAACACACACCCTCACATTTGTAGCCAAAGATTCCAGTGCCTTCCTTCCTGTTGCATGTTGTCTTTTATGGGGTGTTTTGAGAAGTGAAGTCACCTCTTCCAAATCCACAAACTTGAAAGTGCCCAGAAATCCTATAAGAATTTTCTCTGGTAGCTGGAATAAGTTGAAATAGTCTCCCAAGGTAAGGAAGGCACTAGGTAGAGAAGCCAATTGTGACTTAGGAGTTAAATATTTTTCTCTTATCATATGGTCATATATACCTTGTATTCTTATTAACAGGAGCTAGAGTCTAGTTTTCCTATAAGAAAAGAGACAGCCTACAAGAGACCAAGAAACATCTCAATTTTTGCCTTTTCTTAAAGAATATTATTGTTGTATACAATCACAGAATCAGTACTATACTTATATAGATAGATCCCATTATTTGGCTGGAGAATTTTAATAGTCCCTAGTTTTCGGAGGCCCCAAGATCCTCTTGTATATTTCTTCCTATGCCAACTCATAAGCAATGCCGATGCTCCCAAGACTAATTCAAGAATTAATCAAAACCAGTGGAATAACAGATAAGATTAATTACTCCAAAATATTTCTTAAATAATTTCTCTCTCTTCCAAGGATTTCACATATGATTCAAGTGGAATCTTAATGACACTATCAAAATGACTTTTATTTCCTATTATTTCTTAACCAGGTTGCAATGTGAAAATTATCCCTCTAAAACTTCCTTAGAAAGAAAGGAGCAGAGTCTGTCTTTGAAACCCAGTAGCAAAGACTTAATGAAATGGCAGTGCTGGCAGGGAACTTAAAGCTATCTAGTTAAGCACCTTTACATGGTAGATAGGAAATGAGACCTCATTGAGTGACTTATCCAAGCCCCGCAAATACTAAGTTGCAGAATGAGAACTAGAACTTATGTCGCCTACCTTCCAATAAAAGGCTCTCACCACAACATCAAATGGGCTTAGCGACATTGACTACCGAGCAGTGGCGTGGCGTCTGAGCTCTCAAAAGGCATAAGGATAAAGAAGAAATACCCATAATTTTTTTTAATATAAGCTGGCAAGACACATGAAAAATTGATCAATCTCCATATAATCAAATAAATGCAAGTTAAGGAAATCCTACCTTTAAATTAAAAATGTTAACAAAACTCAATAATAGTAAGAATGCTTTGCATGAATACAGGTGAACCTTTTTTACAATATACAGCAAGAGAAAAAATTTTATTCCCTTAATTTAGTAATTGTACTTATAGAAATTTCAAATAAAGATATATATATATATATATATTATTCAGAAATGTTCTTGCAGCATTGTATGCAATAGTGAAAAGTCAGGACAATCTATGGTTCCAAAAACAGTAATAGTTTGATGTTACATTGGAATACAGAGCAACAATAACATACATTTTTAAAGAATATTTAACAAGTAGAAAATGTATATGTTGTATATGTTGAGTGTAAATAAAGCAAATTACAAACCAGTGTAAATAACATAAATGCAAAGAAAGAAACATTGCTGGGAGGATATGCATCAAAAGATTGCAGTCATTCTCTCTGAGGATAGGGATAACAAGTGATATTTTCCCATTGTTATCTCCTGAACAATTTTATGCACATCTCGATTTTCTTTTCAGTGAACATGATTTATACCTCTAATTGGAAAAAATATATTTTAACTGAACATTTAATTAAATGGGGAAAATGTTGAACTTTTTTTATTGATTTCTAGACATGCCCCTCATGTGATTCTTATGAGAAAACACCACCAAAAGAATTCCTAGAGAGGCTGAAATCACTCATCCAAAAGGTATGCAACTGAAATTGTATTTAATTTTCTACTTCATATTTATCTATCCAGATTTCTTCTTATGTTTATGTTCCTCATGGTATACTATTTCCACAGATGATTCATCAGCATCTCTCCTAGAAAACATGAGATATGAAGGTTCCTGAGGATCTAACTTGAAGCTGGACACTATATTACATACTCTAACACAGTAGTGAAACTCACTTCTTGGTATTCTAAATGGAGGAGTACAACATATTAGTGATGGGGGAAAGACTCAGATCAATATTTCAAGTCAGGATTATTTCCCCCCAGTTACTATGCAGTTCTTCAGTTTGATCCACATGTTCTGTGTCTGGTCAACTTGAAAAAGCCATCTACTCAATTAAGAGTCTGATTTCCTATGTTATGGATTTCTAAAAGTTTCACTTTATACTATTGCCCAAATATGACATTCCTTGACTGGGGGAGAAGCTTAACAGTTTTTAACTTAAAAATTTTAAACAAAAACATAATTTGGGAATTTAGTGGTCTTATGTTAACCTTGACTTTGATTACCACAGGAATATGGTCTCTGATGATCATTAACTTAAAAGTTATATACCTTCATTCAAGCTGAGAAATATGGAAGCATAGGGTCGAGATGAAAAGTTGGTCTTTATTCTTTTAAGGAAATGAAAATCGAGTGTTTAAAAATGTGTATCTGAAGAGTTTATTTTTTATCTCAGAATATCTAACGTATAAATATATAGTTTATTTATGTGCCAGGGGATACCTTTACTAGATGGCTACAAAAAAGGTTTACTTCTTTATTGGGATTTATCAAAAATATTTAAATGCTATAGATATGAATGTATTTATGGAATACACTCTTAGTCCTTTTTTTCTTTAAGTTTTAACATATCTTCCCCAGTTCAAGTTCCCTTATAAGCTAACATTTTAAGCTTGTGGAAATGGCAACTAAAACGTAGAGAGGGGCATATTCAGGTGGTCTCCTGGAACAAAATGCATTTTAAAAAAAGTCTTGTAGCTCTCTTCTCAAATCATGTTTTAATGATTATATAGGAGCGAGCTAGTAACTCCAAATGTCTGTCACATTTCTTCCTTTCTTTTCTTTCTTCTTTTGAATATGACAGACACTTTGTGCTTGCATGCTTTGCGTAAGGCAAATTCAATCACATATATCAAATCAAAATCAGGAGACAAATCAAGAAGCCAAGACTTCTGTCCTAACAGAAAACAGACTTTTGCATAAACATTTCAATCTTTCAACCATGAATAGTAAAAGTAAGCAACTGCTCTAACTGCCATTTCTTATTAACTCCAGCAGAGTTTATTTAAATATGAAATTAAAAACTCTAGAAAAATAAAAATTTTGCTAGAACGTTATAAGCTATTTGAGAATCTCTTATTGTTAAAATGGCTGTGAATGTGCAAGAGGATGTGGGATGGGAAATACTGTATGTTCTGAGAAGAAAAGTTATCGATTTGAAAGTATTATAAAAAACAAGTGCAGATAAATTTATAGTCCTTAAAGATATATTAGCCATCAATTATTTCATCAAATCTCAATGAAATGTATCATCAAAAACAAGGTATTCTATCTTGAAAATGTAAAATGTTATCACAAAGGGATCATGTAAGCAATAATGATGATAACATGCATGTCAAGCCTACCTATGTGTCAAATGGTGCCAGCCCACATTGTTGGGAGAAAGTAGGAAGCAGCCACAAAGCTGACTAGGGAAGGGTAAAGTCTTTATTTCTTGTTTCTGGCTTTATAGTTGGTGACTTCTTTAACACTGTGATTTTATATTTAAAATAATATATTTATTTTGGTGTGTTTACTGTTAAAATCTCTGTTCTAATCCTTTGACCAGAGATTCTACCTTAAAAGTAAAAATAATTTAATGGGGTGTTAGTTAAGAACCTTCACTAAACTGAGCTTAAAGACTCAGGTAAAGATCCTAGCAATACTCCAAGAAAAGCACTGCATTGAAATAAACAAGATGAAGAAGTAAGAGGTGAACAGCTCCACCTTCACTGCTCTGTGTTCAAGACTTAAGCAGCCTTCAAAAGAGATAGAAGGCTTACCTATGAACATTACTGTTCACCTACGAATGGTAATACAGGAGACCTGAAATCTTGCTGCCTGTGAAATCATGGTCACTTGCTTAAATTTGGGGGATTTCTGTTTCCTTATCTGTACAATGAGGATGTTGGACTGAATCTCTAAGGTCTATTCTACCTTTTTTAGAGTTTTATGAGTCTATGTGTCTAAAATTCTGGATGTTCTGGTTACCCTTACAGGAACATCTAACCATACTTGTGAGTAAAACTTTTATTAAATCTGATGTTCAGTTGCACAACCATATTCAATAGCATTTGTAGCAATGCTCACTGCGGGAACAAAGGAAATGTTCCCCCTCCCCCCCAAAAAAGGAAGGAAGAAAGAAAAGAAAAGACAGAAAAACATTGCAGTAGGTCATGGAAGTTCAGGGAAAATTAATCATGATTTTTATTATTGTAGCTGAAAGTGTCTTCTTTGGACACTTGTATAAAATTGTAGCATTATTATTCTATATTATTGCTCTGTTGTATTTACACTTGCATCTGAGAATTTAGTTTTAATACAAACTATGTACTTTATAACTTAATAATTATTTATTATATATTTGATTTTAAATGTTTATGTTCATGGCTTCTTATTTAAGACTTGATCATATTAAATACTTCCCAGTCAGTACAACTGTTTTTTGTGATTCCCTGGAAACCCTTAATTCAATAGTCTTAGCAGAAAATAAAAGATGATCCTCAGTTTCTGGGAGCATATTGTTTTTATATGCATATTGCTAAGATAGTCTTCTCTCCTTACATACTTTCACTGAAATGGAACCTTCCACTTCCTGTCTCCAACTCAAGGATACTACTTCCTTTTGCTGTTCTCCCAAATGTATGGCAGGTCCTGGAGGAGTTGAAGATATCCTTCCCAATGCCCATTACGTGTACACTCTTGTGTAAAATCTTTTCTGCTTTGACATTTATCCCATTTAGCTTTTCTGTCCTGGTCTCTCCTCCATCTTTATGGAGGAGTTAGGCATGTTCTTTCCCTTGAATCCGGTTTCTGCCATCATCTTGGGTAACTACAGTGCCCACAGGGAGGATTCTGCCAACATTGCCTCTTCTCAGAATCTTGACTACCTCGATTTCAAACACCTGTATCTTTTATCTCATCATCATCCCATTCCTATGGTCGTGTGTCAGACTTTATTGCCTGGAACTATTTTCAGTATGAAATATTTATATACATAAAGCCATCATCTGCTAGTCTCTTAATTCCCAAACTACTCTACTTCTACCACATCTGTACCAAGACCCCATCACAATGGCCAGGACTTTGCCCCTCCATTTTCTCTCAGTTTATTAATTCCCCCTTTGTACCTCACAGAGCTTGGGCCCCTGATCAATCCTTTGAACCTCATACCCAGCACCACATACTTTCTTCTTGAGTAGCTGCCTTCAGACTCCATACCTGGCTGTTCTAATCTTGGTCCCCTATTGCAGCTTCAGAGACAAGATCTGGCTCTTCATCTTTAAGGACATGTTAAAACTTCCCTATCTGGCTTACTGGGGTCACCTTCCCACTTCATTCTCAGCTCTGAACACTCAGATGCTTTCAGCATCCTCTCCCACCTATTTCAGTCTGCAGGTTAGTCCAGACATAGCCTTGCCTCATGTGGAGGAAAGAGATTTGGATATTCACAGTTAAGCCCATTGAAAGAGTAGTCTCTCTGGGTGCATAGGGTGGCTCAGTCAGTTAAGTATCTAACTCTTGATTTTGGCTTAGGTCATGATCTCACAGTATGTGAGATTGAGCCCCGTGTTGGCTCTGTGCTGACAATGCGGAGTCAGCTTGGGATTCTTTCTCTCCCTCTCTTTGTCCCTCCTCTGTTCTCTCTCTCTCTCTCTTTCTCTCTCTCTCAAAATAAATAAACTAATTTAAAAAAAGAAAAGAAAGAATAGTCTCTATATGTGTCTATACTCCCTGAACTTCTTTCCATGCACCAAACCACTATAATCTGATTTCTACCCATCCTGCACCCTATCTGTGTATTCAAAATTGCCCTTTCTTTGGTCAATATGACCTTCAAATTACCCAAATCACAAATATGTTTAAGTCCTTATCTTACTTGATGTTACCATCGCTTTTGTTACCTTTAATAATTCTCTCCCTTTTCCTTCTTTGACTTTGGAGGGTCCTCCTTTTTCCGGTTCTTGTCTTACCTCTCATACCACATACTCTCCATCTCAGTTGTTGGTTTTCTTTCCTGTGTCCTCCCTTTAGAAGTTGATATTCCTGAGGATTCTATCCTAGCCGCCTTTCCACTTTATACTTCTTCCCTCAATAATCCAATGGATTCTGGGTGTTTTAAGCATGTCCCTGTATGTTGTTGACCCACAAATCTATAGAAAAAGGCCAGACCTCTCTATTAATTCCCAGGCCCCTAAATCCAGCTTCTCCCTGAATATTTCCATCTTTATCTCCCCATGCCTTTCATCTCAACATGAAAAAACTGATCTTGTCATTGTTTCTCACTTCCGTGACCTCCTCTACTTTCCAGTATTCCCTGCTCTTAATGGGAATGCATCTCTGCAGGAAGCCAGTTTTTGAACTCATAAGTTGAGAAAAAATCTTCTTGTGAGGTAAGTCGGGTTTGCAAGGCCTCCCACCATCAGATAGCGAACGGCGTCTACACCCACTCAACCCCCACTCAATTTCTGCTTGAGCACAGACCCCCAAGGTGCCTGACTGACTGATATCAGGAGTGACTTGCCTTCTTATGGTAAAAATATGTGAACTATACCTTATGAAAAAACTTATTATAGGAGTTTCTTCTTTTGTGATAATAGGAGCAAATATTACATTACTTGAGAAATCTGTTTTTCTTGCCCTCAAGAAACAGGCTATTGACCCCTGCTCACAAAAGAACTAACTCTTCCCTTTGCTATGCTAAAAATATTACCTTGTATTTGAGTGCTAAAGATCCCTTCCTTCCCTATGTTAAGATATCTAGTCACTATTGATAAAGATTATGGATGAATTTATGAGATTCTACCAATCTATGTTCTGAGAAATTAATACATACCAAAGAATTTGTCATCAGAAATCATTGTCTAAGGCAATTGTCACTTCTGTTTTGTAACCCATACATTTTTTCCATAAATAAAGCTGACTCTCTGGTTGGTGTAGAGATGCCTACCTGGTGATCAGAAAGAAGCTGAAGCTCTCTAGCTCCCTTTCGCTAACACTGTCCATCCTTCCGGGAGCCCTGGACCTGCTGGAGCTGAACTCCACTACATCTCCAGCCTCCCTGACTCTGTCTTCTCTCTTATTCATTATAACCAATTGGCCATTGTGCCTTGCTATTTGTATCTCTTAAGTACATCCTTTCTTTTCTGTTCAGTCTGTCATTATCTTAATGCAGGCTTTGAGGAATGGTTACAATAATTTTTTATTGGTTTCTGGCCTCTTGCCTTCTCTCTTCAATCTATCTCTACATGGTCACCAGAATTATATCTAATCAAATGTAAATTTGATAGTAATTTCCCCTTATTTAAAGGCTTTCCCTGGTTCTTCTTTGGAATAAAGCTGAGGCCTGAAGGTGGACATGTAAGACCCTTTATGATCTGCTCCACTCAGCCCCCAGCCTCTTTTCACCTTGAACTTCACCTTCCAGGCAGTCTGCTTCTAGTTCCCTGACACACCATGCTTTTTCATGCCTCTGTGTCTTTGTACTTGCAGTGGAATATTACTCCTTCACCCCCTCCTCAACATCCAGAAAAATCCTCAGGCATCTGTCAGTATTCAACTTAGTTATCACTTCCTCCAGAAGGATTTCCATCACCATCTCATGCTATCTCTGTGACAGTATTAATTTCTTCTCACTTTTAGAACTTGAGCATAATTTGGTTATTAGTTTTAGTGTGATATATATACATTTATTACTGATACATCGGTTTCCCTTTCCAGAACATAAACCTCTTTGGTAGAAAAAACTGCATCTTCCCTGCACAGTGCCTTATATATAGTAGATGAAATATAGTAGAAAGCAATGTTTAAAAAATTCAATCAAACCAAATACAAAATATAAAATTATGCACTGGAATTTTCCTTGATATACATTGAAGTTTTCCTTGAAATCTCTTTTTTTTTTTACCCACTGAATCCAATTATCAGCAAAGCCTGTCAACTCTGTTTTCAAAATATCTCTAGAAGGCAACCACCTGTCACCATATCCAGCTTCCACCACCATCTTTCATTCACTTTGATAATTGTAATATTTTCCTAAATTGTTTTCCTGATTTTGTTTTTCCTCCTCATCAAAATCTATTTGCAACAAGCAACCTGAATAATCTTTTAAAACAGCAGAGTATGTCATTCCTTAGCTTAAGGAACCTTTCAATGGCTCCCACCTCATTCAGGGTACAGCCTCAATGGCTACATGTTCATTATGTTCCCTCTACTTTTCTAACCTCACTTTCCCTCTTCATACTCAAGTCACACTGGCACTCTTCACTGTCTCCAACACTCTAGGAACACTCCCACCCATGGCAGTTGCTCTTTCTGTTTCTTCTGTTTGGAATGCTCTCTTGCCAAAGGTCCACATGGTCCATTCTTTCTCCTTCTTCATGTCCTTGCTTAACCAGGTTCTCTGACTACCAGGTCTTCTCTATCATCTCTTTAAAAAGAGGACTACTGGGGGCCCCTGGGTGGCTCAGTCAGTTAAGTGGCCAACTCTGGATTTCAGCTCAGGTCATGGGTCTTGAGTTTGAGTTCAAGCCCTGCATTGGAACTGCTTCAGTTTCAGCTTCCCTGTCTTCCTCTCTCTGCCTCTCCCCCCCATGCTTGCTCACCCTCTCTCTCAAGAATAAATGTTAAAATTTTTTTTTTACAAAAGAGGACTACCATCCTCTTTTAAATTGCAACTTTCCTAACCACTGCTGCTTTATTTTTCTATATAGCCCTTAGTATCCTCAACACATATATTTTAATAATTATATGTTTATTGTGTCTGTCCCCCACCAGAATGTAAGCTCAATGTGGGCAGAGATTTTTGTTGGTTTTGTCCACTGCTATATAAATGACACCTAACACAATGCCTTGATCATAGAAAAAAGTCCTGAAAAATTTATAGGAAGAATTGATGGCTTTTAGGATAGTTGGCATTGGAGTTCTGCCACAGGGTTTTCTCAACACATAGTTTGCCTTTTCTTTACTATGCAAGTTGTGTACTATTGAATTTTTTTCCCTTACGGCTTCTCCCTGACCTCTGGATATTTTGAATCATCTGTAAATTTACCCCCATGCTCTTATCAGATGTAGCTACACCTCTTCTATATTTTCCAAGTAATAGCACTTCTCCTTTTATAAAAATAGAAAATTCAAATATCCATACAACTACTTGGGAGTTTCTAAAAATGTCTTTTTCTACCTTCATTCATAATAAAGTACTATTTTCAAGAAAGCTTCTTTGTGTTTTACAGATTATCTTATTTTTCTCTCTTGTTAAAAGTTTTCCTTTATTCATTCATTCTGAATGAGATGATAAAGTGCTCTTGGAGAAAGACAAGCAGAGAGAGGGGATAGGTGGGCGGCATGTGTGGGGCAGGTGAGGAGAATAGTTTTTAACCAGGGTGAAAACCTGCACCCAGTGGGATCTTTTCTTACTTCCAGTGAGTTTAAATGAGGGATTATATAAAGGTCATGATAAAAATTTTGAGAGAGAACTCTTTGACATACAGTGTTGAAATGGACTTTAGTGGTTCTCAGCCCTGGCATACATATAGTCAGTCAGCTGGAGAGCTTATAAAAAATACTACTGGGTATTTAATTAAAATAAAATCAGAATTTCTGAGGGGGCATGGTCATTAATATTTTTTAAACTCTCCAGGTGATTCTAGTGTGTAGTCAGGGCTGAGAACTACTGAATGACTCAAAGCAATATTGTCACATTATGGTCAGGAGAGAGAGAGATGATATGTACTACAGAATTATGAGTGCATTTATGTACTTTTTCTTGATCATTACCATTTGCAACAATTTAATTCTCTCTGGGGCCCTAACAGCAAAGATAGCACCCAAAAGATGTGCTTACTCCTTATAGCAGACAGATAATTTTGGAGATATTAAAAAAATTATAACTTTTAAATTATTTTTATTTATTTTTGAGAGGGGGGAGAGAAAGAAAGAGAGAGAGAAGAAGAGGAAGAAGAGACAAAATCAGAAGTAAGGGAGGGACAGAGAGAGAGAGAGACAGAGAGAAAGAGAGAGAGCGAAGAAGACACAGAATTGGAAGCAGGCTCCAGGGTCTGAGGGGGACAGCACAGAGCCTGAGGCAGGGCTCAGACTCACAAATGGTGAGATCATGATCTGAGCCCAAATCAGATGCTTAACCAACTGAGCCACTCATGCACCTCCCAAAATTTTTTAAATGTTTACTTATTTTTGAGAAAGACAGAGCTTGAGTGGGGGAGGGGAGAGAGGGAGACACAGAATCTGAAGCAGGTTTCAGGTTCTGAGCTGTCAGCACAGAGCTTGAGGTGGGGCTAGAACTGCAAGATCATGACCTGAGAAGTTGGACACTTAAGTCACCGAGTCACCAGGCGCCCCTGGAGATATTTTAAGTAGGATTGATTATTTGTTTAAAGAGGCATAATATATTGTAAAAAAAAATCATATGAAAGTATTCAACATAGCAGTAAGAAAATTATAGTTGCTACATGCCTGAATCTAGAAACACAATTTTAACCAAAGACACGAGACACAAAATACGGATTTTATGATTTCATTTATATAAAGCTCTACAACAGGCAAAACTAGTAGACTGTATTAGAAAGTCATTGGTGGTAATCCTTGGAGAGGAGAATGAAACAGTACCTGAGAGAGAACATAAAGGGGTACTTCTGGAATACTAGTAATGCTGTTTTTCTTCTCCCAGGGAGACGTATTTATTGAATTGTGCACTTATGATTTATACCATTTTCTCTATGTATGTTATAATTCAATAAAACTAAAATTCAATTGTTGAAAATAATTGATAGAAAAGGTGTTTTAGAAAAATTCTGTCATGGAAGCCATCAAAAGCTTTGAGGAGAAAGCAGGCAAGAACCTCTTTGACCTTGTCCCCAGCCAACTTCTTACTCAACACGTCTCCAGAGGCAAGGGAAACAAAAGCAAAAATGAACTAGTGAGAACTCATCAAAATAAAAAGCTTCTACACAGTAAAGGAAACAATCAGCAAAACTAAAAGAATGAAATGAATGAAATGAAATGGGAAAAGATACTTGCAAATGACATATCAGATAAAGGGGTGGTATCCAAAATCTATAGAGCTTACCAAACTCAACACCCAAAGACAAATAATTCAGTGAAGAAATGGGCTAAAGACATGAACAGACACTTCTCCCAAGAAGACATCCAGATGGCCAGTAGACACATGAAATGATGCTCAACATCACTCATCATCAGGGAAATACAGATCAAAACCACAATGAGATACCACCTCACACCTGTCAGAATGGCTAAAATCAACAAGTCAGGAAACAACAGATCCTGGCAAGGATGTGGAGAAAGAGGATCTCTTTTGCACCGCAGGTGGGAACGCAAACTGGTAGAACCACTCTGGAAAACAGTATGGAAATTCCTTGAAAAAATAAAAATAGAACTACTCTCTGACCCAGTAATTGTACTACTAAGTATTTATCCAAGGGATACAGGTGTGCTGTTTCAAAGGGACACATGCACCCCAATGTTTACAGCAGTGCTATCAACAATAGCCAAAGTATGGAAAGAGCCCAAATGTCCATCAATGGATAAATAGGATGTGATACACACACACACACACACACACACACACACACACACACACAATGGAGTACTACTTAGCAATAAAAAAGAATGAAATCTTGCCATTTGCAATTATGTGAATGGAACTAGAGGGTATCATGCTAAGCAAAATTAGTCGGTCAGAAAAGACAAATATCATATGACTTCACTCATATGAATACATTAAGATACAAAATAGATGAACATAAGGGAAGGGAAGCAAAAATAATATAAAAACAGGAAGGGGGACAAAAACATGAGACTCAGATATGGAGAACAAACACAGGGTTCCTGGAGGGGTTGTGGGGGGGGGATGGGCTAAATGGGTAAGGGGAATTAAGGAATCTACTCTTGAAATTATTGTTGCACTATATGCTAACTAACTTCCATGTAAATTTTTAAAAAATTAATAAAACAATAATAAAAAAACATGTGTTTGACCAAAAAAGAGTTTAAAAAATTCTGTCACATGAACAATACATGGCACTTACAGAAATAAGAAGGTTGGAGAAGGCTATGGAGAGAGAAACAGCTGTCTAAGTGATACAGGGAGGGAGGAAAGGAGGGAGGGAGGCAGGCAGGGAGGAAGGAGAAACACAGCACTTGCCACAAAAGATTCTAGGTTGTGGTACCTCAGTCAAAAATGACATTTTAAAAATTATGTTTTTAGAATGGCTTGACCATGTTATAATCTTCCTGTTAGGTTGAAAGCTTTCAGTTTGGAGAAGAAAAGTTTGTGTTGCTATGTGTTTTTCCTCTATAATCTTAAATCAAGCAATATCCCAAATATAACTTACAAAAGAAGAGAGAAGAGAAGAGAAGAGAAGAGAAGAGAAGAGAAGAGAAGAGAAGAGAAGAGAAGAGAAGAGAAGAGAAAACAGTAAATATCCTTGGTCAGTGGTCAGGTTTTCCCAGAAGTAGAGCCTAAATTAAGGATTCTGGTGGCTTACTAGGGAAATGCTCCCAGAGAAACTAGGAAAGGAGTGTGGAAGGCAGGATTGGGAAGGTGGAAATCCAGGCCTGGGGGTAAACTCAAGTAAAGTCTCAGATCCTACCTGATCCTGCAAGGTGCTCTAGAGCCTAAATTACACCAGAGTTTGTTAGTTCTGCCTGGAGACACAGGAACTGGGCTTTTATACCCCCACAACTACTCTTTTTGTCTGTGGAACTTCAGGACAGGTGAGGTGAAACTGTTCCATTGCCCAAGGCCCATCCCCTGAGTGTCCCAAGTTCGAGCTACCATCACAGCACACAGATAGGATGGGCACATAGAGTTGATGGAAGAGATCCAAGGGTATCTGGGCAGGCACCAACTCTGTTCACTACAGTTAGAGTAATATTTTTTCTTTTAGAAGTTTATTTTCTAAGGTGAGAAAAAGGGTTAGGGCAAGGTTTAATTTTATTATTATTTATTTTATTATTAAAACAGGCAGTTTTAAGAAAGGATGTATTTGTTCATATGTAATTATATAGACGTATGTTATGTTTATTGTGTATATATTTTATATAGGTTGTCCCTTTTGGGGATCACAATTTGATTCTTAAAAGCCCACTTAACCTAAAGGAGCCCAGTTTTGGAGAGAAATGTATTCGCGGCACAGGGAGCGAGTGCTCTAGGGCAAGAATATGACACCACTGGTATGCACCCCAAGTCCAGAAGAGAGTGAGGGCAGCCATCACTCTCATGATGCAAACAGAAGATATTTTCTCTGAGAAAATAATCAGATATTCATATTCTTCAAATATAGGGTAGTTAGAATATAGGTAGTTAATTAATATTTATTTATTTATTTATTTATTTATTTAGATTCAGAATTAACCATTTCTTGGAGGGTCCCTTAGGAGAAACGCCATTGAGAATGGAATTAAAACAGTTATATATGTTGATAGATAAATCAACCTTAGAAAACTGTTTGGAGCTGGTCACTCTGAAGAGGGTGGGGAAGGGAAAGGTCTGGCCAGGATGGAAACAGAATCATTCACAAAATGGTGGGTGGGAAAATGCTGTCTGACAGAATTTCTCCAGTGTGCTAAATCACTGATGAGAGGAGAACCAAATAGTATTAGAATTGAAAGTAGAAGTGTCATGCTTCAATGTGTGTTTTACAGATATTACTGCAACATCAAAACCTATTGAATGACTTGAGTTGTGACCATGAGCAACATATTCTTGGTGGGTCACAGGGAGAATTTACTATTTGCCTATATTATTAGTAGTACCCCTTCTCCCAACAGAAGCTTTTCACTGAGGCTGTCATTTTAAGATACCTTTTAAAGGAGAGGACATACTGCCACCTATTGAAACAATGTAAATATATACCAGACACCCAAATCCTAAAATGTCAGTCAGGATCTTGTTATCCACAGCTAGTGAAAAGCAAATGGTATAAATTCTAAAAGATTTTGTCACACTTTTCATTCTTGGACTTTACAAAAATGTTCACTACTGAGATCATTTTTAAAAGGAGCTTCAGGACTATTTCTCTTTGAACCTACAGAACTCAGTGTGAACAAAAATGGGAGTGTTTGAAGCCTGCTCTGGGACCATTAGCTGTTGTCCTGCCTACACATGAGCATCTGAGAGAACTTTCAGGATCTTTACATAGGCAGAATCCATGGCCACTAGATGCTGGTAAAGCAGCACTACCCTAGATGGGGTCCTTCTTAGGAATTCTTAACCAGGACACTGCTAACCTTCATCCTTCACTGAGGATGAGGCCAGAAACACTGCAGATTTCCTCACCTGTGAAATAGCTGTAAAATTCAAGCATCTCTTACACCATAGAGTTCTCACAAAGATAAAAGGCAGTGAGGCATGGAGAAGTGTCTTGTAAAGTATTTACACATTTGACAATGTAGGAGCTTGTTTCAGACTTATTTTGGCAGAATTATAGTGGCAATTAGCTTGTGCTGAACTTCCGTTTACCTCATCCTGCTTAGGGAATTTCTTTCATGACAAAGAGCTCAGGTGGGGACCTCTTTTCCACAACCTTTAACTCTTGAACTGTATTTTAACACACAGCTTCCTAAAAAATAAATGAAAAATGCTCCTAGTGGTTATCACACTTTAATTAAACACATCAATTAAATAATCTATTTTTTAGCTGCTATTGATCATGTCTCCTCCCTCCAAATGTTTTACCATCATTTTCTGCATAATGCAACTCTCCTCAATATAGTCTCAGTGTTTTATCCAATATTGTATAATTTACCTTCTTTCATTTCCCATTTCTGCTCTCCTCATTAGGTCTAGACTAATAATGGCTCAGACATTCTGGCCTTTTTTGCTTCTTTTTTAAAATTTATTATTATAGTTTATTGTCAAGTTGGTTTCCATATAACACCCAGTGCTCATCCCAGCAAGTGCCCTCCTCCATGCCCATCACCCATTTTCCCTTCTCCTCCACCCCCCATCAACCCTCAGTTTGTTCTCAGTATTTAAGAGTCTCTTATGGTTTGCCTCCCTCTCTCTCCTTAACTAAATTTTCTCCCTTCCCCTCCCCTATGGTCCTCTGCAAAGTTTCTCCTGTTCAACATATGAGTGAAAACATATTGTATCTGTCATTCTCTGACTGGCTTATTTCACTTTGTTGCTTCTATTTTTAATGCTGAAACTTTGTTTTCCCTGTTGAGGAGCAACAACCAAATCAATGAAGAATGAAAACCCTTTGTTTTTGTCTGTCTGGCACCTATTTTACCTTCTCTGGTTAGAGACCCTCTTATTCTTTGGGAATCCCTCCTTGACCAACTCTTAGTCCTTGGGGTCAATTGGGGCTGGTCTTATCTCCCCCTAAGCTCTGGGGGTAGGAACATAACATAAATCAGAGCATGGAGAAACCTTTCTGTGACTTTTGTTGTAATTAACTAGAAAGAAATGTTCTCCTACACGTGTTTAAACTAATGGGATTGAAACCAGGGCTGCCAGTGGTCATCTGTGATACTCTTTGGGGAGTGCTTTCTAAGCACAGAGAAGCAGAGTGAGATGGAGGGAAATAGACTGTGCCTGAAGGTTCACCACTAAACCTAATTATGTGAGTCAATAAATCTACTTTATATTTAATCTAGTTTCAGCTGTATTTCTGTCACTATGATGCTGGATCCTGCTCCAGCAGGTCTAGGGTTCCCCTGAAGGATGGATGGTGTTAGCACAAAAGAGATGGGAATCGGCGAAAGGGAAAGGGAATGAGAGAGTCATGAGTTTCTTTCTGATCAGCAGGCAGGCATCTCTGCTCTTCAGTCAGGCAACTGCACTGCTGGCTGGCATCTCCACTCTGACTGGAGAGTAAGCCTCTTTATTGAAAAAAATGTATGGGATACAAAACAGGAGTGGCAATTCCTTAGACAATGATTCCTGATTGACAAATTCATTGGTATGTAAAAATTTCCCAGAACATAGATTGGTAGAAGACTCATGCATAATCTTTATCAATAGTGATTGATTGTAGGTTATATAGATGCTTATCATATGGGGAAAGAAAGGTGCCCTCAGTATTCAAATACAAGGCAATGTTTTTAGCATAGTAAAAGCAAAGGTTAGTCCTTGTGAGTAGGGTTCAATAGCCTGTTTTCTTGAGGGGGAAGAAAAAAAAGGTTTCTCAGGAAATGTAATATTTGCTCCCACAAACACAAGAGAAGAAATTTCTATAATCTCCTTCACAAGGTACAACTTAGCATATTTTTTGCATAAGAAGGCAAGTCACTCGATGCCAGGTGGCAATGTGTTGTGGGGGTCAGTGCTCAAGCAGAAATGGTGGAATGATAGACAAACAGAAATGGCGGAATGGTAGATGACGGGTCGCCATCAGACAGTGGGAGGCCTTGCAAACCCACCTTACTTCAAAAATACTCCCAGCACTATGACTTGAAGAACTTTAAATTAATAGACTCCTCAATCCCAGAACTGTACATTACTTTAAAAATAACTTTTATAAAAGAAAGATAGTATCCCGATCTTCACCAAATCCCTGGTTAAATGAAATTGAGGTGTCAATTCCCTGTACCAGTACTCTCTGGCTAATCATCCGTGGAAAACAAGAACGTAGAATGCCTTCTCTCACCTTTGAAAAACAAGCTTGGTCAGGTTATGAAGGCTAGCAGTCAGGTTAGAACATTAACTCTTGACAGCAGGATAGCCACATGCTGCTTACAGAGCCGGATATGGAGTCCACTCCCATTCCCAAACTCATTCATACCTTGTAGTAAAGGCTATATCACCATGGAAATAGCAGAAAGGGCCATGACCATGCAGAATAGATACACCCAATAAAAGGGTCTGAAATCCCACAGTTGTTTCCACTGTTCATATTTCCTTTGATAGTCAGGGAACACCACTTCGTCAAGCACTGATCAGCACCATATTAGAACAAATAACATCTGTGGTCATACTCTCCGTTTTTTTCTCATCTGGAATCTACTGTGATTCCATAGAGCTAGGAAATCTATTTGGGCTAAAGTGAATATTATTTCTCTCTATTCACTTCTGCAAGAGTGGCCATATCTGCTATTTCATGCAGAGGTTTATTCTAATCATTTTAAAAATAAAATAACAAAATAAAATAAGCAATAATGTATCATTATTTCCTATTTACCATGCTAATCCATAATCTGGGACTAATTGCCAAAGGATTAGTTTTTATTATTGATATCACAATAAACAAATGGCAAAAGGCTGGAACAAAGAGTAGAAGAATTTGCTCCTGTAATCCTCAGAACTTCTTCAAATGACTGGCCTGAGAAAACCAAAACTCCACATGAAAATGCTAAAGATGTAGGCCCTTTCAGTTTCTGGATATCAAAATTATAGTTTTATAAGGTTTATTTACTCAATTGACATTTATTGAGCATGATGTGCCAGACATTGTAATAGACATTAAGGACATACCCTAAAGAATTTAAGTCTGGTGGGAGATACATATAATTAAATTCACATTTTCAGTACAATATGGCACATTCTGTGATAGGTGAATGTTCAAAATACAGTGGGAAAGCTCCTGCTCTGGTAATGGCAGAGTAGTTTTTATTTAGCCAATTCTCCCATGGACAACAGTAATAAATTTTGCATAAAATATGAAAAACTACTATTTATAGTTTACTGAAAATGAAAATAGGTAAAAATTGGGGAGGCTGACTCTTGAATAAAGGAAACTACTAAATTAGACCTATATTTATATGGCTTTTACCTTGAGAGCTCCTCCAATCCATGAGACGTGGCACAACCAGAACTCAATCAGAAGGCTTTATTCTATTGATCTGCAGTATCAGATGAGAGTGGAGTAGCTAAAAACTGAGGGAAGGAAGACGGAAAAGGAAGGAGCCACAAGGAAGAAACCTCTAAACTGCCTCAAATCCTTGGATGGCCTCAGAACTGTATATGCACAGAGAAGGCTTCAAGGAGTCCAGTGACAGCAATATGTGGAAGGCTGAACAGAGATTTCAGCCTTCAATGGAGATGGAGTTGGTTTAGGATTCCCACCAAGTTAGAGAGACTTGGTAAACCTTTGGCCTTTCTATTAAAAGGCCATGCCATAGCAGCAAAGGTTATATTAAAAAACTACAGATTCACTCCAGACTAAACTGAAAGACACTCAACAAAATATAAAAATCAAGCCTCCATAAAAGCAGGTAATGAGCCAGTAACTTATATGCTTATTATAATAAATATCAACATTATCTATAGAAAGACAACAGACTGCAGAGTCTCCACAATGTACCATACATAATATCAACATAAAAATGTTAGTAGACATGCAAAATATGGGAAAATGTGACCCACAGTCAAGGGAAAAAGTACTAAAGAGAAATAGACCCCGGGATAATCCAAATATTGGCATTAGAAGACAAAAACCTAAAGCACATATATTAAATGTGTTTAAGAACTGAGAGGAAAAATGGTCATAATGAATAAATAGGTTAGAATTTCAGTAGAAACATGGAAGCTATATAAGCAATAGAAACTATAAAACCAAAAAGTATAATATCAGAAGTAAAGCGTTCACTGGATGGGTTTAACAGGTTGAAAAGAGCAAAATTTGTAGATAAATATTTGAACATATCCCACTTAAAGAACATGGAGAAAGAAAACTGAAGTATGAATGGAAACTTGGGGACATATCACACAATATCAATTGGTGTAATATGTGAAATTGGGAATTTGAGAAGGAGATAAGAGAGATAATTAAGCAGAAAAAAAACCCTATAGAAATAGTCGCCAAAATTTATCTAAATTTAATGAAAAACACTAATTTACAAGCTTAAGAAGCTTATAGAAGCCTATAAACCACATCTATACACCACAGTCAAATTGTTAAAACCAAAGATAGAGTGAAATTTTTGAAAGCATTCGTGGGCATGGCAGGGAAGTGTGTGGATATTATTTACAGGGAATGACAATAAGAATGAAGTTTGATTCTCATCAATAACAGTGAAAGAAGACTATGAAGAAAACATTCTTAACATGCTTCAAAAAAGGTCAACCCCAAATTCTATATTCAGTAAAAATATCCTTCAAAAATGAAGGCAAAATAAAGGCATTTCTAAAAGTCTACAAAAGTCCTACAAGAACTATTAAAAGTTTTTCAAACTAAAGGAAATGACAGCAGATGGTAATGCAAATATAGAGGAAGGAATAAAAACCCTCGGAAATGGCAGACATGTGGGTAAACATAAAATAGTATTTTTTCCTTCTTGTTATTTCTTTCAAAGACAAATACCTATTCAGTGTAAAAAATTATAACATTTTATTGTAGAAAATTATAAAAAATATATGACAACAATCGCATACAAGATGGTGTATAGCAAATTTAGTTACACAGTTTCAGGGTTCCTAAATTTAACACAAAATGGTACAATATTAACTCTACACAGATTGTGATAAGTTAAGGATGTATGTGGTAATTTTAGTGGCTGCTAAAAAGGATTGAAAAAGGATAGTTAAAAATTAGGGAAATTTTATTGGGATAGTAAATATATTTAAGTAACCTTTTAAAAAAGCAAGGGAGAAGGAACACAAGAAAAAATAGATGGTACAAAGAGAAACACATAGGAAAATGATAGACTTAAATACATATATAACTACACTAAATGAAAATGGACAAATTATTTAAAAGCAGAGACTGTTAGATGCATAAGAAAATAAGACACAATGATATGCTTTTTACAAGAGACATACAGTAAACCAAAGCAGATAAGTTCAAAATAAAGGGATGGGAGAAGTTATGTGATAAAAACAATGACAGAATGTTGGGCCTATGTTAATTTCAGACAAAATTGATTTAAAAACAAGTATTACTGGTGAAAGAGATGAACATTTCATAATAAAAAGATCACTTCATGAAGAAGACATAAAAATTATAAATATGTATGCATCTAAATACAGAGCTTCAAAATAAATGAAGTAAATACTGACAAAACTAAAGGGACAAATAGACATATCCACAGTTATCATGGGAGATTTTAAGACACTTCTTTTAGTAATTGATAGAACACTGAATATATAGAATATTTGAACAACACCATCAACCAATGTGATCTGACTACTATTATAGAACACCAATAACTTCAAGTAAAAAGTACACATTGTTTCTAAGTGTGCATGGAACAGTTACCAAGATACGTCATATGCTTGCTCAAATATATCTCAATAAATTTCAAAATCTTAATTTATATATTTATGTTTATATAGTTATATTTATATTATTTTTTTAACCACAGTGAAATTAGATTAGAAGTCATTACTTAGCTATCCAAATAAACCCTAAATATTTGGAAATTAAGAAACAGACTTCTAAATAAGTCATGAATCAGAGAAGAAATCATAACAAATATCAAAAATATTTTAAATTAATAATAACACAACAAATAAAAACTACGGGTGTAGTTAAAGCAGTATGTGGAAGGAAATTTTTAGTATTATATACTTATATTAGAAAATAAAAAGTCTAAAATAAATTAAGATTCCACTTTAAGAGCTAGAAAAAGAGGAGCAAAATAAACCTAAAGTAAGTAGAAGGTAAAAATAATTTTAAAAAGAGAAATCAATGAAATAGGAAACAAATAGAGAAAATTAAGAAAAGCCAAAAATTTGTTCCTTGAAAACAATTGAAAAGATAAATAAAATTGACAAATCCCTAGCAAGACTGATTAACAAAAAAGAAAATGTAGATAGCCAACATGAGTAAAAGAAGAGACATTACTACAGCTTCTACAGACATTATGTAACAAATGAATATTATTTTTTAAAACTTTGTATAAATAAATTTTAAAAATGAGATGAAATGGGAAAATTCCTTAAAATATACATTTACAAAAATGGACACAAGGAGCAATGGAATGGAATCTGTGAATTCTATTATTTATGGACAAAATTATATCAAGTTTATACAAACTCTTTCAGAAAACAGAGAATGAGGAAATACTTCCAAACTTATTTTATGAGGCCCGCTTAGTTCTGATAACAAAACCTGAGAGAACTCTTTTGAGAAAAGAAAATCATAGACCAATATCCTTCATAAATGTAGATACAAAAAAAATGCTTTAAAATTGGCAATTTTATCGAGAAACATAAAAGTTTATTATATCTGTAATTCACACAAAGAATGAAAGGATTGCTTAACATACAAAAATCAATGTAATCCACCATATTCATAGAATAAAAGAGAAAAAGTAAATTATTACTTCAATGGATGCAGAAAAAGCATTTAATAAAATTTATCGAGATTTAACAGCAACAAAAATCTCTGTAAACTGAAATAGATAAAATTGAGAGGTCCTCTCAGCTAGCTGTGTGGAGTGGCACTATTCCAGAACTGGGGCAGGAAGAGCAGGGTCCTTTAAGAAGACGGGGTTTGAACCCCAGCCAAGCGCCTGGGAGGCTCTGGGACACTGTGGAGTGAAACAAACTAGCCAACTCACACCAGTGTGTGAAGATGGCTTGAACAGAGTGGTTTAGGACACCTGGGAGAAAAGACTGGGGTGTTGCCATTTTTCTCCCCATCACCAAAAAAGGTGGGGCTTCAAGGAATTGACAAGGGGCCCACAGTGGAGGTGGGAACCTGCCTATATGAAACCATTCCCTTCTGTGCCTGGGAATTGTGGATCTAACAGAGCAAGAGTGACACTGATCGAACCAGTCTGTCCAACCTCCAGACCAGTGCAGCCACTGGTTCCAAGGCACTACTAGATGTCAGTATGTTGGTCCAGTATATATATGCATTATTTTTCTTTTCTTTTCTTTTCTTTTCTTTTCTTTTCTTTTCTTTTCTTTTCTTTTCTTTTCTTTTCTTTTCTTTCTTTTCTTTTCTTTTCTTCCTCTTATTTCTTCTTGTCTCTAGTCTGGTTATTCTGGTTGTTTGTTTGCTTAAGCAGATATTTTTAATCTATTCTTTTTACACCTCTTCTATATCCCCTCTTCTTCATTTCTCTCTCTCCCTCTCTGTCTCTCTGGATTAAGCTGCATAGTTTCTTTGATTCTCTGCCTGGTCATTTTCTTTTCTTTTCTTTTCCCCATTGCTGTCATTTCTATCTTTCTATGGGCTAAGACTTCTTCCACCACAAACCCCCCCTTTAAAAATTTATTCTAGGGTTACTTACTCCAGTGAACAAATCAAAGTACACCTGGTGGAAGGTCCAAACTACCACTACAAATAGGGAGATAAATCAACCAGAGTCACAACAACAGAGAGCACACAACACACTCCAAAAACACCCTGAAGGGCTAGGCCCTGGATAGTGTATGACCTATTTTTATGTTATATGCAAGACACATAATAAGCTATTAAAACACAAAGGGACAGAAAACTAGCCAAAATGACAAAATGGAAGAATTTTCCTCAAAAGAAATTCCAGGAAGAAATGACAACTAGAGAATTGCTCCAAACAGATATAATCAATATATCTGATCAAGAATTTAGAATTATAGTCACAATATTAATAGCTGGGATTGGAAAAGGCATAGAAGACAGCAGAGAATCTATTGCTGCAGAGATCAAGGAATTAAAAAATAGTCACGATGAATTAAGAAATGTTGTAAATGAGTGCAAAATAAACTAGTGGAGTAACAGCAAGGATGGAAGAAGCAGAGGTGAGAATAAGTGAAATAGAAGATAAAATTATGAGAAATGATAAAGATGAGAAAAAGAGAGATAAGAAAATGCTAGGGGCAAATGGGCGGCTCAGTTGGTTAAGCGTCCGACATCAGCTCAGGTCATGGTCTCATGGTTTGTGATTTCAAGCTTGCTTCTGATTCTGTGTCTCCCTCTCTTTGCCCCTCCTCTGCTCATAGTCTATCTCTTTCTCTGAAAAATAAATAATAAACATGAAAAAAAATTTTTAAGGGAAATACTAGACCAGGAGGGGAGAATTAGAGAACTAAATGATTCAGTGAAATGTAATAATAACTGTATCATAAGAGTTCCAGAAGAAGAAGAAGAAGAGAGAAAGGGGCAGAAGGTTTACTTGAACAAATTATAGCTGAGAACTTCCTTAATCTGGGAAAGGAAGCAGACATTCAAATCCAGGAGGTACAGATTATTCTCTTCAGATTTAATAGGAATAGATCTTCTCCATGGCATATCATAGTAAAACTGGCAAAATACAAAGATAAAGAGAGACTTCTGAAAGCAGGTAGGGACAAACAGGCCTTAACCTACAAGCGTAGACACATAAGGATAGTAGCAAACTTGTCCACTGAAACTTGGCATGCCAGAAGAGAGTGGCAGGAAATATTCAATGTGCTGAATAGGAAATATATACAGCCAAGAATCCTATATCCAGCAAGGCTGTCATTCAGAATAAAAGGAGGGATAGAGGCTTTCCCAGATGAACAAAAACTAAAAGAGTCCACGACCACTAAACCAGCCCCGCAAAGATCTTGAGGGGGACTCTGTGAGTGGAATGCTGCAAAGACTAGAAAAGACCAGAGACATCACCGCAAGCATGAAACCTACAGATAACACAATGACACTAAATCCATATCTTTCAATAATCACTCTGAATATAAATAGACTAAAAGCTCCAATCAAAAGACATAGGTATCAGAATGGGTTAAAAAAAACCCCACAATAAAACACAAGATCCACCTATATGCTATCTATGAGAGACCCATTTTAGACCTGAGGACAACCTTCAGATTGAAAGTGAAGGGATGGAGAACCATCTATCATGCTACTGGAAGTAAAAAAAAAAAAAAAAAAAAAAAAAAGCTGGAGTAGCCATACACCTATCAGACAAACTAGATTTTAAACTAAAGGCTGTAAAAAGATGAAGAAGTTCATTATATCATGATTATGGAGTCTATCCATCAAGAGAGCTAACAATTATAAATGTTTATGCCCCCAACTTGGCACCCCCAAAATATGAATCAATCAATCACAAACATAAGCAATCTTATTTAAAAAAATACGGTAATCACAGGGGACTTTAATACTCCACTTACAGCAATGGGCAGATAGTCTAGGCAAAAAAACCAATGAAGAAACAATGGACTTGAATGATACACTAGACCAGATGGACTTGACAGATATATTCAGAACTTTTCATCCCAAAACAGCACAGTACACATTCTTCTCAAGTGCACATGGAACATTCTCCAAGATAGACCATGTACTGGGTCACAAAACAGCCCTCAATAAACAAAACAACTGAGATCATACCATGTGTATTTTCAGATCACAATGCTCTGAAATTTGAAATAAACCACAAGAAAAAATTTGGAAAGCCCTCAAATGCATGGAAATGAAAGAACATCCTACTAAAGAATGAATGGATCAACTAGGCAATTAAAGAATTTAAAAATATATGGAAGCAAATGAAAATGAAAACATGACCATCTAAACCCTTTAGGATGCAGCAAAGGTGAAGCCCTAAGAGGAAAATACATTGCAATCCAGGCCTCTCTCAAGAAACAAGAAAAGTTCCCAATACAAAACCTAACACCACACCTACAGGAACTAGAAGCAGAAGAGCAAAGAAACCCCAAAGCCAACAGAAGAATAGAAATGATAAAAATTAGAGCAGAAATACACAATATAGAATTAAAAAAAAAAACCCAAAAATACTATAGCAGATCAATGAATCTAAGAGCTGGTTTTTTGAAGAATAAACAAAATTAATAAACCTCAAGCCAGAATTTCTCAAAAAGAAAAGAGAGAGGACCCAACTATAAATTCATGAATGAAAGAGGACAATTCATAACCAATACCACAGAGATACAAACAATTATTAGAGGATACTATGAAAAATTATATGCCAACAAACTGGAAAGCCTACAATAAATGAACAAATTCCTAGACACTCACACACTACCAAAACTCAAGTGGGAAGAAATAGAAATGAACAGACTCGTAACTGGTGAAGATATTGAATCAGTTTTCAAAAATCTCCAACAAATAAGAGTCCTGGGCGAGATGGCTTCCCAGGAGAATTCTACCAGACATTTAAACAGAGTAAATACCTATCCTTTTCAAGCTGTTCCAAAAAATAGAAATGGAAGGAAAACTTCTAGACTCATTTTATGAAGCCATTCTTCTTCATAGAAACCAGACAGGGACATTAAAAGGAACAATTACACATCAATATACCTAATGAACATGGATGCAAAAATTCTCAACAAGATACTAGCAAATAAAATTCAACAGTATATTAAAAGATTACTCACCACAATCAAGTGGGATTAATTCCTGGGATGCAGGACTGGTTCAACATTTGCAAATCAATCAATGTGATACATAACATTAATAGAAGAAAGGATAAGAACCATATGATCCTGTCAATAGATACAGATAAAGCATTTGACAAAATACAGCATTTTTTTCTTGATAAAAACCCTCATGAAACTCGGGATAGAAGGAATATATCTTAACACCATAAAAGCCATATATGAAAAGCCCACAGCTAAAATCATCCTTAACAGAGAAAGGCTGAGAGCTTCCCTCCAATCAGGAACATGATAGGGATGTCCACAATAGGAATGTTTAACATAGTGTTGGAAGTCCTAGCCCAGTAATAAGATAACAAAGTGAAATAGAAGGCATCCAAATTAGCAAAGAAGGCAAACTTTCACTTTTTGCAGATGACATAATACTCCACATGGAAAACCTGAAAGACTCCACCAAAAAGGTGCTAGAACTGATACGTGAATTCAGCAAAGTTGCAGGATATCAAATCAATGTACAGAAATCAGTTACATTTCTATACACCAATAATGAAACAACAGAAAGAGAAATCAAGAAACTGATCCGATTCACAATCACACACAAAAAAAACATAAAATACCTAGGAATAAACCTAACCAAAGATGTAAAAGATCTGTATCCTAAAAACCATAAAAAGCTTATTAAAGAAATTGATTGCTTTGCAAGGAATTGGAAAAGCATTCCATGCTCATGAATTGGAAGAACAAATATTGTTAGAATGTCAATACTTCCCAAAGCAATGTACACATCCAATGTAATCACAACCAGAATTGCACTAGCAGTCTTCTCAAAGCTAGAACAAACTATCTTAAAATTTATATGGAACCAGAAAAGACCCTGAATAGCCAAAGTAATGTTGAAAAAGAAAAACAAAGCAGGAGGCATCGATCCCGGACTTTAGCCTCTACTACAAATCTGTCATCATCAAGGCAGTATGGTATTGGCACAAAAACAGACACATAGACCAATGGAATAGTATAGAGAACCCAGAATTAGACCCACAAATGGATGGCCAACTAATCTTTGACAAAGCAGGAAAGAATATCCAATGGAAAAAAGACAGCCTCTTTAACTGATAGTGCTGGGAGAACTGGAGAGCAACATGCAGAAGAATGAAACTGGACCACTTTCTTACACCATACACAAAAATAAACTCAAAATGAATGAAAGACCTAAATGTGAGACAGGAAACCATCAAAACCCTAGAGAAAATAGGCAACAACCTCTTTGACCTCAGCCACAGCAATTTCTTGCTCAACATGTCTCCAAAGGCAAGAGAAATAAAAGCAAAAATGAGCTACTGGGACTTTATCAAGGTAAAAGCTTCTTCACTCTAAAGGAAACAATTAACAAAAGCAAAAGTCAATTGACAGAATGGGAGAAGATATTGACAAATGACATACTGGATAAAGATTTAGTACTCAAAATCTATAAAGAACTCAACACCCAAAAAACAAATAATCCAGTGAAGAAATGGACAGAAAACATGAATAGACATTTTTCCAAAGAAGATATCCATATGGCCAGCAGACACATGAAAATGTGCTCAACATAACTCATCACTAGGGAAATACAATTCAAAACCACATTGAGATACTACCTCACACTGGTCAGAGTGGCTAAAATTAACAACTCAGGAAACAACAGATGGTTGGCAAGGATGTGGAGAAATGGGAACCTTCATGAACTGTTGGTGGGAATGCAAACTGGTGCAGCCTTTCTGGAAAACAGTGCAGAGGTTCCTCAAAAAATTAAAAATGACACAGCATAGCACTACTAGGAATTTATCCAAAGGATACAGGAGTGCTGATTCATAGGGGCACAAGTACCCCAATGTTTATAGCAGTACTATCAACAATAGCCAAATTATGGGGAAAACCCAAATGTCTAACAACTGATGAATAGATAAAGAAGATGTGGTTTATATATACAATGGAATACTACTTGGCAATGAGAAAGAATGAAATCCTGCCATTTGCAACAACGTGGATGGAACTGGAGAGTATTATGCTAAGTGAAATAAGTCAGTCAGAGAAAGACAGACATTATATGTTTTCACTCATATGTGGACCTTGAGAAACTTAACAGAAGACCATGTGGAAAGGGAAGGGGAAAAACTAGTTTCAAACAGAGACGGAGGCAAAGCATAAGAGACTCTTAAATACAAAGAACAAACGAGGGTTGATGGGGCAGGGCAGTGGAGAGGGGAAAATGGGTCATGGGCATTAAAAAGGGCACTTGCTGAGATGAGCACTAGGTGTTATGTAAGCAATGAATCATGGGAATCTACCCCCAAAACCAAGTGCACACTACATATGCTGTATTAGCTAACTTGAAATAAATTTAAAAAATAAAAAATAAAATTAAAAAATCTTCCTTACTCTGATAAAAGGTGGTTTTTAAAAACCTACTGCTAACATTAAGCTTAATGGTGAACTATTAAACTCTAAATAAAAGGATTTAAGATCAGGAGCAAGATAAGGATGTCTACTCTCACTTTTATTCAAAACCATCTTAGAAGTCCAAAATAGTGTAATAAGGTGATAAAAGACATAGGAAGTATAAATACTGAAAGGAAAAGGCAAAACTATTTCTCTCTACAGATGACATATTATTATATAGAAAACCTTATGGAATCTAAAATACTAGTAGAGCTCATAAAGTAAATTGATGATGCAACAAGATGAATGGAACTAGAGAGTATTATCTAAGTGACATAAGTCAGTCAGAGAAAGACAGATACTATATGTTTTCATTCATATGTGGATAAGGAGAAACTTAACAGAAGACCATGGGGAAAGAGAAGAGGGGAAAAAGTTACAGAGAGGGTCAGAGGCAAACCGTGGAAAACTCTTGAATACTGAGAACAAACTGAGAGTTGATGCAAAATCAATTCTATACATATTAATAGTAAAAACTGAAAAATGAAAAAAATTTTAATCTCATTCATAATAGTATTAAAATTACAAAATGCTTAGCAACATATTTCATAAAAGGCAAAACTTCTGAAAGCTACAAAACATTGCTGAGAGAAATTTAAAATATGTCAATAAATGGAGAAGTATATACTGCTGATTCAGTTTTCCCTGAAATTAAAAATTCTATAAATTCAGTGCAATTGCAGTCACATTCACAATCCCAACAGGCTTTTTTTGTTTTGGTAGAAAATGACCAGTTTTCTAAAATGTATATAGAGATGTAAAATATCTTGAATAGCCAAGCCAAAATTTTCTTGAGGAACAAAGTTGAAGGTCTGAATATTCTGAATTCAAGGCTTATATAGTTATAACAAGAAGTATGGTATTGATGTAAAGATAGACAAGACAATGAGTGGAATAGACTAGACAGTCCAAAAATAGACCCACACACTTATGGACAAAGGAGTATATACCCTATGATTCTACTAAGTAAATTTTAAGGACAAGTAAAAATTAATCTGTGGTGAAAGAAATTAGAATGGTTGCTGATGCAAGGGTGGGGGTGGAGTGAAGATAGACTGGGAGGGAGCACAAGAGAATTTTCTATATCTCAACTATGGTAGAGATTACATGAATGTATATAAATTTATTAAAAATCCTTGAATTAGACATGTAAGATCTCTCCATTTCACTGTATTCAAATTTCCCTGAACAAATAAAAGCTATAATTGGAGCTTAGGGAGTAAAAAGCCTTCCTGGAAGAGGTACATGTTTGAAGAACAAATAAGAATTGGCTAGGTGAAGGATGGAAGAAGATTGGAAGTAGACCATGTGACATGTGGGAAGACACAGAAGTGTAACACAGCACAATGTCTTTAGGAGGAGAGGCTGGGAGAGACAGAAGGCTGGAGAAGGAATTAGGGGCCAAATTAGAAAGGGTGTTGGGATTAAGAAGGTTGAAGTTTATTCTGAAAGCTAAGGAAGCCACTGAGGCATTTTATGTTGGCAAGATCAAACTAAGAACAGAGTAGGTTGGTGTGAAGGGACTCATCCAGGGTCAGGGAAGTCAAGCTCTAAAATGGCACCAGACAAGAAAGAGTGGGGGTCCCAGCCAAGGTGGAGAGAGAGGTATATAGGAAAAGAGAAATCTTTAAGAGGTAGTAAAGAAGTAGAGTCCACAAGTTTAATGCAGGAGTAGATTCCAGGATGGGTGAGGGGGATGACAAAGTTGACAGAAAATATATGAGTCCAAAGGACTCCATTCCTCCCATTTTCCCATCAGCATGTCATGGATTTGGAGATTTAGTGGCACCCAGGCTACTAGGGTAGGAGTTGTGAGTAAAAACTAGATGACATTTGAGTTTCTCAAGTTGTCTATAATGTCAACTAAAAGAAGAGACTTAGCAAAATGTTTTGCCTTGCAAAGATCAGAGTTTTCTAAGGTGAAAAAAAATTTACTGTAATATAAAAAAATGTCTAATTTACTGCCCTCCCCCTAAAAGCAATGGTCAAATAAAGCTAGCATTTATTGAATATTTACTATGTGCCAAGCACTGTGTTAGGCACAGTTTATGCATTATTTTGATGAATCATGGCACCAACCCTAAGGGGCTGATATAAACATTGTCCTACTTTTCAGAGTGGGAACTGAGATTGCCCAAAATCATTCAGTTTGTTCACAGTGTAGGCAGGATCTAACCATGCACTGGCATCTCACTTTGGTCACCTGTGTAAGGGTGTTAGCTCCAAGATTACACCAGGCGATTTTCATTTTCTGACCTCACCACTCTCAGTGATTTGGAGGCAGAAGGGGGGGAGATGGTTGAAGAGAAGGCAGAACTGGGAAGGGATCAGGAGAATTCTTTTTCCTCAACTGAAACCTTCCTGGGGGGTTGAATCTCAGAATGTAAGGGATAATTAAAATGTGTTATGGTCTGAATTATGTCCATCCCAAAATTCATATATTAAAGTCCTAACTACCTCAGTCCTCAGAATGTGATTGTATTTGGAAACAGGGCCTTGAAAGAGGTGATTACATTAAAAAGAGGTGATAAATTAAAAATTAGGGGGGCCCTAATCCAATTTGATTGGTGTCCTTATAAGAGGAGATTGTGACGTGTGTACACAGAAAAGGTCATGTGAAGACACAACAAGAAGACAGCCGTCTGCAAGCTAAAAAGAGAGATCTCAGAAGAAATAAAAACCGCCGACACCTTGATGGACCTCCAGCCTCCAGAACCGTGGAAAAATAGATTTCTGTTGTTTAAGCCACCCAGTCTGTGGTACCTTGTTATGCCAGCCCTAGCTAGCTAATCATCCATTCATCCATCCATCCATCCATCCATTCTTTTGTTCCTTTGTTTAGTATATTATGTGCTAAACTCAAGAGAGACATAAAACACTAAACAATATTACTTTATCTCCTAAGGAGAACAATGATAGCGTATGGGGATAAGTGTTCAGACAGCTTTATGTTCAATTTAGGGTATTAGATAAGGTGTCCTGTGGGAAGTGACATTTAACTTGTAGGTTAAAGGACATGTAGATATTACCAGGTCTAGAAGAGGGTTTCTGAACCTGGCGCTATAAACATTTTGGATCAGATAATCAATCATTTGTTGTGAGGGCTTGTTTTGTGCATTATGGGACATTTAGTAATATTCTTGGCCTCTGTTCTTTGATGTCATTCACATCCCCACCCCAAGTTGGGACAACCCAAAATGTCTGCATACATTGCCAAATGTCTCTTGAGGGGAAAAATTGGTCTAGGGAGTGGGTATAAGCTTTTAAATGGAGGACACAGCATGAAATCAGACCAAAGATAGCATGGCCATTCAGGAGCCTGGGACCCTCTCATGTTATAAATGAGAAACTAAGCCTCTGAAAGGCTCAGTTTTTTCATGCAATACTGTGAACTGGTCAGTGTAACTAGAAACAGCAGTAGATATAGTAGGAGTAAGTGCAAATCCAGAAGATAGCTTCAATTTGAGGCTTATCTCTTTATGTGTGTATATGCATATTTTAAAGAAAAATAATATCAAACTCTTACCTATTGCAATATTTGAGACTATGGGGCTCCAACGTGTTAAAGGCTTATTTTCTAGTGCCTGGAATAATGACTGGATGAGTAACTAATAAACTAGGACTAATTACTGGAGTAAACCTGAAACAAATAGCAAATACAATGCTATTCACATGTTTCAAAGAAATAGTCTAAAGTTTATGTCTTGGTGACTAATAAGTAGCCAGTAACTGTGGGTGACTGGTTTTGGCAAGGGCAGATGCTAAACACGAGAAATGTTAGCTAGCATCACCATTTCTTACTGTAACAGGAAGCAGTTCAGACCCGGGCCTGGCCTGTGGGACAGTCCACTATGGCAAGAGGTGCTGCTAAGAAAGCATCTGAATGTCTGGGAACTGAATAGCAGTCAGTGCAAACACTACGGCTCACCGGCAAAATTGTTTGCTTAGAATTATAGCTAAACATAAGCAACAGGAAATGATCTGACAAAGGTGACCTGTTCTTTTAGGTTCACAATTTATGACAAATTTTGCCTGGTGCTAGGGGCTACTTGGCATTTCTTACAGGAGCACAGAGCTTCACAGGGCATTTATGATAGCAACAGGAAAAGCGTCCTCTCATTGGTACGCAGGGTAAAGGCAGGACATACACCAGTCTCAGAATTAGTTCCTTTTTGGGACCTACCTGAAAAATATCTCCTCTAAGAAGCCTTGTGTGGTCATGTTGGACCTTGTACTTCCTTCACCTCCTTCTTAGTCCTTATGTAGACTGCCTGGCCTAACCCAGGAGGCACTCAGCAGATGTTGACAAGAATGAGGCTTTCTTGTGTGTTTCTCAGTCCCAGAAGAGGACTCTGCTTTCCTTTGTATTCTGTCCTCACCCTGCCTCCCCAATTCTCCAGACAGTGCCCCATCCCCCATCAGGGACTCTATAATGCCCCTTAGGACTTTGCAATTTGCTGTGCAGGGGTATATGGTTCCCAGGTGTGGTCAGAGCAGGGAGAGACTGTGCGCCGCCCTGAAGGGTGTTCCTCACTCTTTTCAGCAGCCCCTGAGTTCTCGTCAGAGAATCTCTGAAGGTTCCACAAAGACAGTCTGAAAATTCCTGCTCCAGTCCAATGGCCAGGCTACAGACAAGAAAACAGAATCCCAAAGGGCCAAGAGGTCTGCCCAGATCTTTAGTTTGGCATTTCCTGCAGCAGAATCTGCATTCCTTCCTCACCTTAACCAGGGTACTTGGGGCCACCTCTCTCCCATGCTGAAATATTTCCTGCTGTAGGCCCCTAGGGATGGTTGCTGACTGGGCACAGAAGGCCAAGGTCAAATATTCCTGACATCCCATAGGAATAGTAAAAGATGTTGGTTGAATGACTAGAGACATAAACAGTATTAAAAACAGAAAAAATCAGTTCCACATGGTCATGACTTTGGTCCTTATAGCACAATACACTATCTACGAGAACAGCTCTGATTCAGCTTTTCAGGTTAAAATCCTAAGCATGCACTGTACTTCCTCATCCAGTGGCCTTAGTGGTGCAGATCAAACCTGCCCAAAGGTTGCTGTTTCCACACTCCATGCTGGTGTACTGTTAATAGGGACAATAAGAACTACCACCTCTATGTAAACCCTTTTTGTTTGCTTTGAAGATCAGACTATGCCGTTCCTGCCGGGAGCCACACCGGCCTCGCTGGATGACACGGTCACAGTATGGAAATGGCAGACGTTGAACGGCTCCTGTCATGAGAGGCGGAACTGGTATCCCCTTCTGCTACTACTGCCCATGTGAAATTAAGCCTGTTGCTATTGATTAGGCCTTACAATGTTCCAAGTTAGACCAATATTCCCCACACAGTTACCCCAAAAGAAAAAGCATATTCCTGCCCCTGCATAAGGGATTTTAGATCAAAATGCTGCAGATGTTTGCTTAAAGGCTCTTCGAATGAGCTTGCAGACACAAAACATAAGGGGGGCCAAGAACACAAGAGTTACAATGAACTCTGGCCCGGAGAAAAAGAGCCTAACTTAGAGATAAGAAACAGACAAGGACCGGACATCAGTTGCTGCATATATTTTTGCTATTGAAGTCCAAATACCCTCCCTTGTACTGACTGCAGCTACGAGGATGGATAAGACACTAGAAGCCCAGGGGCAAGGTCAACGCACAGGGCCCCCATTATGCTTACATCAAGGGAAGGGCTTTCTCTAGCAACTTTTTAACAAACTTTCTTTCTCTTATGGTTTATGAGCTAGATAAAATAACTCCCAGCCTATCTTTATACAATTTAATCTATGTTTTAGTTTTAGTATTACTAACTTAAATAATATGTATATTATCCTGGTTTTTTACTAAAAACATCTTGTTATTCTCTTAATTGTAAAATTTACCTTACTGTAAGTGCATTACATGATTTAGTTATAACATGTTAATTAAAAACAAAGTCATAATTATTATCCAAAACCCAACCCGTACAAAATAAGATAGGTTTGTTACTTTCTTAACCATGGGGATTGATGCCAAGAATAAATTGGGATGGTTCTATAAAAATACTTCTGTAAAACTTGTCTCTGTACACCTTTGATGATTAAAACACCTTATCACTAAGAGTTAAAAACTGTAAACAATTTCTATTTTCTGATGTCATGTTATTGCTTAACCAATAAAAAAGGACACCGAAGCAGACCAAACAGAGATGTCTGCCTGGTGACCAAGAATGAAACGTGCAACTCTCTCATCTCTCTCTCTTGCCAACACCGTCCATCCTTCAGGGGACCCTGGACCTGCTGGAGCTGGACTCCGACACGTTCCAAAATATGCTGTCATAGGACAGGAAAAACATATGCTTTCCTTAGGTTCACTGGCTGGGATCCTGTAAATTAGACTGACACCAGACAGATCAACAGAAAAAGCACATAAATTATGTAACATAAGTTTTATGTGACATAGGAGTCTTCATAAGGAAATGAGATCAAAAGAAGTGGTTAAGCCTGAGCATTTCTGTATGAGGTTTGATGTGGAGAATCATGGGGAAATGTGATAGGACAAAGTGGTATGAACTAAGATAGTATTTTGGGGGAAACTTAGCAAGGTCTGTGGGTTCAGATTTCTCTCAGTGTCCCTGTATCTGTGAAGATAAGGACACTCCTTTCCTTTAGTTATAAGGAGGACACTTCTCACATGAGGGTCTTAAGACCTAATTCAGGGGAGATGGAGGAAGTCAGACAGTCCTTCTTGCACTGTCATTTCTCAAACTCCTTCAGCTTAAAATATTCAATATACTAAGGTGCCATATTTTGGGTTAGTGTGTTCTGAACCCTTCTACCACTTAGGGATAAAAATTATTTTGAGTTGAAGATACTTGAGAATCAAGAGATACATAAAGTAGTCTTCCTAGAGATTTCCTTATCTGACTAAAGGGTGAAAGTCCTGAGAAATAAGGGCTACCATAGATCCCCCATCCCCAAGATGGACTTATACAAACAAACCTGACTGACATAGCCCTTTTGACTCATTACTTTCTTCCATATATTTATCTTTGCACAGTTTGCCACCCTTGAAAGTCCAAAACCTTTTCCTTTCTCTTGTCATATCGCCACAATTTCTAATTATTTGTTAAAAACAGGTGGTTCAGTGCGCCTGGGTGGCTCAGTCGGTTAAGGATCCAGCTTCGGCTCAGGTCATGATCTCACGGTTCGTGGGTTCGAGCTCTGCATCGGGCTCTGTGCTGACAGCTCAGTTCATGAGTCCAAGCCCTGAATTGGGTTCTACATTAACAGTGTGGAGCCTACTTGGAATTCTCTCTCCCTCTCTGCCTCTGCCCCTCCCCCACTTGCACTTTCTTTCTCTCTCAAAGTCAATAAATAGGCTTAAAAAAATGGTATATAAGCTCTCAGCCCTATCCACTTCTGAGTCTTCACTTCTTTTCTAGAAAAACTCGTGTCTGATAAAAATTAACATCAAATAAAATTTGTATGCCTTTATTTCTTTTAATTTGTCTTTTGTCAATATAAGATGCAAGTCCTTAGGTTAGTGAACCTAAAAGGGCAGAGGAAATTTTTCTCCCCCACAATTTATAGATTACCTCAATATTTCTTTTGTTCACTATGTTCACTATTCTTCCATGTTCACTGATTGCTAACATTTTGCTATGTTTTCTCTATTAATCTATCCATCTATTTATCCATCCATCTAGTCATCTGTGCATTCATGTCCATCCATCTAGCTAGGTATTTAGTTATTTAGTAAATCTTTTGAGAGTTACTTATAGATATTATGATACTGTATCTCTAAGTACTTCAGCAAGAATATCCAAAAACAAAAGCTTGTACCTTTACAAACATAATTATCACACTTAGAAATTTAACATTGAGCTAATACTCTTAATTATTTAATTCTTTGCTACTCACAGTATGGTCCCAAGGCCAATAGCATCTGATCTCACCTCTAGAAACTCTTGGATGGTGTATGTGGGAACAGGGTGGAGGGGGAATCTGGGTTTTTTTCCCTAAAATTTTTTATTTTTGTTAATATAATCAAAGACTTTTGTAAATATGCTTTGTGTCAATATGCTATTTTCTTTAAATCAGACATACAGAGCTATGATGTGGACCCATTATTCCCAACACTTCCCCACCCCGTACCCTCTGCACTGGAAGGCAGCAACCTTGTCTTTATTTTCTGTCTTGGAATCCAGTGCCTATTGCAGGTGCTCAATAAATAGTTTCTGAAATGCACTTGGGAAGAGGACTATTTTTTTATAGTGTGAAATGTTAAGACAAAGACACTACAAAAACACAAAATTTTATAGAATTTGTTTTGATTTACTTGGAATCCTGTAAAGATATATGTTTTTATATTAAAAAAATTTTGAGTATAGTTGACACATAATGTTACATTAGTTTTAAGCATAGACCATAGTTATTTGACAAGTATATACATTATGCTATGTTTTACCTCAAGGGTAGCTACAATCTGTCACCATATAATGTTTTTACTAGATCACTGGTCGACTATATTCCTTATACTGTGCCTTATTCATTCCATAACTGGAAACCTGTATATCTCATTCTCCATCACCCATTTTGCCCAACTCTCATGCTCCTTTCTCTGGCAACCATCAGTTTGTTCTCTGTATTTATGTATCTGATTCTGCTTTTTGTTTATTCATTTGTTTTTGCTTTTTTAGTTTCTAAATATGAGTGAAACCACATAGTATTTGTCTTTCTCAGTTGGACTTATTTCACTTAGCATAATACCCTCTAGGTCTTTCCATGTTTCAAATGGCATGATCTAATATTTTTATGGTCATGTAATATTATATTGCATATATATATACCACACCTTGTTTATCCATTCATTTATCAATGGACATTTAGTTTACTTCCATTGTTGGCTATTATAAATAATGCTGCAATAAACCTAGTGGTGTACATATTTTTTCAAATTGGTATTTTTGTGTTCTTCGGGTAAATACCCAACAGTGGAATTATTGGATCACATGGTATTTCTATTTTTTAACGTTTATTTATTTTGAGAGAGAGAGAGAGAGACAGACAGACAGACAGTGAGTGGGGGAGGGGTAGAGAGAGAGAAAGTGAGAGAGAGAGAGAGAAAGAGAGAATCCCTGGGCTGTCAGCACAGAGCCCAACTGGGGCTTGATCCCATGATCCATGAGATCATGAGCTGAGCTGAAATCAAGAGTCAGACACTTACCAACTGAGCCACCGGGATGCCCTGGTATTTCTATTTTTAAGCTTTTGAGAAACCTCCATACTATTTTCCACAGTGACTATACCAATTTTACATTCTTGCCAACAGTGTGTGGGTGTTCCTTTTCTTCCACATTTCTTCCAATAACAACAAGTGTTATTTCTTGTCTTTTTGATTTTAGTCATTCTACAGGTGTAAGGTGATATCTCCTTGCAGTTTTGATTCGCATTTCACTGATGATTAGTGATGTTAAGCATCTTTTCACATGCATGTTGACTATCTGTATATCTTCTTTGGAAAAATATCTACTCAGGTCCTCTGCCCATCTTTTAATCAGATTCTTTTGGGGGTGTTGAGTTGTATAGGTTCTTTATATATTTTGGATATTAACCTGTTACTATTTGCAAATATCTTCTCTCATTGAGTTGACTGCCTTTTTGTTTTGTTGATGGTTTCCTTTGCTCTGCAAAAGTGCTTTTTCTGGAGTAGTCCCAATAGTTTATTTTTGCTTTTGTTTCCCTCACCTTAGGAGATGGCAAACTGTTTTTAAGAAACCCTCTAAGCGATTCTGATGCATGCTAAAGTTTGAGAGCCATGGTTCTAGATTAAAAGATAAAGAAATCTAAGAACTAAATGCACTGTGATACTTGATTAGATTAAAAATGGAGTTGGGTGGGTTGGGAAATAGCCAAAAGGGATATTACTGGGTCAGTTAGGGAAATTTGAATATGAATTGTACATTAGGTCAGAGCTTTTTAGAATTGAATATGCACACAAAGCACCCAGGGATCTTGTTAAAATCCAAATTCTGATTCTGAGTCTGGTGGGGGTGCTGTGCTGAGATTCAGCATTTCCAATAAACACTTAAGTGACGCTGATGCTGCTAGCACATTTTGCTAATCTAGGATAATTCCCCAATCATTTGTTTTTCATTACAGTGACAGTTTTGAAAATCCTAAACTAGCTGTTTTGCAAAATATCTCACATTTGGATGTGCCTGATTATTTCATTATCATTAGACTACATCCTTTGGAAAGAATACAATATAGGGATTGATCCTATGCCCTTCTCAGTATAGTACATCAGGACACAGATGATTTTATTACTCCTTAATGTACTTGCAATTTCAACTTTCTTCCTCCACACATCCCGTGGCCTCCTGAGCAGGGGTCGTGTCAAAACCAGGCCCAGGAGACTTTCACTTGCACTCACACTCTTCCTGGTACTGTTGACAGGAGCAACAGTGAAGACATCACTGGAAAGTTGAATGACCCGGAGACAATTCTCCTTGATCTGTTTCCCTAAGTCTAACCTTAATGATACAAAACAGTATAGCTGTATTTGTGAACGTTCTGTACCAAAGATGAATCACTGGTTTGCCTCAGAAATGAAAAGGAGACTGATTCAGACAAGCCCTGTTGCCAAAAATACCCTATGGAGGATGTTGTACCAAAAAAACAAAGCAAGCAGAAGCCAACAGAGAAACACTGAAGGTGTTATGACAGACCTACAGACATCCTTTTAGATATAGGTAACAAGGTTTGAACCTCTTCTGGAAACGGTAACCAGTGCAGTGAAAATATTTTTTTCTTTTGAAAGAATGGTCGAGGGGCAAAGGGAGAGGGAGAGAGAGAATCTTAATCAGGCTCTGCACTCTGCACAGAGTCCTACACTAGCTTAACCTCACAACCATGAAATTATACCTGAGCTGAAATCAAGGGTCAGACATTTAACCAAATGAGCCACTCAGGTGCCCTGCTAGCATCTTTACCATTGCTGTTGTTTTTTTTTTAAGGTTTATTTTTGAGATACAGAGAGACAGAGCATGAGCAGGGGAGGGGCAGAAGAGGGAGACAAAGAATCTGAAGCAGGTTCCAGCCTCTGAGCTGTCAGTGTAGAGCCTGAAGTGGGGCTCAAACTCCTGTACCAGGAGAGCATGACTCGAGCTGAAGTTGGTCGCTTAACCAACTGAGCCACCCATGCATCCCTTTATGTTACTTTTAAAGAGAATCTCAAAATAGAACGAGACACATATTTCACTGAGATAATGCACTGATTAAAGACAAAACTTCAGAATATATAATTTTTGTGCTGAATAGGCATTAGTTAAAACAGATTAATAACGGGGTGCCTGGGTGGCTCAGTTGATTAACTGTCCAACTTCATCTCAGGTCATGATCTCCCAATTTGCGAGTTTAAGCCCTGAGATGGGCATGGAGCCTGGAGCCGGAGCCTGCTTCAAATTCTGTCTCCCTCTCTCTTTGTGTCCCCTGCTCATGCTCTGTCTCTCAAATAAAAATAAACATTAAAAAAATTATTTTGTTAACTGAAAGTTTTTAAGTTTTATTAATTTTGAGAGAGAGAGAGAATGTGTAAATGGGGGACAGGCAGAGAGAGAGGGAGACACAGAATCCAGAGTGCGCTCCAGGCTCTGAACTGCCTTTGCAGAGCCCAACACAGGGCTCCAACTCACAAACCAGGAGATTCTGACCTGAGCTGAAGTCAGACACTTAACGGACTGAGCCACCCACGCACCCCAATATTAAAAAAATTAAATAAGGAACAGATTACTTAAAAAACCCCAGTTTAATACTTGATACTTTAAAGGCAAACAAAGAAATAGAGGGAGAATAGTACTTGCGAATAATCAAGACAGTTATAAAATTCCCAGTTAGTGGGAATTTCAGCACTCAAGTTCTTTCCTTGGGAGATAATTAGTGTTGAGAAAGACAATATAAGAACGGTAAGACAGACGTGCCTGCTTCAGCGGGCCAGGCTGCCAGGCGGGCAGTGATTTCCCCGGAGGGCAGGCGTGCGGCCCCGTGCATGTCCTTGTGCTCTGTATTGGGAGGCAGTTTGGTTTCAAAATGTCTGTCAAATCCTGATGGCTAGCGGAGTCACTTTTCCTCAAGCTATGAATCCCCCCTCCATAGTCTGAGCTTCTAAATATGGTGACGTTTCCAGACAGAGGCATAGCTGAAACACTCAGTCACTTCACCCAGGAACTGAAAGCATGATGAAAGGAGAGGTTTTACCGATGACCTCCAACCGTATCTCTCAGGTCTGATGTTATTAAAAGGGCAGTAACAGGCAAAAACGTTTAAGTCAAGGGGAAGAGCTGTAGTCAGCTCCACTAAATTTAAGGGACTTCTATAGAAGCTGCCAGAGAACAGGAGACAGCTGACCTCCCCTCTCCTGCTTCACTTTCCCACAGCCCTCTGTCACTCTGCACCTCAGTTGTTCTGAACCACTTCGGTGCCCCAAGCTTGCCAAACACTCTTGCCTTGAGGTCTTCTTCCCTGCCTTCCCCACTTTTAACTGATTGACTTCAGATTACACAATCTCTTCCCTGGAAAGCCTCCTTGATGCCAACTCTCTCCAGTGCTGCCCCCAAAGAACTCTGTGCTTATGGTCATCGGTGTGCCTGTCTCTGCCACTAGACTATAAGCTAGTCTTCAAGACAGAAATCCTATTTTGTTCCATTTTGAAATTTAGTATCAAATTCAGTGCCTGGAACATGATATTAATCATGATGGAAATGTGTTTATAATATGCCAGGTATTACTCTAAGTACTTTAGACTGATTAAATAATTTGATATGCATGATATTATGAGGTAAATACTATTATCCCCAGTTTACAGAAAAAGGAGGCACAAGTATTTAAATGATTTGTCCATGGTCTCATAGTTGGTAAATGGTAGAGTTATGATTTGAACCCAGCCAATTTGGTTCCATGGAACATGCTTTTAAACTCTAAACTATATTGCTCTTAACAAATAGATGGAAGTATGGATAAATGGAGATGATGGATGGATGGATGGTTGGATGGGTAGGTGGGTGGAGTGTGCTGGTCTCTAGCCAGTTAGGAAGGCTAGGGTATGAAAGAAATGTGCCTACTGTAGGCCTCTTCTAAGGAAGACTCAATTAAGTTAAAGTATTTAGGTATAAACTTTCACACGAACAAGAATCTATATTTTGGTGAATACACAAATACACAAAAGTAGACACTGAGGAACCCATGGAAATAGCATGGCTTTTGGAATTAGAGGACTAGGTTTGAATCATGGCCTTGTCAATTTGGGGCCAGTTACTTTGTTAACACCTCACCAGTGTAAGTATCCAACAGAGTGGTTGGAACTTAGGGACCTTCTGATTAATTTTAGTTCAGCTTCTGCTCAAGAAAATGACATCACCTGGATCTGATTTACATAAGCAGGAAAATGCTAAGGAAAGGACCGGAGCAGCCGGCTCCCTGAAAGACAGGAAGGCAAGACTTGTCTGGATCCCCTTCCTGGAACTGGACTTTGGGCTTTGAAAAGAGAGGTGAAATTACAACTTGGCTCTGCCAATTCTGCCAATTCTAGAATTATTAAACTACTTTTACTGCAGCTTGAAAAATTTTGCCTGTGTATACAAATGTGATATCCTTGAGGAGAGAGTGTTTGATATATATATTTTAATACTTCTTTGCATATAATAAAAGCAACTAAAGCTCATTGCAAAATAATTAAACAACTAGAGAGAAGCATAAAAAAGAAATGAAAGATCAGTCCATGTTAATCATCTTGGAGGATCTTTCTTAATTTCTTAGTATGTGTATAAGTATGTATACTTTTTAAAAAACAGAAATAGGATGAACTTGTTTATAATATTCTGTTATGTATACTTGATGATATATTGTGGATACCCTTCCTAACATAGGAATATATCATCAGCTGCACAGCAATTCACTGGAAGGATATATGATAAATTATTTAATAATACTATAAAGGAAACTTATATGAAACCGTTATTATAAAAAATACTCCAGTGAAAATCTGTATACACATCTTTGAGCTCCTTTTGTATTACTTCCTTTGTTTACATTTCCAAAATGGGAATTACCAGGTTAAAGATGAACATTTTTATTTTGATACATATTGACAAGCTCCTCTAAAAAAATGATATTTCAGGGGCGCCTGGGTGGCTGAGTCGGTGAAGCCTCTGACTTCGGCTCAGGTCAGATCTCACGTTCGTGGGTTGGAGCCCCGCGTCAGGCTCTGTGCTGACAGCCAGCTCAGAGCCTGGAGCCTGCTTCTGGTTCTGTCTCCTTCTCTCTCTGCCCCTCCCCCTCTCATGCTCTGTCTCTCTCTGTCTCAAAAATAAATAAAACATTAAAAAAAATTAAAAAAAAATGATATTTCATCAACAGTATAAAAAATTCACCCATGCTCTCTCTAACACTGAATATAACCATTGTTTTTAGGCTTTGTCAAACAGATCAAAAAAATTAAAAAATGACTTCTCATTTTAACTTATTTTTTTCCTGAGGTAATTCTGAAATATTATTTAATGTAAATATAATGCACTTTAAAAAAGCAACAGATATAAGTTGTTTTATAAATTTGAGCTCTTACAAGTTGAGGGCATAAATGTTTACAATTGTTATGTGTCCTTGGTGGATAGTCCCCTTTATCATGATATAATGCCATTCTTCATCTCTTGTTATAGTCTTTGTTTTAAAATCTCGTTTGTCTCATATTGCTACTTTGGCTTTCTTTTGACGTTCATTTACATGATATATGGTTCTCCATCCCCTATGAATTTAGTGCCACCTTATTACTTGTTTTGTCATTGTTTCTGGATATTTTTCTCTGTTTCTTTCTAGTCTTTGTTGCTTTTGGCCTTTTCTTTCCACTCAAAAGAGTTCCCTTTAATATTTCTTACAGGGCTGGATAAGTGGTCACAAACTCTGTTAGTTCTTAGTTGGGAGATTCTTTATCTCTCTTTCTATTCTGAATGATAGCCTTACTGGATAGAGTATTCTTGGTTGTATACTTTTTCCATTCAGCACATTGAATTCAAGCCCTTCTGGCTTGCCATATTTTTGTGGGGATGTCTACTGCTAGCCCTATTGGTCTGCTCTTATAAGTTAGGGACTTCTTTTGTCTAGCTGCTTTTAGGAGCTTTTTCTTTATCACTATGTTTTGCAAATGTAATTACAACATGTCTTGATTTTGGCCTGCTTTTGTTGATTTTGATGAGAGTTCTTGGTGCCTCCTAGATTTGGATGTCTCTTTCCTTCTCCAGATTAGGGACGTTTTTAGCTATAATTTCCTCAAATAAACACCCCCCCCTTTTCTCTCTTCTTCTGGGACATGAAAATATACTCAACATCACTCATCATAAAGGAGATACAAATCAAAAATACAATGAGATGTCATCTTAAACCTGTCAGAATGGCAAAAATTAACAACACAAAAAACAACAGGTGTTGGTGAGGATATGGAGAAAGGGGGAGCCTCTTATACTGTTGGTGGGAATGCAAATGCGTGCAGTCACTCTATAAACAGTATGGAGTCTCCTCCAAAAGTTACAAATAGAACTATCCTATTATCCAGCAATTGCACTAGTAAGTATTTACCCAAACAATACAAAAATACTGATTCAAAGGGATACATACACCCCAATATTTATAGCAGCATTATCAACAAAGCCAAATTATGCAAATAGTCCAATGTCCATTGACTGATGAATAGATGAAGAAGATGTGAATCACACACACACACACACACACACACACACACACACACACCCTGGAATATTACTCAGTCATCAAAAAGAATGAAATCTCGCCATTTTCAATGATGTGAATGGAGCTAGCAAGTATTTGGCTAAGTGAAATAAGTCAGCCAGGGAAAGATAAATACCATATGACTTCACTCATATGGATTTCAGAAACGAATAAGAAACAGAGCAGATAAACACAGGGGGCGGAAAGAGGCAAACCAGAAAACAGATTCTTAACAATAAAGAATAAACTGAGGGTAACTGGAGGGGAGGTGGGCAGGGGTGATGGGTTAAATAGATGATAGGGATTAAGTAGTGCACTTGCTGAGATGAGCACTGTGTATTATATGAAAGTGGTGAATCACTAAATTCTATACCTGAAATTAATATTATACTGTATATAAATGAACTGGAATTTAAATAAAAACTTGAAAAAATCTAAAAAAAACAACATATATTGTGCAATTTTTCAGAAATCATTTACTCATATATTGCACCTTGGTTAGATACTTGTTCTATTCTTATTCCTCTTGATCTTTCCACATCTTCTCTAGAGTTGCATGCTCACGGCCTTTGCTCCGAAGGGCAACTTATGGGCAACCTGGTCAAGTAAACCTTGTATCTCTTTGAATTCACAATGCCCACCCATCTCTGTTATGAAATAGCCAGCCTTCAAGGGAGTCACTAATGATCAATGGCACCTTTGCCCCCCTTCCCCCGCCATGTGTCTCATACCCTTGTAGGTGATGGGCTCAAAAGGGGCTAGTACTCACTATAAGGCAAATATGTTGTTGGGATCCATGGAGCAGTACATTGTCAGGTGCTTCATTTCAAAATGGCTCCAATGGAGGTGACCACCACCCAGTGGCAAGACTGCAGAACTGCCTTCTGTGAACTCAGTAGCTTCAGTAGACAGTCCTCATATGTCACTTTTAAGTTCTCCTCTCACTTTTGGCACACACACAGATGGTGCCCTTTCAACAAATTTAAGCTTGGGCTTTTTAAGAATGGAAACATCTTCAAGAGTTGGCACCAGGAGCAGCATCTGTAGTCCGGCACTGGCAAGTGGGGCTGCCCAAAATCTGACAGTGGCACTCACAGGAGTGGCCCCCTGGCTTGAGACAGCAGCTGCCACATGGTCACCTGTGTCCAGCAGCACCAGGCTCCTCACAGTGATTCTTAACTTACATATTTTTAATTGTTAGTGAATCACACACATTTAAGGTTTTTATTGGCCATTTGGAATTCTCTTCTGTGAATTTCTAGTTCATGTCCCTATCATATTTTCCTATCAGTTTGTAAGAGCATGTATTCATCTTTGCCTAGCTCATGCCTAGTATAGAACTGGCACACAGTAGTTATTCAACAAATGTTTGTTGAATATCTAATTCAATATTTAATATTTAATATCCCCACTTGGCTGCAAAAATATGTTTATCCCCAGAGGACAGAGACCAGCAGTTCTAAATTTGAACCCTGATTGCCAAGATTTTACATCTAACTTTAAGAAAATAAAATCCTTATAATCTGAAAATGCTGACCATAGTCAGACCCCCAGAGGTTCTGATACCATGTATCCTGAAGTCTAATACTTGAGAGAGAATACCTCCTACATAAAAAAATGTCTAAAGAATAGACCAGGAAGAAGAGCTGGAGCATCACCTGGTATCATCGAGAGGTGCCACATGGTTGGTCTGTGTCCAAACCTTCCTCTTTCTTTGTCTTCCAGAAGCCCAAAAGCCATCATTCCTAAAGTAGTCATCATACCTTAATAAGTCTTGGAGTAACCAAGAACTCCTTAGGGTGCCTGGGTGGCTGAATTGGTTAAGTGTCCAACCCTTGGTTTCAACTCAGGCCATGATCAGGCGGTTTGTGGGATCAAGCCCCATGTCAGGCTCTAAGATGACAGAGCAGAGCCTGCTTGGGATTATCTCTCTCCTTTTCTTTCCACTCCTCCCCTGCTGGTACTCTCTCTGACCTGAGCCAAAATCAAGTCAGACACTTAACCAATTAAACCACCCTGAAGCCCCATTCATCAGGACATTTTTATGATATCAGAGTTTTAGAATAATAGAACCGAACCTTATAACATTGTGCCTTTAGGAAAGAAATTGTCATGTATCTGTTGCACAGGATGTCATTGGGAATCATCTGAACCATCATTCAAGAGATAGCACGCCCTCTAAGAAAAGTTTCCGTGGCATTTTTTTGTCTACCTTGATATAATGTTAAGTTTTCACAAGAATTATCACATTCGTTTTCTCACATTAACTTGTGAGAAAGAGAAAAGAAAAAAAACCCTATATATAGTTTTTTTAGTTCTATGGGGCCATTACTTAGAAGACACACCAAGTATTAGCAACAGCTTTTTGGCACACACACACCCACACGCACGCACACACACACACACACACAAAGGAACACTCCCATATTAAATGTACACATTTAAAAATGTTTCCAGATTTCAGAAACTCAAAGAAATATGTTTTTTCTTTGTTTGCTTGTTCTTTTAGCATCAGGGAATCGTGATGACACTAGCCCTCCTTTTACATGAGAAAACAGAAGGTACCTGAAGAGTTGAAAGGTTGTAAGTGAGCATTTCCTTGGTTTAGTTATTTTTTGCTAGAGCAAAGGGAGTAAGAATAGAGTTTGAAGTTTGAGGTTAAGTCAGTCAAAGGGGAGAAGGACCTGGCCGGAAAGGAGGGGGAGCTAAGAATTTGGGCCTAAAGCTAGCCAGGCTCTGCTCAGGCTGTGATTTTGGTGTTAGTCACCTGGTTTCTGACCATGGATTACAGATTCTATTCCAACATTCAGAGCTGTAAGCACAATCTGTCTTGACTCTTCTTTTCCTTCTGTTCCCCTTCCCACCACTCTGCTCCACCTTCAGACACCAGTCATGTCCTCCATTCCTACCAGGTATACCCACCAGAATGTTTATAGTCTAAGAGACTGAAAACAATCTTGACTCAAAGAAATAACTTTTCAGTAGTACAACTGAGGAGCTAAGATAAATTATGGGAAAGACATTTTTGGCCAGGTGCTCAAATTTCTATGTCTATATGTGCTCTTAGAGCCGTAACTAAAAACGAACAATTTGGGACCTTGGTGCTTTCCTTAACAAAGGTGGCAGTTTGTCCCTGGGTGGTGATTGGATGGCTTGTTTAATGGCAGGAGGCAAGGCTGAAATACTGTGTAACTTTGTTTCTCTCACAAGGCTTTGCAATGCCCATTTTAGCTTTGAAATGTTGCAGCCATTGGCCTCTGTCCTTAAGTAGCTAAGCCAAGCCAGGTTATCTGGAACACAGTGGTTTAAGACATCAGGCTGGCTGCAGAGAGCTCTGGCTTTTCCTCTTGGGGGGCGGGGGGGGGGCGCTCATGTTGCAGTCTGAGCATCAGCCAGCACAAAAGCATGTATGACATATCCAGGGGTGTGGCGTTGCCCCTGTGACAAAGGCCCTGATCTATGGCCCAACTTCCTCTCCTCTCACCCCAGTGTTTCAAGAGAATAGAGACTCTGTCTGATAAAGTCCTTTCTTTGCCCACATGAAAGGGCTACGGAGCAATTGCAGGCTTGCTAAAGAGCTGTTGTCTGTGGAGACAACCACAGCTTCGGGTTTTGGGCACCAGCCCCTATGGCTGCCTCTCTTCCTACCATCCATTTGAGCAGGAGCAGTAGTTTGTGCCAACTCCAGGACTTCAAGCATGTCATTTCTGAAACCACAACAAGTCTCTTAAGCTTCCTGAACAAAGTGCTCAGAGTGGAAAGCCCTGAATTTCTTTTGGGCCTCCTAAAACCACAAAGCTGATTACTGAACAAAGCCCAGAGCATCTGAGCACATGGGTGCCTTTCTTGGCGCTCATCTCAGAACATGAAAAACAGTTACTGAGTAGTGACTGGGGAAGGGAGGGGGAGTCTGTCCTCTCTGCTCAGAGCAGTAACACCATCTAGACAGTCTGCACTGTCAAGCATAAGGACCTACTTGTAATACCAAGTTTTAACAATTGTATTGTTTGTAGAATCTGATTGAGAAAATATATAACCAAGAGCTAGTGTGAATTCAGTAGTTATTTTACAGAAATTTGTATTTTATCAAGTTCTAGGCATCATATACTTTTGAAAAATATTGGTATACTTTCACAAAACATTATTTTTCCACTCCTGAAATTATGCATCTAGAATCTAGATTCATGGACACTTTGCAATAACTCAATAGCCCACTAGATGTCCCACCGGAGGTTAGGAATCACTGACAAATGGGAACTATTCGTCACCTCTGGTACCAAAAGAGATACAGTGACAGGTCTGCAAGCTCCCATGGAAGAGAATCAACTATGTATTTAGATCTTTCAATTTGGTGTTTATTTGTAAGTCTGGTATTTCTAGGATAAACTCCTCTCACAATGTTATGCCACGACCTATGTATGTGAAAACATTTAAAATTATGCCTCAGCTTGGGCTGATGGTGGAGGGGGAGAGGGGAAGTGGGGTGATGGGCATGGAGGAGGGCACTTGTGGGATGAATACTGGGTGTTATATGATAACCAACTTGACAATAAACCATAAAAGAAAAAAATATATAAAAAAATAAAAAAACGAATGCAGTAAAAAAAATTAAAAAAAATTTTTGCCTTAGCTTTACTAAGATATAATTGACATGTGTGTGAGTTCACAGTATACAACATGTTGATCTGATACATTTATATATTGCAAAATGATTCCCACCACAGCATTAGCCAATACCTCCATCCAGTTACAAAATTTATGTATCTCTGAAAGACAGTTGTATTGTCTCCTTTCATGAAATACAAACTATATTATTTCCTGTGTTTCTAGTTTTCCCTTAGCTAGGAGGAACTTCAGAACTGAATGGAATGCCCAGTAGTGACAATCACCTTATGCCACATTTCCTGAACTTTTTATATTCCTCAGCATTATTTCTAGTTTTACTTCTTTTATTTTTTAAACATCTCCTAAGTGTGATATTCATTATAGTCCTTCTCACCTCACTGAAATTAGATAGACATAAATCATAAACAAGCACCAAGGCCCTTCTTTGAGTATCAGCCTCCAAAGTAGTAAAAAGAGTAAAATGCTCTGCATAGGGGCTTCCCCTGGGTTACTGAGCTATTCTGCAATCCCCTCTCCCAAGTGTATGTTTGTCCTAAGGAATTCAGGAGAGTGGACCAACACAGATGGTCCAAAGCAGCTCCTACAAGGATCTTCTGACCACTCTTTCAGGAAACTTCTTTTCTATTTTATTTCTTATCTGACCTATTGCCCCTGCTCATTCCAGCCTCTCATCTGTTTCCTTCACTCGCAATTGCCTCTTTTTAATTTTTATTTAATTTTTAATATTTATTTATTTTGAGGGAGAACTAGTGGGAGAGAGGGGCAGAGAGAGAGGAGAGAGAATACCAGGCAGGCTCCGTGTTCAGTCTGGAGCCTGACACAAAAGTATGACTGTGAGATTATGACCTGAGCTGAAATCAAGAGTGTAAGTTTAACCCACTGAGCCATTCAGGCATCCTGACCTGCCTCTTTCTGCCAAAGGACTAAGCCATCTTACCACGAGGGGGCAGTGCAGTTAAAAAAACTGGCTCAAAGGGTTTGCTGCTCTAGACCAGAAAGTATTAGTTGTAAAATCATTCCATAAATTGTGCTCCAGAAACGTGTCTTTCTCCATGATTTTTTCCCCCTTTCCACTTTTAAACTTAAATTCTGGTGATTTTCACACTTGTAAATCTATATTCATATCACTGATTTTATAAATAGGACTGTCTTAGATTCTATCCAAGTCCTCTTTACTATAAGATGCCACTTAACACATGGTGCTGTGATGTGTATATCAAAACAGAGACCCAGAGGTCGTACATTCCACTTCAGACTTCCTTAGTATGAAGCACAAAGTTATAATGACGAGGTGTTTCTTAGAACTAAACACCTTCAGATAGTGTTGTCAATGCTGCAAGGTAAGGGGATCTCTGAACTTGAAAGGAAGCTACTGCCCTGTGGGTAAGAAGTACTTCTACTCTGCTCATTTCTTGTAATTTCCCTCCTTATTATAAACAAAGGCCCTTGGGATTTTGATGTGTGTGTTGTGAGTCTGTTTTGTGTGAGTTAGACCCCTAACGCTGGCTCTGACAGGCTCCAGCTGCTGCTCTCAGGGGCAGTGGCCTTATTCCATTATCCCTACCTAAGCAGCTGCTATTATAATGTGGACATAAAGTTTGCTTTGCTTTCCTTTTAGGAGTTTGTCACTATAAACACAGGTACTAGCAAAGGAGGGTAAGTATTATACACACCGCCAGAGCTCAGTCATTAATTCAAACAGTGAGTACCATTTCATCATTAATGAGCCCCAGAGAATTACTAGGCATTTTCCAGAAGAGAGAGCGATAAAAAAAATAGGTCTGCAATTTCTTCTTTAGATCAGAAGGAAGTGCTAGTCACTAACAATGAATTTGGCCTTTGTTCCTTAGAAAGAAATCTGAACTGACCAAGAGACTTAAGATTTCACTAAGATAAGTGGTTCCAGAAAAGTGTTGAGAAATATTTGAAAAAGGAAACAAGAATGATTTGATATTCAGGTATGGTGAGATTTTCCAGATATCTTACACTGGTATATAGAGATTCATTAAGATTGAAAGAACTAGACTTGTAATTATTTCACAATGTATACAAATATCCAATCATTATGCTATACACCTGAATCCAATAGAATGGTATTTGTCAGTTATATCTCAAATTTCATTTTATCTTTTTAGATGTGTATTCATTATTTTGAGAGAGAAAAAGAGTGAGAGAGCAAACACACAAACAGGGTGAAGTACAAACACACACAGAGAGAAAGAATGCCAACTGGGGCTTGAACTCACAAACTGTGAGATTATGACCTGAGCCAAAATCAAGAGTCAGATGCTCAGCTGACTGAGCCACCCAGGCACCCATATCTCTCTTCTTTCTCTTTTTTTTTTAAAGTTGAACTTCCTTAAAAAACTGAAAAGAAAAGATCAAGCTGCTGTAATTTAGGGCAGATCAGAGGAACAAGCACCTGTCTCCCAGGTTCTGTAGGAGGAGAGGAACCTAGCTTAGATGGTGCCTTAGTCCAAGGTCCAGCACACCTGCTGTCATAAAGAGAAGTTTTTTCTTCAGATAAAGTCAATTAAGTAACACAGGTGGTCACTCTAGGTACCAAGTAAAGTTAGGATAAACTCTGTGTGACAAATGGTACTATTAAACTGTCTTACTTGAGGACTCGTTATTGTTCATGTTGAAGACATGTATGTAACTGGGGGTAAGATGTCTTTCTGTCCGTGCAATCTTTGCTTAGCAGATTGCCTGTGATGTGCATTTAGGTTTAATGCTCATTTAATAATAAAATGGTTTTCTTTTCCTAAAAGAAAAGAAAAAATACAAAAGGACAGGAAATTTATAAAGGGAGTGTACTGAACAGGGCACTGCGTTTACATAGCCACCCTATGAGGTGGGTATTATCATTACCATCATCATTATCATCATCGTTATTACCATTATTACTCTTGCATAAAGGAGAAAAATGAGTGAGGGAAGGTAAATAATTTTCCCATATTTTCCCTGTGAAAGATACTGGATCCTAATCCAGCCCATATTCTGAATTGCTATCATGCTTTGCGACTCGAGTCTACATTCTTACCCATGATACTGTCTTCTCTCCGAAAGCGTCTGTAAACCTAAAACAAAGGAAACACAGGACAGAGGCTCAAGGTCCTGGACCTCGCCTCTCAGCACTCCTGATACGCTGATAGATGAGTGTGATTCATTTTCGTTTCTCTGGTAATATATCTGTTACTTTATTCCAGTACTAAGTGCTTGAGGGTCTTTCAGCACAGACATGGCATTACTTCTCATGTGAATCAGACTTCAGCATTGAGAAAGCATTCAGTAGATATATTCAGTTTTATGAGCAAAACTTGGGGATAATAATATCTATAAACTGTTTGAAAGCAAGTTCTCCTCTGGGAACTAAGATAAATAACACACACCTACATCACTTTAGTCAAATTATGTAAAAAAACCTGCATACATTATGGAAGAAGGCAAGCATACTATTTAGTGAGAGGGAAATCATCATCAAGCATCTCTATTTAGTGAGGGGGAAATATTTATTAAAGAAACTCATGTCAGAAACAACTGTAGTGGTTCAGAATTGGTATCACAAATAACTGTATGACACCTGGGTGGCTCAGTCAGTTATGCCTCCAGCTTTGGCTCAGGTCATGATCTTGTAGTTCACAAATTTGAGCCCTGTGTTGGGCTCTGTGCTGATAACTCAGAGCCTGGAGCCTGCTTCAGATTCTGTATCTCCCTCTCTTGCTGCCTCTCCCCTCATCCACCTCTCTCAAAAAATAAAGAACATTAAAAAATTATAAAAAGGAAGAAATAACTTTAGATACACATAATGAAGGGAATCTTAACAATTAATCTTGATAATGTATAGAGGTGAAGGAAACCACAAAAGACAGAATAAGATTATATTAACTAAATGATATTGGCCACACATTATTCCATAAGGGTAAAATTTCAATTTAACTAAAATAGAGTGAGCCTAGTGTCACATTAAATGACTCAGAATCATCAACATGAATATGGACTACTATGTCATGTGGAACTGTCCTGATGCATTTCAATACTCTTAAATTTTTCTGTCTGATTTGTAAATTCTTTTACTTTCTCTTATTGCTGACAGGTTGTAGTGATGTGCTCATCTTGAGGAGTTACTACCTGCGGTAGATGCATTTTGTGAAGGCTGCTTAGCTGCCTGTGGTCACATTAACTGCACCCTGATATACAGGAGCAGGTTCCTATAAACAAAGTTTGCTTATAATACCTGGTGCGTGTTAACAGTTGACTACATGAAGGGCAGCCTGCTGACTAGGCTAATCAGTGGTCTCTCCCAGGTAGTGTGGAGTCTGGAACCAGAGTGAGTGTTAAATTCTCTGTAAGTCTATAATTGTAATACATGAACTTGGGAGCTATGAGAAGCTGTTACCTAAGCCCATTATATGCCTGAGCCCTATGTGAAGTAGATGCTTAATGAGAAGGAGAAACAAGAGGCAATGAAAAAGTATGCAAGGATTCACAATGAACTTCTCATTACCAATTCCATTCCTTCTTGAGGTCCAGAATATTTCTGTCCTTAGGTTCTATAAGATATTACTGTATTTTGAAAGAAACATGGAGAATGCCTCTCAAGATTGTTCAAGTGCATAAAATTGGGATATTTGCCTCCTGATTCCTGTCTACTCCTAGAGGAGGGTTATCTCCAGGAAAATAAGCCTTTCTTCACTTCTGGGGTGCTCACATGTATGGGCCAATGGATTCTCTAGGGTTTGCTGAGAGCCCTAGGGCAGGAAAATGGAGAGGTTACAGTGTGTGTCTGAAGTGGAAGATTTCCAGTCACATGCGTAGTAATGTCCACCATGGCTGCAGCTGAAATCAGACATGGGCTGAGAAGAAACACATCTGCGACAAGAATGAAAAGTGATCAAACACAAGAAACAGGTTTCCTGGGTATCTGAGCAGATTGGGTGAATGCCAGGTGAGGACTCAAATGAATTTGATGGATATTTCCACTAGAAACATCCTTGAACATTCTCTACTTTTTAAAAAACATTGTCATAAGGGACAGAGTAGGAAGGAAGCAAGTGGTATGGAGTGTTTCAGAACCAGTGCAAGACACTGTATGCGGGTTTCCCTACACCCGAATCCAGCTCTCTACTGACTGTATTTGAGAGAATGCAGAAGCTAAATAGTTTACTTCCTGTCTTCCTTACTAAACTCCCCAGGCATTACCAAGTGATACCACTCTGGCAATAAGACATCAGAGAAAATCTGTTGACACTAACCCCTTTCTCCTTGGCCCTCCTTTACTGTCTTGAGTGAACTGTGATGTGATATCCTGAACTCCAGTGTCCATCTTGTAACCATGAAGTGACACCTGAGGAAGAATGCAGTCCTAGTTGATATAGAGGCGATACAAATCCCAGCAGGGCTGGCTCCCTTTAAAGCTTGGCCAGGCCAGGACAGACCAGATGATGCATGAGGCCCCCAGCCACTGCTTCACCCAAACATTTTGTTTATGAAAAGGTGACCAGATCAAGGAAAATACTTAAGCCTAGTTCCATTCCAATTGCCATATGTTTTTTACTGGCAACACCTTGTTTTTAACCTAGCCTTGATTTTGAACCACTCATTGCTCTATTTCTACCTATTCATGTTGTCCCCATCACTGTCTCACTGTTTCCAGAATCTTCCATGTTCCGGGCTTGTAACCTTTCAGTGGCATTCCCACTCTGTAGCTGCCAGCAGTCTCCCTTACCTTGCCAATCTCTTTTAGCCTGACCATACTGCCCTCTCTTGGCTTCCCACCTACCTTTGAGGGCAGACAAGGCAGAGACAACATCATAGGGGAAAGAAAGGAGCATGAGAGCACCCAGTTCCCTTTTCCTCCTCCCCAAGTTCTGCCAGAATGAAGTTTTTCATTGGATTCCTGAAGCCAGTATTTATGCTACATCCAAACAGAATCAAAAAGGACCCTGGACCAAAGGTTCTTCTCAGCTACAGTACTATGCAAAAGAAGTAAAAATCTGTACAGAGTGAAGTATAAAAATTTACTAGGCTTTCTTCTGAAATCACCCCAACCTTTTTATGTTCCATTCATACAAATCAAATTAAGAATTAAATAATTCTTAATTCTGAGACTCAGCCTTACAAAAGAAAAATCAACACAGAGTTACTATTTTTCTTCTAGGAGAATCCCTCTCCCCCTACAAGCCAAGGGTCAATAATATGTCTGCCCATTGTCCCCCGAGACCCTCTTGAATCAATCCTCCCTTCTCTAGTGTGGACTTATCTCCTTAACAGGGTAGCAAGTTCTTTGAGGGCGGGGGCTAGAGGATTCTATTTTCTTGTATCCTATAGGGAACCTAGCACATTATAGTTCATGTTGCAGGCCCACGAAAGGTTTAATGAGTATTTGGTAGATCGTCTTCTTTATTCCAATTAGAACACTTTTAAAGTGATTTAGGCCATTTGTTAAATCGCATTCTTCTTAGATGGGAATGGAAAATTCCTGCTCTTTGTTGGTTCACTGGCCAACATAAAATTTGATGGTAGGTGGTTTCTGTTTAGTTACTGTAGGTAGACAATTTTTCTTTTTGAAGACATTGCCTTTTACAGTAATTAGTACTCCTGGTGTTTTTAGTTGGGAGGCCAAATGAGTCATGGAGGCCTCAGGTCATAACTGAGGCAGGTTTTAAAACCACATGGGAAAAACATTCTACCTAAGGAAATCAAAGTATATAATTCTCTATCCTGATATCATTGCCATTTATTCTTGTATTTGTTCAACACATAATTGAGCACATACTAGGTGCTAAGTCACACTGACGTTGGGGTAGAAAGATGAATGAGACAGATCAGCTGTCTTTCTAGCTTATAGTTTAATAATGGATACAGACAAGTAAACAGGAAATGTCAACAGAGTACAATCACCATACAATCAATATGTAACTATGTATACTATAGTCAAAGCAAGTCCTGAGAATCCCCATATTTTAAAAATGTGGATGATAACATACAAGTAGACCACCTACCACATACCAATCAGGAGAGCTTGGGCAAGAGGTTCTGTACTTTTCCTGAAAGTCCAGCTGAAAGCAGTAATGGCAATGATTCTTCATACTTGCAAAGTAAAGGGGGAGTCCTAAAGAGTTGTAATATCTTATCTCACTTAATCCATGTAACAAACTTTTTGAGAAATATTTTATGATAACCCTTCACAGAAGAAGGTATTGTGGCTTAGGAAAGCTAAAGTTACTCTGAGGGACTACTTTCATATTTCAGTGACAACAGCACGTGACACTCTTTATTATGGGCATACTCTGTATTAAACATTATTTGATAATTACTATCAGTTCTTCAGATTAAGCCCATGTACTCCTAAATACTGTAAATAAAATTTTTTTTTCTTATATAAGCAGGTGCATATTTACCAAAGATAAAAGCACCTTATGAGAAATGACTTGGGGACTGTGACTAAAAGACCCAGAGCTACTTAGAAATTTCAAGTCTCACTTTCTTTTATCTTGGAATTCTTTTTAAGTTTCTCAATTTTAAAATGTTCCACTCTCTCCTACATGGGAAAAAAGTAAAACCTGTCTTTCTATTTTAAGTTAGTAAAAACATGTTGAATGATCCTTCATAACACAGTCAATATTCTCAGGACCTACAGTTAGCAAACAGCCACATCAAACAGCATTTCACAACTCAATGAAGATTAAATGACTATATGAGACCCTACTGAGTCTCCAAACACATTCTATAATCATGGTAATATCAGTATGTACATCCTTCCATTCACTTTTCCTTCAAAGCATGAAGAAATGTCAAAATCCATAAATTCTACTTGTGTACCACAGTACCAAATGCTCAATATTTACACATACTGGTAATAGTTTTAATACTTTCTTATTACTCGTCAAAACTCAAACATTTTAAAAATAAAGTTAAGTTTGTTTTTCAAAACCAGGAATAATATATTGATAACTATATAAATATTTTAAGTGTTTTCAGTTATCACTATAAAATCAGTGAACACTTTACAAGAAAACTTTATCTAAAGAAATACATGGCCAATCGTTACTATGCCTGAGAAGTTATTCAATGTTGAAGAAATAGAAGGGATTAGTTTATCTGCCGATTCCTTACAAACATTTCTGGGGTTTTATTAGTCTATTTCTTTGCCTCTTCAGACCTGGAATAGTATATCATCTTGATTCTAAGGGATTGGAATGGTAATAGGATATCCCACCGGCTTGCTGAAGGGAGAGGACGTTCTCGTTTTCCGCCATGACTTTTTTATTAGTCAAACCACAGAAGTCACACCATGTTGGCAGAGGCGCATTTGATGTGAAGGAAAGCAGGGTAAACCTTCATTCCTCGCGTAAACTGATCCTTTCCACAGCACTGAAAGTGTTCCTATCGATGTGTTTATATGGTCATATATTTCTCTCCTTTCCAATTTACCCCGTTTCACATTTCTCCTCGGGCTGAGAGGCCTTAGAATGGCACAAACATTTTGGGGGGTTTGGCTAAGGCATGGTTTCTCAGTGAGGGTGATATTGCTCTAAACAGAGGCAAAACGTCTTACGTTTTATGTATATAGTGTATTTATATACATTAGTGTGCCCATTTAGACTGTATCTTTGGCATTAAAATAGGAAAAAATGTATATGACCGTTCTATGGAAAAAGATAACAAAAATGAAAAAAAGGGTTGAGAAGTACTGGGCTAAGGAGAATTACACTGGAAATACTTTTAGTTTAGGACCAGCGGCATCCACTTTGTCTGCAAAATCAAAATCATATTGGATGTGTTTGGATTTAGGTTACAAGAATGGATATACTTACGGTATATTGTTTGCTGTGCATAGTTGAGAGGAAAAAAATTGTGCTTTTCAGCAGATGTAATCCATAAGGATGTTTTAGTTGTACTGCTTCCCTGAGTAAGACAAGTAGTTATTAAATGGGGGTTCCTGTTTCTAATTAATGAAACTTAGTAGTAAAATGATTAAAAGGAAAAAAAAGACCCACTCTAACATTTACTGAGTGATCACTATGTCAGATAGTATTAAGCGCTTTAGGTACAGTAACTCATTAAATACACACACACACACACACACACACACACACACACACACACAGGAACTGAAGGAAGATACTCTTATTTCTCAAACACTGAGTTAATTAATTTACCCAGGATCACAAAGCTGGTAAGAGGTGGACTTGGAATTGAAACCTGGAAGGCTGATTTCGGAGCCTGTGCTTTTAACCATGACATTTCCTGCCTCCAAATAAACAAAACAGGAATTTGTGAAATGTGGATGAGTAATCAATGACCCTTCACTAACTGATGGACTAAGGCTCACATGAAACAAAGGGAAATAGGATCAAGAGCACGTTAGCAGCTGCGTCTCAAATAAGATTAACCTCTGCTTCCTCTGAGACACCTTGGGAGAGATGGGTCAGGATGCTGTAGGCCCAGAAATAAGAGCCAGACCTTGAAAAAGACTAAGTTCTAGGTCAGTGGCTCTCAACTGTGCCTGGCCATTAGAATCACCTGGGGAGCTGTTAAAAAAGTACTGGTGCCCAGACCCCACTCCCAGGATATTAACTCAATTGGTGTAGGACAGGCCCAGCCTTTGGCATTTTCTCAAGTTGATTCTGAGATCCTGAGTTGATTCTAAAGTGTAGACAGGTTTGGCACACTGCTCTAGGCACACTACAGACTGCTGCCATTGCTATTTTATACATTTCCTGTCCTGAAGCTGACATGAAACCCAAATCTAAACCCTTGGTGCCTACCCGGCCTCAACTTCAGCACATCCAAGGTCAGAGCCTGAAAGAAGCCCAGCCCCCTTGTGGAGGAGCCTTCATGACAATACCAATCCTGTCCCCTTGGGAAGAACCCTCACAGTCAGGTGACTTCAGCTCTAAGACCAAAAGAGGAAAGCAAGGGGGAGGGCGCAACGTCCTTCTTTGCTTCTCTCCCCTTGGAGTGATTTCACTCTACAAAGCTGGCACAATCGGTGCCTCCCTTGTTTTCCTTCCAAAGGTGACATGGGAAGAGAAAGGAATGAACTACTGATAGGATTGGGACTTCCTGTGAGCCTGGCTCCTAGCCTCCATTCACAGAGAAAGTAAGGAAACCGGGATCCGAGATAGTGGCTGTCTGTACTTCCGAAGGAAAAGCCATGGTTTCCGTTGTAATCCTTTTTATTGTAATCCTTCTTTTGTTGACTATTTTAAGTGAATTTGTTTTAAAGCCTCTTTCCTTTAAATGTTGCCCACATAGTCCATCAACCTTAGTACTGGCAGAGCAGAGCAGTTAAAGCAGGAGACAGGCGATAGGTGCACACTACTGTTAAATCAGCTACTAAGAACTAGGGCCAAGGGCAGCACTCCAGAAGTTCTGTCCTTGGGGCCCCAGAACCTCTGATTCCTGAATGACCTATGGCTGTGGAAGTGATTCATCCACTACAAGTCGACCTTGAACTTAAGCTATGCCTTAAAAGCGTGCTGGAGTCTCCTGTTAAAAGGCACGTTCTGGTAAGACTAACTTTACACCAAAATTCTATGTTGGAATTCATCTATCGGTGTGGAGCCACAGCTGTCCCAAAGGAGATAACTTGAAGAGGATGTTGACTGGGGTGTGGAAACATGTCTTTTCCAAGAGGAAAGAGTAACTAGGAAATCTTAACTGGAAAGAAAGCCAGGGTTTTCCTTAGCGACTTCACTGTTCTCTTTCAGAAGAAGTGGCAATGGAGAAAAACAGTTTCTTCCTCGTTTTAGAACACACACAAAAGAAAACCAATCAAGAGTTTAAAAAAATCTCCATTTCAGAGAAGCTAAAGCCTACAGCAAATAAAAGCCAAAGATATACTGACTTCTGGCATATGCTTTTCAATTCTGGAATTGTTTTCAATTCTAAATATAAAGAATCAAGGTGAAGAGAAATCTGTTACACAAGTGCAGACAAACAGGGTAAGATTAGATAATAATTGATGACAATTAAAAATTTGTAAAGTGCCTAATTGTTCTTAAGTGTTTCTATTTATTTAATAATTGTTTCTGTATTTTTTCAGTAATATGACTTGTATAGGTGTATCTTTTTTTTTTTTTTGCCTTGTTCACATTTTTAAGAATTTAAGTGGGAAAGAATATGCTTTTTTTAAATTTCTATGAATTGTAAGAAGCCTAGCTGCCTTCAAAGTCAGGCACTGCATTGTTAATATTGTGCCCTTTGGAGCCCTATCACCACACTCACCCACCTACTCTTCTACCAGACCAGAATGGAGGAGACCACCAGGTAGGATTAGATGAATGTGTCAGAGAGAGGTACCTGTACTGGGCCCTTTCAGATCCTCCAGTCCCTCTGGCTCCACACTCCCTTCCCCTCCTCCAACCAAACCCATGGTCCATCCTTTTAGTGATGTTCCTATTGACATTCTTGATTCTTTTCTTTCTTTCCACCACCTGTGCCTTCTTTGCCAAACATTATTAGGTTAAAGTACCCATCCAGTCTTCCTGTGCTTGCTTTTAACCTTAGAATGAAGTCACAAACCTGGGCTGAATGAATGCACAATGAAACCACACAGCGTGATCCTACTTGGGCCCTCACTGCTGATTGACAAGGCTCTCTCTTCTATGGATGCATTGATACAGGTCTCTAGACACTTACTCTAAACATTTCTATCAAGCCCAACTGCCATATTCACTCTCAAGAAACAGCTTTCCATCCTACTTAATGTAGACCAAGCCCACTCAAAATCGCCTATGTGTTCTTCCTTTTCAACTTATATTCTCTCTCTCTCTCTCTCTCACACACATACACAGCTTTCCTTCCTTTATATCTCTTTCCTAACTACCCTGTCAAGTTGATCCCAGAAGCATCATTCTCTCAAAAAAATCTCTTTGGGCACCTGGTTGCCTCAGTCAGTTGAGTGACCAATTCTTGATTTTGGCACAGGTCATGTTCCCAAGGTTGTGGGATCTGGCTCTGAGCTGAGCATGGGGCCTGTTTAGGATTCTCATTCATTCTCTCTCCTCTCTCTCTCTCCCTCCCTCTCCCCCACCCCTCTGCCCCTCTTCCCTACTTGCATGCTGTCTCTAAAAATAAAATAAAAAAGACTTTAATCTTATTTTAAAAATATCTTGATTCTGTAATCGTCCTCTTCCCACTGACATTTTTTCTTCTAAATAATGTTCTCTAGCACCTTCCAGTGTTTAAAAAAAATTTTTTTTTATGTTTCTTAGTTTTTGAGAGACAGAGAGAGATATCGCAAGCAGGGGAGGGTGAGAGAGAGAGAGGGAGATACAGAATCCGAAGCAGGCTCCAGGCTCTGAGCTAGCTGTCAGTACAGAACCCGATGCAGGTCTTGAACCCACGAACGTGAGATCTGACCTGAGCCGAAGTCGGACGCCTAACCAACTGAGCCACCCAGGTGCCCCCAGTTTTTTTTTTTCTTAAGAATCTCTCTCACAACACTGTTTTACCTTTTGTTAAAATTATTTCTGTATATATTTTATGATATTTACTAGAATGAAGATTCCTTAAGACCAGGAAATAAAATTTCAGCATCTTGTATTTCCTCCAAAGTCTAAGATTGAATCTTATACACAGTGTGGGCTTAATGAATGTGTATTTAATGAATGAATGAATAAATATCTCAGTATAGTTAAGTCATTCTTGGGTTTCTTCCTGGTGTCTGAAAGAACATCCACGGGAGTGCTCTGAACTTGCTTCAGTAAGACTTGTTAGCGTTTGGAAAGCCTGAACTGTCCTGGACAGTTACCTTCTCAGTGTAATGTGATGCCATGGTCGCTTAGTCAATGCTTCTCCATCTTACTTAATGATACTGGAAACTACACAGTTAGGTATTAATCCCCTTGACTTAAATCTTCAGCCCCTCTTTAAAGTTGTAACTGTTAAAAAATAAATAATTAGTAACAGTTGTAACAATTTCTGGGAAAGGTATTGCATTTAGATTGCAGTAAATTAATTTTTCTGATATTTTCCTTTGCACCGAATGTCATAGGGAGAATAGAAATATCATTGTTTTTGTCCATGGGAAATAGAGGCAGAAATAGATGCTGTGGGGTTCCTTAACAGATCCTCTTTGATTCTTTCCTTCCTCTCCTCCATCTGTGCTTTCCTTGCAAAACCCAATTAAATTAAAGCCCCCATCCAGGCCCAAATCACAGCAGGGATCCTGTGAACCTACAATAGCCTCCCGTGTTGTTCTCCCTATGATGTAGTATGAAATCCCCAAGGGTCGGTGCTCTCATGGGCACTGTCCCCAGAAGGGCACAAGTAAAATGTAATTAATGGCAGACTGGAATCACGCTTCAATTTTGTTTCTGCTATAGATAAACTGAAGGGCAATTCTGATCCTCATCTATGAATGGATTGAACTCAATTTTTCTGATCATGCAAGTACAGGTTGTGATTTTCAAAACAGGGAAATGGCAGTATATGATTTGTGTTATTTTTCCTTCTAAATTTCCATAATTGCAAATGTCCTATACTTCATATACTTTCATTTACCAGAAAAAAAAGGTAAACTAAAGCAAAATTAAGAGTACATTAATTACAAGCTTTAGGGGAAAAAACGTGGAAATATCTCTGGGTCTAGAATGTTTTTCCTTAGATTAATGTTGGTGAGAAATTGTTCTTTCTAGTAAACAAAGTCATAGTTTGTTCTAGTCTCCACCAGTCCTTTCTTTTTTAAATTTATTTTTTAAATTCAAGTTAGTTAGCATACAGTGTAGTAATGGTGTCAGAAGTAGAACCCAGTGCTCATCCAGGGCCCTCCTTAGTGCCCTCCACCCATTTAGCCCATCCCTCACCCAGTTCTCCTCCAGCAACCCTCAGTTTGTTCTCTGTATTTAAGAGTCTCTTATGGTTTGCCTCCCTCTCTGTTTTTATCTTATTTTTCCTTCTCTTCCCTTATGGTCATCTGCTTTGTTTCTTAAATTTCTTAATGAGTGAAATCATATGATATTAGTCTCTGCCAGTTTTTAATCATCAGGTTAAGAAAAATGTTTTAAGAATTATTATTGAATAATTATAGGAAAGAAAAGGCCAGGAAAAAGACCTACTGATATAAAATAAAGATGCCCCTCACTCTATATAATTATAGTAGATATTAAATCTTGATTATCTGCAACATTCACACACAGACACACACACATACACACACATCTCCATACACAGAGTCATGTAGAGGGCATTTTCCTGCTAGGCATATATCTGGCTTCATCATAAATTTCTCATTTACTATGTCCCTATGCTTGCTTGCAGGGTCTCAGTTTCCCCTTAACATCTCCCACGGTTAATTGAGAGCACCAATACAAAACGTGGACTTCATATGTGTTCGTCTTACATCTGCCACACATTCCCACAGTGCCCACAGTTCAGAGGGCCTTTGGGAGGAGCATCAGTACAGCCCCTCATGAGAGAAACATCAAGGCCCATGCCAAGGGTGCTTCTCCAGTGCTCCCAAAGCTGACAGTTCTGAAGGGAACACAGCCATGGCAGCTCCTCAAAGGAAGCAGCCTCTCTAGAACTTGGTGTGCTTTGTCACTCCATCTATCCAAAACACACCTCCTTTGCAACTATCTTTTCCCATTCTGTCAATAAATTATATTAAAAACACACACACACACACTTCCTTTGCCCATTGGCTTTCTCTTCCTTAGTTCAAAGGTGGCAGAGGATAAGTACCATATCCACTCTATTATATATGCTTAAGCCCAGTTCTAGAAGCTACACAGAGAACAGAAGCTATACCACCATTCCATTTTCCTCAATTTATTTTTTCTGCTGTGGCTCAAATCCCAGAAAACTTCTCCTGCCTTTCCCTCCATCTTCCAAATTCTCCTGCTTTTCTTTGGATGCAAAAAACTACGGCTGGGGGTGGAGGCAGGTGGGTTAGAAGGAGAGGATGTTCTTTATGTTAGCAGTGTACAAGTCCTGGTCAATCAGTCAAATGTCCTATGGTAATTCATACACCCAAAGACACCACCTTGTCTTTTAGTCAGTAAAATCACATCACAGGCCATCTTAGGGTATAGGTTTTGAAACCAAGAGTTGTGTACCATTTGCTAGCAACCCCCACTGAAATCCTCATGCATGCTAGGAAAGTCTAACAGATTGTTTCCAACTGATGCATCTTTCATTTGTACAAATAGGACTGGGATTTCACAAGTTCATGCGACATCGCTTTGGGGACTGCTGCCTATCCAGCTCTTTACCACTCGGCCTGCCAGGCCTCCAATCAGTGGCACCTAAAGTTAATGTCAGATGACCTTCAAGTGCTACCCCAAACTGACCTCAAACTAAAGACAGACGTTGGAAGACAGTCAACAAACTTCGAAAAACCTCGGAGTAGAACAGCTGACTACATTTCCATAGCCACTATCCCCTAAAATATTTAGAGATTTTGAACTTACAAAACAAACAAACAGAAATCCCTGACTCTTTTCCCATCTGGCTTTTAAGTCAGATGAGCATGTTTTTTTTCCCTCATTGACACACCATCTAAGTAGTTCTTAAAGATGAGAGAGAAGAGAAAAAGGAGTGGGATAAGAAGCAGATAAGGGGAATGCAGCGAAACAAAGGGATGCAGTGTAAGTGTGAAAAAGAAAGAGAAAGTGAGGAAAGCCTGTAAGACAAACTATCTTAATTTCATTGTAGACAGGAAACACTGCTAGAATTGCTGATTCAAGTACTTTGAGACTATTTTAAAAACCAGTGCTTTGTTCCGAAGACAGAACTCCAAGGAAGAAACTTTTCCCCTCTGCTTGTTGCCACGGTTATGACACTCAGGGAAAGCACACACCTTTGTTTTCCCCCAAGTCACTCTACAACTAGACTTAATTTCTTCCATTAAGTGGGTCTTTTAAAATACAGCCTTGAATCTAGGAGTTAAGTGGAAAATGTTCATTAGCAATCAAGAATCCTTTCCAGTTAGTGGTTAGCTCCTGGGGAGGAATTTCTCTTTGCATGGTCCTTCATCTTTGAAGGCGATCAAACACATTGATGCAAAATAGGGTTATGAGACCATTTTACCTGGCTGTGATCCAAGAAGAGGTTTATTGGGCATTACTTTATGAAAGAAAGTTGTTAAACTATAGTAAACACCCACAGATATCTGAGACCAGGAATGAATCAGAAAGTTAAAAATAGTCCTAAAACCTGATCATTTCCTTTTCTGTGTCATCTACACAGGGGTGAATAGGTTAATATATTTCAGACAGTTAAAAACAGGACAGGATATGGAGTCCTTGAGAACTCCTTCCTACAAAGAAGCCAACATTAGCCTCCGAACCTCAAATTTACCAACCCTGATACAGGTCATCATGATGTGGATTAGCAAGTGACAGGATCGAGTTATCTAGCTATGAGATGGTGTACAGTTGTAAAGCCAGAAAACACTTGAGAGTTATAATAAGAATTAGACAATTAAGAATCAGATTCCTTTCTACCTTGTGACTGATTGGCTTTTCTGATTAGGCTTCTAGAGATAGTCCTACAGGGATACCTTCCCTTTCCAAAGTATGTTACCACCCCAGTAGCTAGATTCCTAGAATCATGTAAATTAATGAGAATTAAAAAAAATTAAACACCTGGTTGAAAGCATGGCGTGGTTCTACTGTTTTGTTAATACGGCTTGAGGTCTTTTGCTTACTCTCGGGTTAAAACATGGTGTACTTGCACTACCCAAGGTTCAAAGGAATTGACTCCATGTTGTCAATGCTATAGGGAAGTATTTCTGAGGGATGAAATCAGCAACTGCTTATATTTTAGTTTTGTGTGTATCAACTCAGGAGTAAAAAGCAACCCTCTTCTTTCCTACCCAGAGTGAGAAGGCCACAGAATGCTTGCTACCTGCTTTCTGGAGCCTGACATCCATGATAAATTACCAGTCTTTTTTCTGAAAACCAGATACACACAGTGCTAGAAATATAAAATTTGTTCTTAGTCCACAGAAGAATAATTTATCCTGAAGGTCATGATCTGCTGTAGTAGTCTGTGACACACTGCAAAATTTATATGAGATTTCTTCCTTTGATTGAATCAAACACATTTGTGAACTCTAATTTAGCAACATTTCCCTTGACCATATGGGCCTCAGACAGCAATCATGCTCCACAATTCTATGAAAAATATCACTCTGGTCCTCCTACAAAGGGTTATTCTTTTTCTTTATTGAGTCAGCCTCAAGACTGCAGTTGTTCAGTTATGAGGTAAAACAAGGTATCTCTATATCTGTTATTACCTTCAGCTTAATTCTTCATTGCTCCCTTGACTGTGGCTTACTTGAGTTTTCCCTGGGTATTTTTCCTTTTTTCATTAGGGATTTTTATGACACCAATAATATATCCATCATGTTAAATTCCAGTCTGCTTTGTTCACTTTATTTGTCAGACTATTCGGGCTGGAAAGCTTAAGGGCTTAATCAGGCAATATTTCAGTTTTCTATGTTGTAACAAATCTCCTTTAATTTATCAGACAAAACTCATTATGTGATATATCCCTCTACCATAATTTTAAGACAGGAAGCCACAAATTACCTCATTTTACATAACTCTGAGCTCTGAGTCACTTAGAAGGGCTGATTAGAATCACAGAATCTAAATCTTGAAGGGAATAGAGTTCATCTCACTGACTTATCATAGGAATCACCTAGGTTGCTCTTTGTTTTTTTGTTTGTTTGTTTTTTTCTAAAGTACAAGATTTCTTCTCCCTTCTCCCCACCCCCAGAAATGCTGATTTTCTAGGTCTGACTTGGAGTTCAAGAATGTATTTTCTAGAAGTTTCCCTAGGTGATTCAGAAGATTAGGTGTCAGAGATCTACTAATGCAGTTCCCTCTTCCTTCAAATGGAGAAATATTTACTTTAACGTCCTTGGTTTATGAACATCGAGCTTTTGTAGGAATGGTATAAGAAATTAGACCTTTCCTGTAGAGCTGTGCTTTATCACTTGACATAGTGCATTCATCGTCAACATCTTTCTGCAAACATGTGTTAATGCTTAAGCTGAATCCTGGTACTGTTAATAGGAACTATTTGTGAAGGGCCCATAATAGGCAGGTATTATACAAAACATTTTACAAATAATATGATTAATCTTTAAATAGTCCTGCAAGATGGATTTGTTAATTGTTCCTATTTTATGAAGAAGTTTAGAAGAGCTGGAATTTAAGCCCATATGGGCTCTGTAGCTCATGTTTTCAAGTGTTTCATGTATACTATCCAGTTCCAAAATAATTACACAGAGAAGTATATATTTTGCTTTTTTTAATTAAGAGAAGTTTTTTATTTTCCTCAGCCTCAGGAATATGCTTAATGTTTTCTGGCCATCTTAATTATGCAAAATTAATTACAACCAATAATTATTGACCACTTATGTCCCAGGTACTTCATGTGTTAATTATAATACTGGTAATCCCTATGGGGATATACTAGCTATGTCTATAAGATGTTTTAGATTTTAATTTTCCACTTCTTTACAGACCTTTGAAAAATAGGGCAGATTCTTACCTACTGGGGAAGATTTAAACATTGTACTACTAGAGAACAGATAGATTTCCCAAAATCTGTACCAGCCGTCTAATTCTGTATATAGGTTATATTAACTTTCTATTTCCTGTCAAATTATAAGCTGGTACCAGTGCATTTGTGGATTGAACAGGCTCTACAAGATCACAATGGTTCACTTTTCCCATGAGTTCAATATTATATTGAACTTTTTTGAATTATATTTTTTGAATTTTTCTGAAGCCAGGAAAAAATTCACCCAAAAATCCAAACAAACCTCAAGGTGCTATTTTCAAAAGGGAGGATTTTTTTGGCCACAAGCAGTGGGCTACCTTTTCAAGTGATTGGAGTAAAACTTAGCTCAAGTTACATATAGTCTCTTTTTCTTCTTCCATTCAGTCTAAGAATGATGTCTAGATAAACTAGAAAAAATTCTTAACAATGAGAATAACTTTTTTAAACTTGAATCTTTGAATATAATTCTAATTTTTTAATAAAGGTAAAGTCATGTGTATAAAGTCATAGTGAAATCTATGGTAATGAAAATTCACTATATACTCTAAACTTTTCACTTCTTAGGTGTTCTTTAATATAAAAATGATTAATTCAGTAAACATTTCCTTATGGCCTGTGATGTTCCAGAAATCATGCTACCCACTAATAAATGGAGATGAATGAAATAAGGGCTTTACTCCTTCTTTTATGTTACTAAATTAAACTACATCACAGTCTGCTGATTTACCATCTTTTACCTACAAAAATGCAATTTCATGTGGTTCGACCTAATAGTTACTATATTGTATTGTACTGATTTATCATCAGAAGGATAAGCAGGCATTCCTACGAGGAGAAATAGAGTGGAAGATGATAGGAAAACTTCCTCATGCCCAAACTACAGAGATCATTTTGAATCCTGTAGCCCAGGAGAACCACTGAAGGTTGCTACAGTGTTCTGGCATAAGGACAAGATGGAAAAAACAGTACCCATCTGTCTTGTCAAAAGAGTAATATAATGTTGATAGTAGTTTAAGGGATGAATGCAAGGAAGAGATGGATGCCATGAGATTAGTTGTGAGTTTGTTCCATTAGTTCAGGTGAGAAATGTTGAGGACTTGACTAAATCTGTTCTACAAAAATTATAGACAATATTTATGAAAATAACAAGATGGCTATAATGGTTAATTTTATGTGTCAACTTTACTGGGTCATAAGGTGCCCAGATACATGGCCAAACATTATTCTGGGTGTGTCCAGCAGGGTGTGTCTCTATGAGATTAACATTTCAATCAGTAGACTGAAAGAGGCTGATTGCCCTTCCTGGTGTGGGCCTCATACAATCCATTGAAGACTTAAATAACACAAAAAGGCTAAGAGGGAACTCTTGACTGACTGACTAAGCTGAGACATTGATCTTTTCTGGCCGTTAGAGTGGAACTTACACATTGGCTCTCCTGGGTCTCCAGCTTGCCAAGTGTAGACATTGATACTTCTCAGCTTCCATAATTATGTGAGTCAATTCCTTATGATCAATCAGCCTATCTATCTATCTATCTATCTATCTATCTATCTCCTATTGGTTATGTTTTTCTGGAGAACACCTAATAGTTTTTGGTACTGAGAGTAGTTCTAGAAACAGAGAAGGTTAAGAATGTGTTTTCTGAATTGTTTCTGGGGTTTCTGGAATTGGTCCTCTATTCTGATTAGATTTAAAGATGCTACTGGCTCTATGTCCAGTAATAAAGAAAGCACTGATATTCCATGATGTGGTCTGGAATAAAGATTTATCAGAAGACTCTGATGAAGCTGGGGACATTAAGCATCTAAATTCTGATGAGTTTTGTCAGTGGAAGAGGCCTCCCCATTCCCAGTGGAAATAGTCTCTACCCCTGTACATGAGGGTGTACATGAGTGCAGGGGAGGCTGGGTCCCCTTAGGAAGGACCCTGGTATATTACCAAAAATTTATACTGCATTGCCTGAGGAAACTCTAATGATCTCTCTTGAAGCAGCTGCTGTAAAGACGATGCTGATCCTCCCTAGGACTACCCCTGCCACCCATCCTTGCTTGCAGACCTGTACCAGCAAGTCCCTAAAGGCAGGGTACAAAGTGTGATCCATGAGGAGATATGCTACACTTTAAAAGAATTACGTGAATTTTCTAAATTATACAGATATCCAGAAAACATGTATAGGAATGAATATTAAGAGTGTGGGGTAATGGTGGAAAAGTTTATTCAGGCCAAATTTATTGATATCAGCTCAGTAAACAAAGATTCTGCATTTAACACTGCAATTTAGGGGATTAGAAAGAACTCTAACAGTTTGGTTGGTTGGCTAAAGATGGATCAAAAAGTGGCCCACAACAAGCAAGCTGGAAATATCAGAACTTCCTTGGTTTAATGTAGAGTGATTGGAGAGATTGAAATGTTAGAGTGGATTTGTCATTTAGATGACACACTGGGAAAGTGCAGAAGACATACTTTTCATGATGACTGTGGGAAATAAATGAGTAACTATGAGGGAGCTCCAGCACCCTTAAGAGCTATGTGACCACTCTTCTCTCTAGGCCAGACCTTACAGTGGGACTATAGTTACTGCACCAAGAAATCTACATGCAATGAGACTAACTAGATCATGAGGTGGCAGGAGCCAAGTGCAGCACTCAGTCACCGGAGGCCATGATAGACAGCAGGGCCAGAGCAACAACCAAACAGTCTCACTAGCACAGACAAGCGAAGGTGGTGACTTAGTTGATCTTGGTGTTCCAGAAGTAAAATACACAGAAAGCCGATTAAATTCTTCCTTGATCTGTATAAGCAGGAAAGTTCTAGGTCAAGTGAACAAGTCTAGCCTGAATTATAAATACAGAGAGTCATAGCCCCTCAAATAGTTTCTAGACTTGAGCCAGTTTACTAACCAAAATTCCCTAAGTGAAGGGGAGACTGGGTTTCCTAAGGAAAGACCCAGGTACACTACCAAAATTTACACTGTCAGTCTTCCTCCCCTCCTTCCCCAGAGGGATTTATGGCCTTTTACTGAAGTAACTGTGCACATGGAAACAGGAAATAAGCATACCTTTCAGGGATTACACATATTGGCTCTGAACTGATACTAATCTTAAATAAGATTCAAAACATCATTTTTGTTCAGTCAGAATAGGAGCATATTATAGAGGCCCGGTGATTGAACAAGTGTTAGCTCAGGTCTGTCTCACAGTGGGCCCATTGGGTCCCCAAATGCATTTTCCAGTTCCAAAATTCATAATTGGAATTGATATTCTCAGCAGTTGCCAGAATCCCCACATGGCTTTTAATTTTTTTTAATTTTTAAATTTTTTAAATTTGTTTTTTTTACATTTATTTGTTTTTGAGAGACAGAGAGAGAGACAGAGTATGAACAGGGGAGGGACAGAGAGAGAAAGAAACACAGAATCTGAAGCAGGCTCCAGGCTCTGAGCTAGTGATCAGCACAGAGCCTGATGCGGGGATCAAACCCACAAACCTTGAGACCATGACCTGAGTTGAAGTCGGACATTCAACCTACTGAGCCTCCCAGGTGCTCCTCCACCTGGTTTTTGACCTATAGAGCGAGGGCTAGTACAATTGTGGGAAAGGACCAGTGGAAGCCACAAGAACTGTCTTTACTTATGAAAATATAAATCTAAAGCAATACTGCATTGAGTACTAACTTGCAGAGACTAGTGCCATCAAGGACTTAAAAGATGGTGGTGATTCCTACTACATCACCATTCGACTAGCCTATCTAGTTCTTTAGAAGCAGATGGATCATGGACAATGACATCAGATTATCCTAAATTTAACCACTAGATGTGGTTTCATTGCTTGAGCAAATTAACACATCCATTGGTACCCAGAATGCAACTATTGATCTAGCAAATGCCTTTTTCTCCAGCCCTGTCAATAAGGACCCACCTTTGGTTTCAGCTGGCAAGGCCAGCAATATACCTTCACTGTCCTACCTCAGGGATATATTAACTCTCCAACCCAATGTCAGAATTCAGTTTGCAGGGATCTTGATCACCTTTCACTTACACAAGATCTCATACCAATTCAATACGTTGATGGCATTATGCTGATTGGACCTAGTGAGTAAGAAGTAGCATTTACTCTAAGTTTATTGGTAACATATTTGCATGCCAGAGTGTGAGAAATAAATATGACAAAAATTTAGGGGCCTCAGTCACATTTGTAGGGTTCCAGTGGTATGGGCACCTTCTAAGGTGAAGGATGGATCTAGCTTCTCCTACAACCAAAAAAGAGGCACAATGCCTAATGGACCTCTTTAAACTTTGGAGGTAACATCTCACTCATTTGGATTTGTTCCTCTGGCCCATATATCACGTTATCCCAAAAGTTACTAGCTTTGTGTGGACCTCAAAATAGGAGAAGGCTCTGCAATGGGTCCAGACTGCTATGCAAGCCTGCTCGGCCACTTGGATCATAAAGTTCAGTAGATCCAATGGTGCTTAAAGTGTCAGTGGTAGACAGGGATGCTGTCTGGAGCCTTTGGAAGATCCCTATAGGTGAGTTACAGAGATTTTGGACCAGAATCCTGCAATCCTCTGCAGATAACTACTTCCCTTCCAAGAAACAGCTCTTGGCCTGCTACCGAGCCTTCACAGAAACTAAATGCTTAACCATGGACCACTGACAAATGTAACATGAGCAGCCTCCCATGAACTGGTTTTATCTGACCCACCAAACCAGAGAGTTGGAAATACACAACAGGATTCCTTCATCAGATGGAATATATGTGATCAAATCTGATCTGGCCCTGAAGGCACAAGTTATAGAAAGTGCCCAGATGCTCATAGTTTCCACTCCTGCTACACTGATGTCCCTCTCCCAGCTTGCACCTATGGCCTCATGAGGAATTCCTTATGATCACTTTATTAAGTACTTTATTTTCATGAACTTACAATGGCCTTGAGGTGGGTATTATTATTTCCAGTTTCATTCCCATTTCAAGGAAGCTGAAGCACAGAATAGGCAATACCTTGCCTGAGACCATTTGGCTGGAGTTAGGGTATGATACCAAACAGTCTGATGCCAAGATGTCCCTTTGACAAACATGCCATACAATATTTTCTAAAATCCCACAGGGTAAATTTTGGAGGTCTCTTTTAACCTTGCTGTTATTTTTACTAAATTTCTATTTCTCTTTACTGGAAAGGAATGATTGTATAAGAAAGAGTAAGGAGAGCAAGAAAGCTATGTATCCAAAAGATACTTCAGTTGAATGGTATTTAGTTAAGTTAAATTATTCTAAAAATTAGCAATAACAGAGAAAGTGACTTAGGTCTTTTCTTGTAGACACAGGATTTTTAGGAGGAGTACTGTTTATTTTTCACCCCCAAACCCAAAGGACTTAAAGTGTTGGAAAGTATCCTATTGCTTAAGTCTCCTTCCTTCCCACACTAAATTTTCTCATTTACTCTAATTCCAACCTTGAGTTTAATGCACACCATAGAAACTATAGTGAACACTGTATTATGTACTTGAAAGTTGCTAAGAGAGTAGACATTCAGTGTTCTCATGTACATACACACACAGTAACTATGTGAGGTGACGGATGTGTTAACTAACCTTACTATGGTAATAATTTCATAATATATATGTATGTCAAATCATCATATTGTACACTTTATATTTACACAATGTTCTATCAATTATATTCCAAGAATGTGGAAAAAAAATTAAAACTGACCTAAGAAAACAGCATTTACAGTGTCCTTAAAGTGATCAGAATCATAGTTCCTCAAATAATTAGCAATTTCTCAGTTTGTTTTCAAAATATGGTACCATCTGTTATCATAAAAAGCCCAAGTAATATTAGATATAGTTTGGTGGACTTTCCTCAGAGAGACAAATAGTATCTAGTTTCTCTTTTGAAAACTGTTTCCTCACTCGCTACTAGGTACAAGAAGCAATAAATATAAGAGCAGAAATCAGTCAAATATAAAATAGACAAACTATATAGATAAAGTCAATGAAACCAAGAGTTGATTCTTTAAAAAATCAATAAAATTCATAAACCTCTAGCTATAATAATCAAGACAAGAAAGCATTTACAAACTATCAAAATCAGGTATGAAAAAAGGAGATACTAATACAAATCCTACAGATATTTAAAGGATAATTAGGAAATATTACAAATAACTTTATGCCAAAAAACGTGACAACTAGATGAAATGGATAAATTATTTTAAAGATAGAAATTACTAAAACCCTTGTAAGAAGAAATAGGAAACTTAATAGTCTTAAATCTACTAAAGAAATTGAGTTCATAATTATAAACCTTCCAATAAAAGATATTTAGGTCCAATTTTTCTTTTTTTTAAATAATTTTTAAATGTTTATTTATTTTTGATAAAGAAAGTGTGAGAAAGTAAGGGATAGAGAGAGAGGGAGACAAGAATCTGAAGCAGACTGCAAGCTCTGAGCTGGCAGCACAGAGCCTGATGTGAGGCTTGAACCCACAAACCACAAGATCATGACCTGAGCCAAAGTCAGACATTTAATCGACAGAACCACTCAGGCACTCCAGGTCTATTTTCTTCACCAGAGAATTTTATTAAACATATAATAGAATCTATTTCAGAAAAATAAGGATAAGGGAACACTTCCAAACTCACTCATTTTGGAAGGCAAGTATTACTCTGATACTAAAATCAGTCAGATATCACAAAAAAAGAAAAATTATAGATCAATCTCTCTCATGAACATAAATGCAAAAGCCCTGAACAAAATATTAGCAAATCAAATCCAGTAATGATATTAAAAAAATACATCATGAATAAGTGAGGTTTATCTTATCCACCTATCCTAGGTGGGAGAGCTAGGAGAGAAATTATCAGCCAACTGCTTTCCATCTTCTATGCCTCAACAGTCAAAGTTTGGCACATGGTACATTAACTCCTCTAAACTTCTTGGTTGTCCTGCCCTGCTTGTCCAGGTAGCTGCTGCTGCTGGAAAAGCCAGATACCACGCCTTATATTAAGATGCTTCATTTGAGACCAGAGTAATAGGAGATGCCGACTCTCTATAGGTTTAGTCAGACTACATCTGCATTCTCAACAGGTGTAACAGAGACCATACTGGAGCCAGCAATCACTCTGAGGAGGTGGTGACAGCACGTGGTGTTAGGCAATGACTTCCCAAGTGACTGTAATGGTGGCCAGGGTACTTCAGTGACCAAGCAGCAATAACCCAGAGGGCAGGTGGGCCTTAGTGAATTTGGAGAGGTGCATAAATCAGGTCTGATGCAGTTTCTAAAAGACTAATTGCCATGGGTAATCGGCTCACAGTTTGAAATAGCCATCTAACATTTGGCCCGTGATTTTAAAAATCCTTTGGGATAATTTTCCCAAAAATGTTTCACAAGCTGGTGTTTATAGGCAATACACAAAAAGCTGCTGAGTTTTCTCAAATTTTGCATGGGGTAGACTTTACCTGAACCTCAATTAATTATCTATGGCAGAAGTCTGAAATATTTTTCTTCTACCAAGATGCATACCCAGATGATATACCAGAACACCATATACTCCCATGGGCTTTCCTGAGATGGGGTGCAACCCCTGGTGTACTCAACATAACTTGCTTCTTCTCTCCCTCTCCCTCTTTCTCTTACTCAAGGGAATGTCTACCAGAGAGCCACATAGGGATAACTGTGCATATATATACATATCTGAAATGAGTTCTATTATTGTTAAGAGAGTGAAGTACAGTGCTTAAGCCTGTGAGCTCTGGAGCTCTTAAACAACCCAACTTCTGCCACTTTCTAGTGATTTTACCTTGGACAAATATCTTCACCCCTTCTTCTTTATTTTACCTTATCCATAAAACACAGATAATGATGATATTCACCAAATTTGGTTGTGTGAGAAATAAATCAACTCATTTCTTCCACCAAGAGTGAGAATTACTGAGGTAGACCAGTGCCTAGCATATACTACACTTTCACTATTGTTACTTCCTAGCAGTAGCTAATTACTTGTGATTATTATTTGGAAACTATTATTTGTAACAAATGACTTCATTTACCTGTGTAAATTGAATGCCACTGGCATCCAATTCAATTCAATGAATAGAAACCACATTCTATAAGAAAGGTAGAAACTGTGTATTTTGAATTTGCTATCATTCTTTTCTTTAATAAAACTAAAAATGTAAGTCATGTGTATAGTAAAGTACCAACCTCAATAAGGTATATTCTATTTCTATAAGTTAGATCTGTTACTAAGAGCTGTAAGATTCTGAGTTCTTTACTAAAAAGTTTATTCTGGAGTAAGGGTAAGTTAAAAATTGGAAAATATTAGAACTTGTGTCTGAGAACCATTGATAGAAATGAGCTCATGTACACAGGTAGGTGGGAGAACTGTAGAGCGAGGTAAGACAGCGTGGGCTCAAACAACAAGTTCTCTAAGTGGGTGTTTGTCTTTTTCATGGGCTGTTTTCTTGCCAGGCATGAGTTCTCTGTTGTTCTTAAACAGACATGGTTTAGTAACAGTTACCTCTTTGGGCACCTAATCATAGATCTACCTTTTCTGTTAAAAACAGCTTCATCCTTTGAGCATCTCAGGACAAAAATCTTGGTCTGGTCTTTGTTTCATCTGCCTTTAGCTTCTGTATTCAATTTGCCATTATGTTCTCTAGTTGTTTCCTCTAATTTACCCAGGGCCTCATTCTGTACATAGCCAGTTTTTGTTTCCAAAATACATTTACCTTCTTATATATCTATTTCCTCCAGGATATAAACATCTACTCCAAGGCAGCATTGTGTTTACCATCTTCTCTCAAAACTTAGCACCTAAGTGTCTGGAGTGGCATGCTCTCAGTGTTTATTAACTGGGCATTGTCTTCTGTCCTTTGTCTCTTTTCACTACTGCTAAGACTTCCCTGTCTGAGGACTACCTGCCATGGAGAGCCCGAGAGAGATAGTAGGACCCTTGAGCAGAACCCATGACCACTCTACAACAAGAACGTCATTTCTTTGAAGTCAGGCTTTACTTATATATCATATACATTTACTTTATATATGTTTGATATAAAATAGTGTTTTCAATTACTTACAGGCTAAATGATCTTTCCCACAAAATCTTCAAGTAAAATTAATGCTCATGAACATTTTGGGGAGTGAAGGTGACAGGGTGGTATATACCCTGATTTGAAAAGCACACTTTTATTTTGTCCAGCATGCCTCTATCAATCAGATGAGTGTTTCTCATACACATTCTAATCATGTCCAATCTCTACTTAATAATTTATAAAATTCCATGTGTTCTCTGAATTAAGCCCAAACTCCCCAATCTGGCTTCTATGTGCCCACTGTCTCATTTTTCCTCTCCAGGTGAACACATCCCTCTAACCAGATTATCTGCTGTCTGTCCCTTATGTCATGCTCAATTTTATCTCTAGATCTTTGAACTAATGCTCTAAAATGCTGTATCTTCATTATTCTGTTTTTCTTAACACTTCAAGAACCAACTCATACACTTCCTCTAAGAAAAATACAGCAACTCAGGGTTTTTGGGTTTGTTTTTTTTTTTTTTGCCTTATCTACCATCCTCTGTTAAAATACTTTATTACAATTAATCATTGTTTCAAGCATTTCCTTTATCTTTTCAGCAACTTTTAAGGGAGGGAACCAGGGTTAATTTGCCTTTGTATCTCCCACATGGTGCAGAGTGGATCTTAGGAAAATCAAGGAATATTAGCATTGTTCTAGACTTCTGTGGCCATTGAGTCTAATCTTGTATAGTAGTAATACATTCATTTATTTACCAAACATAAATTTTTCCCAGCTTTATTGAAGATATATTTGACAAATAAAAATTGTGTATATTCAAGGTGCATAATGTGATGTTTTGACATAAACATAAATTGTGAAATTATTACCACAATCAAGCTAATTAACATATCTATCACTTCACATAGTTGCAATCATTTACCAATCGTTGCACATAGCTGAATTGAGGCTTTATTTTGTAAAAGGCAATATGTGTAAAATTTTTCACCTTAATATATTTGAAGAGGTTGAAGAGGTTCTTGGTCTCGCCTGATATTTGTCATGACAAAAAGCTTAGTTCTTCACAAGAAGGTTTGTTTTTTTTTGGACAACTGTGTAAGTTCTTTTTTTATGATGGTCTAAAATATATTTTCTGATCTTAATTCTGTTTCTGGAACAATTTAGAATAAATCTAATATTTTTTCCATATAACAGTCCTTTGGTATTTATCTCATTTAATTTTTTTTTACAATTCTATCCTCTGCTGATATTAAAATCCTCATCTTTTGTTACTCATTCATTGTTCATCTTCTATTATAACTTCACGGTTTCTAGACCCTGCCTCCTCTTAAGTGTCTTCTTCCAAACACAACTGAATTTGCCACAGTTCTTTGGTAACTGAATATGGAAGTATTACTGGAATATTACCACTATAAGTATCTGTTGATTAATCAGGGTACTTTAACATTTTAGCCTAGAGACCAGTGTCTTAAATGACACACTGACATGTCTTTTTTTTGTCTGTATCATCAGTCCAATCTTAACTGTCCTCTCAAAGTCAAGCCTGTTGACAACAATCAAATCTCAAACTATTTTTTTATTTAAAAAAATAACTAGCAAAAATGCATTGCCGTTCCTCTTTGCAACCCAAGGAAATCACAATGTAGTAAAACCCACTGTATTCTTCACACAGAACCAAGTGCTAGGTGTATCGTAGTGAACAGAGATGGCTTCTGCTATCAAGGAGTTTCAAATTAATAAAATTATTATAAAACAAACAAGATAAGGAAATAGAGTAAAAATGGTGGGTCTTACTTAGATAGGGTAGTAAGGAAAGTTTTCTCTCTGGCACTGACATCTAGCTGAGATCTAAAGGAAAAAAGAGGCTGGTATACCAAACAAGGAAGACAGTCTTCCAGGAAGAGAAAACCAATTCTGCAACAACGTTAGGGAGAACAGCCTAAACTAAGTTTCAAAACCAGAGTCTAGAGGGACAGGGCAAGAGTAGAACAAGAAAAGACTGAAAAGGTAGGCAAAGGCCAGGTTACGCATGATCTTGAAGGTCATGGGAGATTTTGAACAGGACAGAACTCAGAATTGGCTTTTGATTTAAAAAAATATTCTGGCTGCTAGAAACCAAGCCAGGAGGCAATTGTAGTGGTGCAGGAAAAAGATGATAATGAGTAACTTAGCCCTGGGAGGCTGTAGTGGAGCTGAAGATAAGTTGATAATTTGAGATATATTATGGAGATGCCAACATAAGTTTGCTGCTATCTCATCTATCAAAAAATATGTATCAATTCATGAATTCTCACAAACCAAACAGAGGGATTTTCATGCAATCCATAGGCACATCAAATAAATAGATTTTTTGTTGTCTTTTAAAATCCAAAAGACCCCCAACATGTAGCAGAGTTTCTATTCACATTGATAGGAGGTGGCTGTTCCTATATCAGACTTGAAACATCTGGCACTATGTATTCTGAAAACATGAATGAAAAAGGTGGGTAATCGAAAACAGTCACTGAGACTATATTCTCTGCTCCTTGGAATAGAACAGTGGATCCCAGGCTCATTCCGGGTTCATGTTATAAAACATTAATTTGATTTAGCCTTAGATTTGTGAGTTGATATTTCATGAAAACAGATTTCTCCTCATTATATGAAAGAACTTTCCCATAATTGCCCTTTGAATATATAAACTTCAGGACTAATTATCTGTCAGACATCCTGTCTTCTCCACTTTTTACTGAGTAGTCATTTAATTCACCTAGAGATATCAAGAGAATGACTTGCTTTGCTTTTAGGGACTTTAAAATAAAAGCTGAACTTATTGGGTGTCAGAAAGGAAATTAGCACACTATCCTAGAAGCTGATAATTTAAAAAATTCTTGGATAATAAATATCCTAAGGGGAATGTTAAGACACCTGAATTCTATTGCTAACAGAGATTAACTTTGTTTTTTTGGACAAGATTCTTGATTATTCTAAGACTTGGTTTACCTAAATGTTAAATAGTTATTAAAAATCAATGGTTTTCTCTCCCCCCTTCTTAGGAGCAAATTAAAATCTGAAAAATCCCCAAAACTTAAAAGGAAAAGTGAGAGAAAGTACCTAATAGTCAAAAGAGGAAAGAGGGAATTATTGAAGCAACTGGCAACATTAAGCAATCATGACTCAATGAGCAGAGAAAATCAATGAGTCAAAAATGAACACTTCTTTTTTTTACCTGAGTAGACTTTCTCTGGTCTGGGAGCCTTACGTTTTCACTAATTTCTAATCTGAAAGACTATTTGATACATCACACTCTGAGGGTATAGATGTCACCAAGACACTATGACCCCATCTTCATCTTTCCTATTGACCTATGTCCTAAGGTGTGTGGAAAAGGGGGTGACAGCTTGGTGTTTATCCCTGAAAGGTGCCTTTGGATTGATTTCTTGAGTAGCTTTTCTAAAGATCCCAAAGTGGCAGACCTGATAGTGTTATTGAAGGTATCTCTCTCTTCCTGAGTAGGTTTCTTAATCTCTCTATACCTCTCTATATGTTTTCATCTGTAAAATAAGAATGATACCTACATTATTACATTTGTTGTAATGTTAAGTGATAAGGAAGCTTAAATGATAAGATTTAAAAAATCTCTTGAAAATGTTTTATATTAGAGACATATTATTGATAATGTTAGTGACAATAAATGTTGGCCATCAATAATTTTAGATTCTCATCCATAGTCATGTCAACTTCCATGTGAATGTTCTGAGTTCCCAGTTACTGGTCAGTCATTGTTACCAAACTTCATACTGTCATAGACTCCTGTGGTCTGCCTCCAAAATACTCAGCCTGCAGCTGTAGTGCTTGTTTACAGGGTTCAACAGGTCTACTCCAGCATATTCCCAACAATTTTGCCCAAGCCATGTCCATTCCTCTCTGTCCTCATTCACACCCCCTCCTCCCACCATCTGCAGAGATGTACAATGACACACAGAACCCTGTACCTATGGCTTTGTTCATGCTGTTTCCCAAACCCTGAATGCCCTTTTCTTGGCACAAATAAATCCTATGTACTCTTCAAGGCCTTCAATTCCATCCCCTTACAGCTTTATCTTCACGACTTAAAACATACCTTTATATCAATTTAGTACTTAATTGTAGCATCCTTTTTGTGTTTTCATAATGAAAATCTAAAATTTCCAACCAAACTGGAGACTTATTGAAAGTAAAGACTATGTCTAATGCATCTTCCATATCTCCTACAGAGTCTGTCACTAAATCACATACAAACTGGGAACCCATAAACACTACTTGACTTTAACAGACTCTCTGCTGTAATTAGTTCTTTCTAAAACAAGCTTGGAACCTGCCATGAAAATGGCTACAAGAGTGGTAAACTCCATATTTGTAATTCCCTAAAACCTCTCATAATAACTACCACTTAATGACTTATCCCTGTGCCAGACTCCATATAATGCCAAAGTACAATGAATGCCCTCTGAAACCTATTATTTCCATTTTGCAGATGAGGAAAGTAAGAGAGAGGTTAAGTAATTTTCCTCAGGAGATGGAGCTTGAAGGTCATTTCCTGCATTTAATCATAGACTGTATGTACTCCTTTAATCTATCATAAATGTAACAAAAATAGTCCAGTATTGTTTAATTTCGTGTGTGGAATTTTTATAGTGAAAAGTCACAAACTGTCATTCTATGGCCAAATCTGGACACCAAGGTTGTTTTATTTAACTCATACATTAACATATATATTTTAAAAGCAGACATTTTAAAGCAGATGATTTTATATGAAAACTCAGATTCGTAGCTAAATTTGAATGAATTAAACTTAGAACAAATATTTGCTTATGAAAAAAAATTGAAGTGCTAGAAGAAGACATGAATTGGTATTTGTATACTCTGGGAACTATAAAAGGCCTTTCTAATATATACATGAAGCCCAAAGGTCATAAACCTTTGACACAAGAATTATAGACATCTATATAGCAGAGAGAGTGAGAAAGAGAGAAGAGGAGTAAAAGGAGGAGAAAGAAAAGGAGGAAGAAAGAGCAGAAGGAAGAGGAGAAGAAAAATTTGTCAAAAGACAAATTAGGAAACCAATTTTGCAATATATACATATAGCAGACAAAGACTAAAATATCCTAATATCTAAGAACTTCATCATAATTAATAATAAAATTATTAAATTCCCAATAGAAAAAGAAGATAGAATTATAAATTCACAGAAAAAAAAATGCAAGTGGCCAAATAAACAAAAGATGCTTAGTAACGTAACAGTTAAATAAAAAATAATAAGATACAATTCACTCATCACACTGGCAAATGTTAAAAAGATTAATAATACTCAGTATTGGCAAAAATATGAGGGGAATAGGCACTTTTATACACTGATGGGTTAGAAACAGAAAACATAGGGTATTTGACAATAGCCCTTAAATATTTAAATATGCCTTTCCTTTGACTTACACAATTGCACTTCTAGAGATTTATTTTATACACATTGAAAAATGTTTACATAAAAATATTTATTGTAGAATATTTATTATAATGAAAAATCTAAAAAATTTAAATGTCCAAATCAATAGAAATATTAGATAAATAAATTATGGTAGATCCATACAATGTAAAACCATAAACTCCCAGGAAAAAATAAAGACATTAAAATTATATAACATTATTAAACGAAAAGTATGTCTGTACATAATGATCTTATTAAAAAATTTTAATGTTTGTTTATTTTTGAGAGAGAGAGAGAGACAGAGTGTGAGTGAGGGAGGGACAGAGAGAGAGGAAGACACAGAATTTGAAGCAAGATCCAGGCTGTCAGCACAGAGCCCGATGTGGGGCTCAAACTCAATAACTGTGAGATCAGGGGCGCCTGGGTGGCTCAGTTGGTTAAGCGTCGGGCTTCGGCTCAGGTCATGATCTCACAGTTCATGGGTTCCAGCCCATGTCGGGCTCTGTGCTGACAGCTCAGAGCCTGGAGCCTGTCTTTGGATTCTGTGTCTCCCTCTTTCTCTGACCCTCCCCTGCTCACGCTCTCTCTCTCTCTCTCTCTCTCTCTCTCTCTCTGAAAAATAAATAAAACATTAAAAAAAAAAAAAAGAACTGTGAGATCATCACCTGAGCCGAAGTCGGATACTTAACCGAGCCACCTAGCCACCCTTATAATGATCTTACTTCAAAAGAATTATATATTTATATGTAGGAGAAATCCAGGAAAGTTTACATAAACCATTAATAGCAGTCTTCTGTGGTGGGATTATTTTCTACATTTCTGGGTTCAATTTTTAACTAGAGTATATTTCTTCTGTAAACTTTGTCCACCTGCCAGCGGTGGGGGAGCTATAAAGACATTTTATGGTTCCTTTAGATTCTGCCTCCTTATTTCTCTCTAGGGAGTCATTCTAGGAAGCTAGTATTTGGGGTTATCTGAAGAAAAGATTTTTTAATTTTCTCTAATTCTCCCTCCATCCAAGGATCCCATACACTTTAACACATTTGCAATCAAATAAACAAGTGGGAAGAGGCTATCTCCAGTCCTAAATACTCAATCTTTACTTAGGTTTAAGAAGAATACAATCTAGTGGCGTGTTCTTCAGAGACAAGGACAGTGTATGTGTGCGGCCTCGGGCGAACTGCTTAATGGTTCTTAACTTCAGGTTCCTTCTCCATAAACCAGTCACAATAATATCTAATGATTAGAGTGGCTGTAGGAATTGAATGAGAATATAAATGCCTGGCATAAGGTAATTACTTGCTAAGTGGTTATCGGAGCTATTGTTATCAACTGTGCCTGGTAGATTAGGGCTGTACCTTTTACCTAGGTTAGTTTTAGATATAAATGGGTCCCTAACAAATATTTCTTGATAGTTATGGCCACATGGTTCCAAATGATCTTTGTTCATGTCAGTTTGAATAAATAGTGAGTCTTGTTATATTTTTCAATTTGGATTCTGCTTTTACAAGTTGGCCCTAAGAAACGTTGACCTTGTTCATTCAATCTCAGATTTACATAGAATTCTAGAATTGTCCAGGACTAACTAGCAGTGCCCTGGGAATGAAGGGATAAAATATAGAAATGCAGAGGTGAATTTCTCTGCAGGCAGGGCAGGGAAGGGGGTAGAGAGGAAGAGACTGTTTGCATAAACCCCAACCCAATCTTCCTTTCAGTTTACTCATCTTGATTTCGCTAAAGATAAAAACTAGACTTGTCTTTTCTTACTACCCCTTCCCACCCCAAATTAAAACACAGTCTTTCAGGTTTGAAATCTTAGAAAGTTTTTGTAATTTGATCACTCTTGTCAAAGAACCTCAAAGAAAGATACAAGCAGTCCTAACAAGCCTCTTAAGAATTTGATTTAAAAAATCTGTTCATGATTGTGTGCATGCGTGACTAAAAAGATAGTTACAGTGAAAAAAGATTGTTTTTGAGTCTGGGCAGAGGATTCCTGATATGATCAAACCTTAGGTTTGTGATTTAAGAAGGAATTTCATTTCCTCCACAGTAAATTTTCTTACCTTTGTTGATTGCTTTTAATCTTAATGCCATTGAAAATTGTGCTTTTAAAAGAAAATGAAATTCTGAATGTGGAAAAACAAATTGCTTGCTCATTCTCAGCTTCAGTGATGGAAGGTATGACTGCAGTCCTTGTGGTGCACACATCTCCCTTACTTTCAGTTTTTCCTTTGTTAAGATATGGAAAGTAAGAAAGATGGTAATTTGAATAAAGGTGGGAAGGCCAAGGGTTGGGCAAATTTCTCCATCGCTTTACTTATATTAATGAGTTGATGTGAATAAAAACTCCAGATTTTTTAGGTAAAATTAATGCCAGGATTTCAGCATTTCTTTCCATTATATCAACTCTAATCAACCTCCATCTTTCCCTCTTCAGAAGGGGAAATACACACCAATGATTGATACGATGCTTTGTTACTTGTTAAAAATTTCCATCTTTTTTCAAGGGTTTAACTTTTATAAAACTCTGCATCATCATAATTCTGTCAAAAACTGAGAGCTATGAATGCAAGACCAAATTCACCTTTAGTCTGAAGGAAACATTCTTTATATGCATCTCAAAATTATTACACAAAAAATAATATTTGTTCCTTAATTCATAATGCATAGTGGGAACCTGTAGCTTAATCCTGCCATTCATAGGTGAAGCATCAGAGAGTGAAATAGCTGAACAAGACTAGGCTTTAGCACAGTACACGTGTTAGGATGAACTCTGGCCTATTTCCCAGGGCACCTACTTCTCCTTCTCCACTAACAAGGAGGCAGCTTGGGAGCAGGAGCTGAGGACAGGAGAAAGGTGGGTATTTGCTAAAGGCCTAGCTGGAAAGAGAGTATATCTCTGTCAGCCTAAAAAACCTGGCGCAGAACAGGAAATCAGTCTGGGAAGGCTAGGCACATGGGGAGGGCTGAGATCTGGAGATGGATTCAAATCAAACAGCCAGGAATCACAGGGCAATAACTGGCAAGTAGAACTAGCAAAGAGGAGACAATCCAGATTATTTCCAAGGACCTGTGTGGATGGCTCCAGCTTATTAAAGAGACCAGGGTAGGTCAAATCACCATATTAACTAATAATTTTAAAACCAAGAATTATTTAATATTTTAGAAATTAAAGTTAAAAGTATACATCTACAATCTCACTTGAGCCCTGACTTACAGTGGAAAATAATTTTAAAACTAACCAAAAAATTAAAAAAAAATTTTTAATGTTTATTTTTTGAAAGAAGAGACAGAGAAGAGAGGAAGACACAGAAACCAAAGCAGGCTCCAGGCTCTAAACTGTCAGCACAGAGCCCAATGCCGGGCTTGAACTCACAAACTACGAGATCATGACCTGAGCTGAAGTTAGATGCTTAACCAACTTAGCCACCAAGGAGCCCCAAACCAACAAAAATATTAAAATGAGTGAGCCCTTTCCTTCTGTTTGTATTACCCATCTGGCTCTATCAGTTTAAAGGCACAGTAGCAATCACAATGCTCTAATTTTAGTCACTAATTATTTTAGCCTCACCTGCAAGTCACCAACAAGTCTAACATCTGAGTCTTGAGTCCTTCCCACTTCCTCAACCTCCAACTCATGTGAATTACCATGAGCCAGGTGCCTACTCAGTTCAGAAAGCCATCTTGACGCTTAAGCACCAGGTAGAAGAAACTCTTGCTTTAGTTGCTACTGTGGGTCCCACAGAGGCCAGTGGACACTGCCTCCTGGTGAATCGATGTTCTTGCTGTCCTAGAGCATGCCCAGGCTGAAGTACTGCCATACTGGGCTCTAACAAAAGAGCCAGCCAGTCCACATGTCCAAAGTCTTTGTTCTAAAGGCTGAGTTCTAGGTCAGAGGAGCTCCCTGGGGAGGACTTCCAGCCTCAGCCATGAGGTATAGATCTCTCTGTCCCATGAACCCTTCAGACCAACTTCTGCATCCCATATGGTATGCCTTCCTCTGGAACCTGTTATCCTTTCAAACTGCAGGAGAATCTCAATTAGAACCATCCCAATTCATCAGAAAGGTTCTAATTAACTGAGCCTTAAAAATTATTTTAATATTTACTTTTAAGAGAGAGAGAGAGAGAGAGAGAGAGAGAGAGAGAGAGAGAGACAGAATCCAAAGCAGGCTCCAGGCTCTGAGCTGTTAGCACAGAGTCCAATGAGGGGCTCAAACTCATGAGCCATGAGATCATGTCCTGAGCTGAAGATCATGACCGGATGCTTAACTGACTGAGCCACACAACACCCCTAATTAACTGAGCTTTAAAACGTGTTCCACCTCCTTTTTCTCCCAGGAGGTTGCTTGGCATCAGCTATGCAAATCTGTCTGCCTCTTTTCCAGCAGCCAGCCATGCACATCAGGGGGTTTTAAGAGAGATCTTATGATAAGGTCATATTGAGATTCTGTTTCATCTTCCTGGGGCAATGGGTATTTGTGTGCCTTTTGTCTACATAACTATGTGGTATCACTCAACTCAAATGGCTATCTTGAGAAAGAAGATCTGGAGTGCTTGCTTCTAAGTCTTGGCAACTTCAAGTACTGGCTGAAGTTCTTACATTTCTGTCCCACAGTACTTCATTATATTTGGAACCCCAAATCTAAATTCATCAAAAATACAGTGGCTTGGATAGCTTATATCACATTCATCTCCGAATGCAGGAATTTCTGGGCATATCTAGAAGGCCAGCAGGCCTACAATAGGTTTATTTGCCCAAAGGACTGAAGAACATTTTGGGAAAGAAAAAAATTTATTCTAACAAACACAAGAGTCCACATCTCAAGTTTGGTTCAAGAACAATGGATCAACGTGGGCAGTAGGAAAGGAAGAAGGTCAAGGGATGGAGTATACCAAGGTGTTTACTACTCAGATTGTCTTTCAGTTCAACTCCCATGGACTTTAAATTTTTTTAATGTTTTTCATTTATTTTTGAGAGACAGAGAGAGACAGCGTGAGCAGGGGAGGGTCAGAGAGAGGGGGAGGTACAGAATCCAAAGCAGGCTCCAGGCTCTGAGCTAGCTGTCAGCACACAGCCCAATGCAGGGCTTGAACCCATGAACCGTGAGATCATGACCTAGGCCGAAGCCCGACGCTTAACTGACTGAGCCACACAAGTGCCCCCCATGGACTTTAATTCAGGTATCCAGAGGTTACAGCAGGGGCTACAATAAAAAATGAAAAACTAAGAGTTGTTTCACTAACCTTTACAGACCTTAAGAAACCCCAAGGCTGTGCTTTTCAGAGGAAAATCAGAAGGGAGTTTTGTCGGAAGCAATGCAATATTGGGAGCCTCAGGATATCACCACAGTGATATAAAGAAAAGAGCAGGTATGATGAGTGCTAGGGAGGAGCAGAGTGAGTTAGCAAATACTAGTGACCTTCCAGCAGCCTTTTCAGAATTAGCTGGGAGGGATATCTGCAAACAAAGTAGAAGCAAAGCAAGAAAAGTACTGTTTTGTGCCTGTTACTGTGCCTCTGCCTGTACCCCAGATCTGGGGCTGGTGACACAAAGCCTTAAATATAATTGAAGCTTCAATGTTTGTTCCATGGAACCCCACCAGGTTTTCTGCATTCCATTGGTTTTCTATAGACAAAAATGTTTCAAAAACTATTTGATAGGAACCCCTATTAATGGTAGCAGCTGCCTGGGGGCTTCAGAGAGAGGAAATCAATTTGAAAAATGGGCCTGTATTGTTGGGGAAGAATCAACTGTTAGGAACTGAATGATGAAGATTGCTTTATCTTGTCAGTCATAATACATACTCGTGCCTGACGCTCAAAGTTCTCACAGGTGCTCTCTGCCCTGAAATGTTTTACTATTAGAAATGTCAAACTTTAGGAATATTTGCTTGCAAATTTCTTTTAAAAAGAACTTGTACATAAAATTCTGACATTACATGATTTCATTGCTTATAGTTTAAACCAAAGGTAACTGTCTCTTTGTGTTAAGACCAATATTTTATTTTCCTTTTTCATGAGCTGTTTGTTTTGATTTTTTTTTTGCCTTTTAGTTGAATAAACTTTCAGAAGATTTTTTCCTTTTGATTTATCTCATGTCTCCTTTATCTTTCTTTCATAAGAGGAGAAGAGAAACAAACAGGGGAATATCAGGTATGAGGATAATCCATGCTTGATAAAGAGAAAGCTGAGACTGTTTCTCTCCCACAGAGAGAATAGTGTTTATTGTTATTATAAAGGTAGTACTGCTTCTGTCAAAAGTTCAAAAAAATGTAGAAAGACATAAAGGAAAGGAAAAGTTATTTTGAAATCACATTACTCAGAAGATAATCAGCATTAATGTTCTAGTATAGAATTTATACGCTGTCTCCACGTACATACATAGACAGACAGCATATGGCAAGAGCCTTTCTAGGTCCTTCAAGAAAAGCCCAGTACTACCCTTTGAAACAGTGCCTTAATGTTGTCACCTAGGGAAGAAAGACAGATAAGCAAACTTGTGTTTCAAAATTACCCATAACACAGCAGCTCCACAGATCAAATTAACCACACAGGACAGCCCTGAAGATCACTCAGGAAAATTGCTAGAACCACACTGTTATCTTGTTTCCAGAGCGATTCAGACTGTCTCTGAGGAAATTCAAACTATAAAGCATTGTCTTTGACGTACATAGTCATCTGATAGAGGCCACAACTCTTGAGTGGCTCAAAATACCACAAAAGTGGGTGGGGAGTGCTTCTACTCAGGGAGAGTCCTTTAACCTCATTTCCCTGTATCTGATACTGCAGAAAGTCCAAGCAGTTTTAGTTTACCTTTACAAATGGAGAAGGCATTCCAGAAAGATTCTAACAAAACGTTTGGAATCCATTAGTTGCTGGTCTGCACCCAGGATAAACTGACTTTCTTTTTCTTTCTTTTCTTTTCTTTGCTTCTTCCTTTTCTTTTCTTCTTTCTTTCTTTCTTTCTTTCTTTCTTTCTTTCTTTCTTTCTTTCTTTCTTTCTTTCTTTCTTTCTTTCCTTCCTTCCTTCCTTCCTTCCTTCCTTCCTTCCTTCCTTCCTTCCTTCCTTCCTTCTTTCTTTCCTTTTCTCTTTCTTTCTTTCTTCCACGTTTTTATTTAAATTCTATTTAGTTAACACACATGGTAAAGTTGGTTTCTGGTGTAGAATTCAGTGATTCATCACGTACATATAAAAAAACCCAGTGCTCATCACAGGTGCCTTCCATAATACCCATTGCACATTTAGTCCATCCTCAGCACACCTTCCCTCCATCAACCCTGTTTTTCTCTTCCCTCTCTGTCTCTTTTTACTTTCCATTATGTTCACCTCTTTTGTTTGTAAATTCCTGAAATCATATAGTATTTGTCTTTCTCTGACTTATTTATTTCACTTAGCATAATACACTCTAGCTCCATCCACATCATTGCAAATGGCAAGATTTCATTCTTTTTGATAGTTCAGTAACATTTCATTGTGTGTATATATATATATCACATCTTCCTTATCCATTCATCACTCAGTGGACATCTGGGTTCTTTCCACAGTTTGGCTATTGTTGATAATGCTGCTATAAACATCGGGTGCACGTGCCCTCTCACATCTATATTTTTGTATCCTTGGGGTAAATGCTTAGCAATGCAATTGCTGGATCATAGGGTAGTTCTAGTTTTAATTTTGGGGGGATTCTCAATACTGTTCTCCAGAGTGGCTGCACTAGTTTGCATTCCTACCAACAGTGTAAAAGTGTTCCCCTTACTCTGCATCCTCACCAGTCTCTTGTTTCTTGAGTTGTTAATTTTTGCTATTCTGACAGATGTAAACCGAGTTATTTTCCATCAAAGCAAGAATTTAAAAACAATATAAACTAATATAAAACAAAAATTTTTATTAACAGGTGAAGAGGACTGATGTTGGTATAATCCTTCACAACTTTTCAGTAGAGGAGTGGTGTTCCCTCTCAGTGGGAGAGAGAGTTGGACTTTGGAGTCACAGAGTTCTGAGCCAAATGCTACTCACTTAGGGGTGTATTTTATATATCACATGCAACATTTAGGACATACTTACACTAAAGAATAATTTACTGTTTATCTGAAATACAGTTTTTACTGTGCATCCTGTATTTTTATTTGCTAAATCTGGCAGCCCTACACTCACTCCACGTATGACCACATACAAGGTACTTTATTTCTCATAATCTCCAATTCTACATGTGTAAGATGTGAGATAACAGTAACTAATTCTTAGGTGACTGAGAAGTACCTAGAAATTCACTCATTAGATATTAACTGAGTGTCTACTAAGACGAGGGCTCTGGCCTAGGCCAGGGAAATAGAGCCTGTCCTCCTGGAGATTACACGAAACAGTTAACTGCACAACTGGTTACTTACCTTAAACTGTGATTAGCACAACAGAAACGCATAGGATGTTGTGAGGTAGAGACCTGTACCCTATTACTGGTCACAGCAGCTTTTCTTGAAGAAATGAAACTTGAACTTGGATGCATATATTCATAGGTGTGCACTTGGAGTACTCGAAACTCAAAATGTCTTTTTCTCTCAAACCTGTCTTTTGTCCTAAGTCCTTAAACTTCAGATAAAGGGACAGCATTCATAGGTTGCCCATTACAGAAACCTGAGAGTGATTCTGAACTCATTCCCGACACTCACTTTCTATATCAATTTAATTATTAATTTTTCTTCCAAATATTCCTCAAATCTGTACCCTATTCTCCATCGGTACTACCACTTCCCTTACTTTTGCTTGCATGGCTATTTTGATAGCTTTCCTAACCAGTTACTATTACTGCTAGTTCTGCTACCTAAAACTTTTATTTTACACTTGAACTAGAAAGTTCTATTGTATTTTTCTACTCAAAAAAATTTAGTGACATCCTTTTACCAAAAGCCCACAATTTCCTTCACTTTCCCCTTTCCAGCATCTTTAAGAGTCATTTTTGAGCATCCAATAACCTACTCAGGGAACCAGGGATATATTTTAAAGCCAAAGAAACTACATACCTCCCCCCAAATTGGTAGCAGTGAGAGACTATTAGGACATCAACAGCTATTGATTGAAGGATCTAGGAAAACACAGGGCTGTGTCTGAGTATAGCTAACAATAATATGCCCAGCAAAAACCCAAAACCAAACAAAAAACCCAAAACAAACAAAACACAAACAAAAAACCTTTATAAAAATTCTGTCCTTCCAAATAATCAGTGCCTATTTTACAATAAGCATTTTTGCCAAAACCTGAAGTGTTTGGAAAAGATGAGCACAGGGAATCCTGGATACATATAAAATGCTGTCACCACTTAGCTTCTTGGGATATGAACATTTCCTACTACCTAATCTTCATTGTCTTGGAAGCCAAATTTGTTCATGAGTTGTGTTTCAGTCTCTGGTGTTTACTCTCTATATGTATATCATTTCTATGTATATGAATGCCTGGTTTCCATCAAAAAGTGCATCATATTCCTTCAAGCACCAATTATGAAAAACCATTAGCCAGTTCCATAGACTCAGAAATCTAGAATAATTTTTAAAAATTCCTCTTTGTCTTAGAACAAAACCACTAGTGTGGGAGGGGAGAGTTCCGTGACAGGATTTAAGAAGCAGGCTCAGAAGGGAAGTTCATGTGGAGGAGACTGATACTCTGTTCTAACAGAGAAGAGAGTAGGAACTGGAGGCAACAGAAGACAATGACCTCCTACTTACTGCCTTGGTTCCAAGTAGGTCTGGGATTCCAAGGCGTCATCAGGAGGGCTTCAGTCTTTTCTCTGTTCCGAGTAGGATGAGTTTGAGAATGGTAGAGGTGGGGGAAGTAGATCCTCTAGTCTTGTCCTATTCTGCATCCAGCTCCTAGATGCTGTGGGAACAAAGCAGGACTTAATGAAGGCCAAAATGAAGTCTTTTTGCTATAATCCTTTCTCCCTTTACTGTAGCCTCTTTATAACTTCTGTCCAGTGAGTTATAAGAGATGAAGAGGGAAGATAAGAGAGTTCAAGCAAAGAAGAAGACAAGTCTTGAGGCTTAGGCAAGGAGGCAAAGTCATCTCCATCATCTGTCAGAGCTTGCCAATCCAAAATAGCAGCGCTCACTTTGGGAGACAGAAGAAGAAAGATAAACTCAAGGAATCCCTTATTTCTCACATGGATACTGTGAAAGAGTTATGAAAATAGATCATGGAGGCTATTTGTGGGGTAAACAAAACAAAAAAACCAGGTCAACCACAACTTCCTACAGCCTCAATTATATTGAATTCACCAAACCAACTGGGGTCTTTTGGATAGGAATACAGGAAGTTGGGCTGAAAATGAAAAGGTAACAGGGGGCCATAGCATCGACTATCCCATGTCTAGTAGAGCTGCTACAAGTAGTGAGCCTGAAGCATTCCTACAGAACAGAATGGCTGATTGGATATATTTAGACCCTCATGCCTATCATTACCTATTAACTCATTTCCATATGCTGGAAGAAAGTAAATTTCACTGAATTCTAAATTGTTACATACATTATCCAGTTTGCAGTGTGCAGAAGATATTGTGTGCTCTATGCAGAGCCATTCTCCTTAGACACTCAGGGGTTGCCATGGGTCATTAATTCTGGCTAATTATATGTAAGTAGTGTCGCCCTCCTCTTTCTTCCAGATTAAAATATAAACTTGATAACTGAAATTGCTGCAGCCATTTTGTCACCATGAGGTGAGAGACATATATAAAAAAACAGAAAATCATAGATGATAACCTTGACATTATCATGCTACCGAGCCAATATAAGCAAATACATATGTTAAGATTTATTATGTGACACAAATAAAAGTCTATTTGCCTAAGCCACTATTTTAGGGTTGTGTTACTTTCAACATTAAAGACTTCCTAAATGATACAGGGAGTCCAAAATTATTAAAGTGTTGGTTGTTGACAAGAGAAAGTATAAAAACCATATGATCATTTCCATAGATGCAGAAAAAGCATCTGACAAAGTACAACATCCATTCTTGATAAAAAAAAAAACCAACAACCCAAGAAAGTAGGTTTGGAGGGAGCATACCTCAACATAATAAAGGCCACATATGAAAAACCTGCAGCTAATATCATCCTAAATGGGGAATAACTGAGAATTTTTCCTCTACTGTCAGGAACTAGATGGGGATATCCACCCTCACCACTGTTATTTAGCTTAGTACTGAAGTCCTAGCCATATCAATCAGATAACAAAACAAAACAAAAAAAGGCATCCAAATCGGCAAGGAAGAAGTAAAGCTTTCACTACTTGCAAATGGCATGATACTATATATAGAAAACCCTAACGACTCCACCAGAAAACACTAGAATTAATAAATGAATTTAGTAAGATCACAGAACACAAAATCAATATGCAGAAATCCTTTGCATTTCCATACACTAGTAACCAGGTAGCAGAAAGAGAAATTAAGAAAACAGTCTCATGTACAAATGCATCAAAAATAAGCAAATACCTCAGAATAAATGTAACCAAGGAGGTGAAAGACCTCTATACTCTGAAAACTATAAAACACTGATGAAAGAAATTGAAGACCATACAAGCAAATGAAAAGATGTTCCACATTCATGAAAAATGTTTATACTACCCAAAGCAATCTACAGATTCAATGTAATTCCTATAAAAATACCAACATTATTTTTCACAAAACTGGAAATGGAGAACTACATGCAAAAGAATAAAACTGAACCACTTTCTTACACAATACACAAAACCAAACTCAAAATGGATTAAAGACTTGAATGTGAGACCTAAAACCATAAATATCCTAGAAAAGAGCACAGGCAGTTTTTCCACACATGGCCTTTATTTTCTTTGATATCAGCTATAACAACATCTTTCTAGGTATGTCTTCTGAGGCAAGGGAAACAAACACAAAAATAAACTATTGGTATTACATTAAAATAAAAGTCTTCTGCATGGCAAAGGAAACAATCAGCAAAACTAAAACTTAACCTACTGAATAGAAGATATTTGCAAATGAAAAGAGGTTAGTATCCAAAATATAAAAAGAACTTATTTAACTAAACAGCAAAAAAACCCCAAATAATACAAATAAAAATGGGCAGAAGACATGAATAGACGTTTCTCCAAAGGCATACAGATGGCCAAAAGACATAGGAAAAGATGCTCAACATCATTCATCATCAAGGAAATGCAAATCAAAACTACAATGAGATATCACCTCACATTTGTTAGAATGGCTAAAATCAAAAGCACAAGAAACAAGAGTTGATGAGGATGTGGAAAGGAAGGAACCCTCTTGGTAGTAGGAATGCAAATTGCAGCCACTGTGGAAAAGTATTCCTCAAAAAATTAAAAATAGAATTACCATATGATCCAGTAATTCCACTACTGGGTATTTGCCAAAGAATATGAAAACACTAATTTGAAAAGATAAAAGCACCCTTATTTTTATCGCAGCACTATTTACATGGCTAAATCATGGAAGCATCTCAAGTGTTCATAGATAAATGAATGGATAAAGAAGATGTGGTATATAATACACAATGAAAAAGAATGAACTCTGGCCATGTGCAACAACATGGATAGATCTCTAGAGTATAATGCTAAGTGAAATAAGTTAGAGAAGGACAAATACCATATGATTTTACTTGTATGTAGAATTTAAGAAACAAAATAAGTGAACAAAGGAATAAAGAGACAACTCCCCCCCACAAAAAGGCTAAACTACAGAGAACAAACTGATAATTACCACAGGGGAGATGGACGGGGTAGATGGGTAAAACAGTGAAGGGTTTTAAGAGTACACCTATCATGATGAGCATTGAGTAAGGTATAGAACTATATATTAACTATACTGGAATTAAAATAAATATATATTAAAAAATAAAGTGTTGGTTGCTGACAATGACTTAAGCCAAAATCAAAATGACAAATGCATAGCTTTGTCAAATAATTTTTCTGGCAGCCTCTACTCAGACTTTCAGTGTAGCAGAGCACAGGGAGAAAGTTGGCTAGAACTCATAAATGGAATCTAAAAAAAAAAAAGAATAAACAAAAGCAGAATCAGAACTATAAATACAGAGACAGATTGATGGTTAGTAGATTGGAGGAGGGCGTGGGGGGAGAAGAGGTAGGGCAAAATGGGTCAAGGGGAGAGAGAGATGTGGCCTTCCAATATAAAATGATAAAATCACAGCAATAAAAGCAGAACATAACAAATAGTCAATGATATTGTCATAGGTATGTAATTGGACAGATAGTAGATATACTTGTGTGAACACAGCATAATGCATAAACTTGTCAAATCAGTTTTGCACCTGAAACTAATGTAACATTGTGAATCAACTATACTCAATAAATAAATAAATAAATAAATAAATAAATAAATAAATAAATAAAAAGAAAGAAAGAAAGAAAGAAAAGAAAAATGAAAGTTGGCTAGAGAAAAGATATTAGGAAGTTAGGACTTTCTTTGCATATCAGTGCACTCTGGCAAAGGCTTGTCTATAGAGGATATTGGAGATAATGTTTCAACATTTATTTTATCTCAGTAGATTAGCTTAAGCCAATAATGATAAGACTATACCCCCCCCCCCCGCCCTTTTGAACTGGCTAATTGGGGGATGAGTAGACCCAAGCCAATATGGATCAAGGACCTACTGGAGTTCCTGGGGGAAAGAGCTAGTTTCAGTCGTCTGCCAGAAATAATCAAAGAAATATATCATTCTAGTATATTATGTTAGCAGCCACATTATGACCATGAGAGTAAACAGTTTTAGCAGGAAGCCAACTCTGTGGCAGCAGGGAATTGGGGTCTCTAATGACATCTCTAAGCTGCTAAGTCAATTGGCTCTGGAGTCTACCCAATTTTTAGAATTCCTACTATATGAAGTAAATGCCTTTGGTGTTCAGATCAATCTGAAGCAGGGCTTCTGTTATTTATGGTTAGGGGTGTTCTATCTGACATGGAATTTGGTAAGTGTAAGTCAGATCCTAAAATGTGATGTGGAGTTTGTTGAGTGGAGAAAAGTGGGACCAATAACAATGGGCACTGTGCTATTATTCCTAATTGAAAGGTTCTAGAAACTTGCTTGAGAAACAGTAAAACTATTTCACCTTGGGGGACAGATATATGCCTCTTAAAGCTGTAGTATTTAGGAATGATACTACTCATGATAGGAAAAATTAAGCAGATCAGCTGCTTCTTGCTGCCTTAGGAAAACCCTACAAGAAAAAGAGAAGATGGAACTAAAGGTGTCTTATATGATACAAGAGAAGAAGAAAGTATACATATTTTCCAAAAGAGACCTTTTATGTCTATAACCCATATTTGAAGTTTTTTTAGAGTTCAATAATTTTGACCCTTGCATGCTGAAAACAGCCAAACAAAACAACAGCAACAACAACAACAACGACAAAATACCTATCTTTTCTCCCAAGGAGGAGAGAGAGGAATGGAATGTAAATATCCATAGATACGGTTTGAGAGGCTCTCAGAAACTATAGCCAGGATGATTGGCGAAGATCTTTCCTTGCTGAAGCCAATTCATAAAGACTGGGAGAGGTGGCTGTTTCTTCAAATGTGCAGACACCAGTGCAGAGCTACAAGGAACATAAATATTCAGGGAATATGACACAATCAAAAATAACAACATAAACCAACCCTAAAGAAATGGATATTCTTGTATATCCTGATAAAGAATTCAAAATAATCATCTTAAATAAATTCAGTGAGTCACAAAAGAACACAGATAACTAAATGAAAATAGGAAAACAATATTTGAAAGAAATAAAAATATTAACAAAGACATAGAAATCATAAAAAAGAACCAAACAAATTCTGAAGCTCAAGAATTTAATAATTGAACTGAAAAATTCAATAGAGAGCTTCAACATTCAACTTGACCAAGCAAAAGAAAGAACCAATGAACTCAAAAATAAGTCACTTGAGATTATTTAGTTAAGGTACAAAAAATAAAAATAATGAGAAAGAGTGAAGAAAGCCTCAGGGAATCATCAAATGTACCAACATGCACATTAAAGAAGGAGAGAGACAAAGGGACAGAAAGCTTATTTAAAGAAATAATAAAGGAACTTATTTCAAGATGATAAATATCATCTTTATGACAAGCCATAGCTAACATTATACTAAATAGTGAACAATTGAACTCTTAATGAACTAAAAGTCCTAGCCAAAGAAATTAGGCAAGAAAAAAGAAGTTAAAGGTATCTGAATAAGAAAAAAAGATTTAAAATGGTCTTCCTTTCAAGATGACATGATCTTATATGCAGAAAACCATAAAGACCACACACGCACACATATACACACACACTCATACACACACACACACACACACACACACACACACACCTGTTAAAACTAATAAGCAAAATCAGTAAAGTTGCAGGATACAAAATTAACATACAAAAATCAGATGTGTTTCTGTAACCATCAATGAGTTATTTGAAAAAGAAATTACAAAACCAATTCTATTTACAATTGTATCAGAAAAAATGAAATACTTAGGAATAAACTTAACCAAAGAGGTGAAAGACCTATACACTGAAAACTGCAAACACTGGTAAAAGAAATTAAAGAAGACACAAATAAACAGAAACATGCCATTCACAGAGTGGAAGATAATATTATTTAATATCCATACAACCCAAAGAAATCTGTAGATTCCATGTTATCTCATGAAAATTCCAATGACATTTTTTTACATTAAAACACTTTTTAAATGTTTTATTATTATTTTTGAGAGAAGGGAGACATAGCATAACCGGGGGGGAGGAGAGAGAGAGGGAGACACAGAGTCTGAAGCAGGCTTCAGGCTCTGAACAGTCAGCACAGAACCCAACGGGGGGCTTGAACCCATGAACCGTAAGATCATGACCTGAGCCAAAGTCAGATGCTTAACAGACTGAGTCACCCAGGAGTCCTGACATTTTTTACATTTTTACAGAAATAGAAAAAATATCCTAAAACTCATTTGGAACAATGGAGTTCCCAAACAGCCAAGACAATCTTGAGAAAGAAAAACAAAGCTGAAGCCATTTCCTGATTTCAAAATATATTACAAATCTACAGCAATTAAAACGGTATGATATTGGTATAAAGATAGACATATAGACCAACAGAACAGAATAGAGAGCCTAGAAATAAACACATGCATATACAGCCAATTATTTTTAGCAAAAATGCAAATAATATACACTGGGAAAGGATAATGTTTTTAACAAACTGTGTAGGAAAAACTGGATATCCACATGGAAAAGAATGAAATTAGACCCTTATCTTATGCAATACACAAAAACCAATTCTAAACGGCTTAAAGAATTAAATGTAAGACATGAAACTGTAAGGGCACCTGGGTGGCTGAGTCAATTAAGCTTCTAACTTTTGATTTTGGCTCAGGTCATAATCCCATAGTTGGTGAGTTCAAGCCCTAGTCAGCCTCCATGCTGACAGCTCAGAGCCTGCTTAGGATTCTCTCTCTCCCTCTCTCAGTTCCCCTCCCCTACTTGTGCACATGCATGCATGCTTGCTTTCTCTCTTTCTCAAAATAAATAAATAAACTTTAAGAAAAAGACACAAAACTATAAAACTCCTAGGAGAAAACATAAGGGAAAATCTTGATACTGGTATGAGCAATGATTTCTTGGATACGATACCAACAGCACAGTCAACAAAAGCACAAATCTACAAGTGGGACTACATCAAAACTAAACAACATTGCACAGAAAAGAACAATAAACAGAATAAATGGCAATCTACAGAATGGTAGAAAATATTTGCAAACCATGTATCTGATAAGGGATTAGTATCTGAAATACATTAAAGAACTCCTATAACTCAATAGCCAAAATCAATATTAAATAACCTAATTAAAAATAAGCATAGCACTTGAATAGACATTTTTCCAGAGAAGGCATAAAAATGACCAACATAGATGTGAAAAGAAGCTCAACATCACTAATTATAAGGGAAGTGAAAAATCAAAAGTACAATGATATATCACCTCACACTTGCTAGAATGGCTTATTATTTTTTTTTAATAAAAAAGGTAACCACTATTGGTAAGAATGTGCAGAAATTGGAACACTTGTACACTGTTGGTAGAAATGTAAAATGGTGCATCAGCTGGTTTGTTAATTGAACGATCATATGATCTAGCAATTCTACTTCTGGGTATATTCAAAAGAACTAAAATCAGGAACTCAAAGAGATATATGTATTCCTATTTCACTGCAGCATTGTTCACAATAGCCAAGACATGGAAACAACCTAAATACCCATTGATGAATAAAGAAAAAAAATATATACATATATATGCAGTGGAGTATTATTCCATAGCCTTGAGAAAGGATATCTGCCATATGAAATAACATGGACAAACTTGGAGGACATTTTGCTAATTGAAATAAGACAGTCACAGAGAGATAAATACTGCCTTATTCCACTTATGTGAGATATCTAAAATAGTCCAACTTACAGAAAGAGAGTAGAATGGTGGTTGCCTGGGTCTACAGAATTAGGGAAATGGAGAGCTGGTGTTGAATTAGTATAGCATTTCATATGTGCAAGATGATTAGTCTCCAGGGGTCTGCTGTATGATATAGTGCCCATTAATAATACAATGTATGCTCAAAAAATTGTTAACAGGGAATATCTCATAATAAGTGTTATTACAAAAAGCAGGGAGAGTACAAGACAGACATGTTTATTACCTTAATTGTAGTGATAATTTCATAATATCCCTCATGATGTAAGATTTTTGAGGCACACACATATTGCTGACAGAATTAAAACATAATGATTGTTTATATTACTGCTCACTAATAGAATATCCAAATATCTCTTGTATACCATGGGTTTGTGGTTTTATCTTTGTATTTCCATCATAGATCTCATACTGGCTTAAAACTGGAGTTGTTTTTCTCAGAAAGTGATTCTCTCAGAAGATGAACATTTGAATGGAAGCAACTGGGAACAATTGAATAGGGGGGAACCAAGCTCACTGATGCCAAATTTTCCTCCAAGCTTTCATATTGTCTATCTGGAGCCATAGAACAAATATCTTCTTGGATTAATAGTAAATTTGGAGACGATGGGAGGCCAACTATTTCCCACTAACTTAATTTTTTTAATGTTTATTTATTTTTGAGGGAGAGAGACAGAGTTTGAGTGGGAGAGGGGCAGAGAGAGAGAGAGAGGCACAGAATCCAAAGCAGGCTCCAGTTTCTGAGCTGTCAGTGCAGAGCCTGATGCGGGGCTGGGGGAGATCATGACCTGAGCTGAAGTTAGACGCCAACCGACTGAGCCACCCGGGCACCTCTCGTGCTAATTTAAATAATAAATTTCATATAATGCCTATTCTGTTTCTACCTATCAATTTACTTATGGCTTGGATAGAATTTTTAAGCCCAATATATATTGCCAAGCAAACACTGAAAGCCAGTGGAATGCTTATGGGGTGGATATTTGAAAACATGTTAAAGATTTTAGTATGGCTATTTTCTTGCCAAAATTCTGCAAAAACTGCAGATACTCACAGGTAAAAGTAGATGATAAAAGGATTGGTTTGCCTCTATTTGGTGAAATGGAGAGAACACCTCAACTCAGAAATACACTATTCCGCAGAAACGGGAACATAGAAAATAAGATTTCTTTCTGCAGTTTTCATTCTTTTGTGTGACGGAAAGCACACACTTTAGTCCGCATAATTCAGACAATATGAAAATAGGTGTCTCTTGATCATGTTAAAACTGTCAATTAATAAACATTATTTCCTTTCATCTAAGAATTCATTCTTACAATCTTGGCATTCATGTTTTATGAAATTAAATGTATTCGTAATGTTATTTAAATGGTAAACTACATGAATCCAAGAAGGAACAGGTATGAAAAAATAAACCTAAGAAGAAATATCACAAATGGGGTGACTAAGTTTTCCTTTGATTGTTATCTGCTCTGTGGGGGAGAAGCAATAGTCTTTCACTCAGCTATCTGATTTAAGATAACTCTTCTTTTTGGCCAGAAAATTAGAAATATGTAAATTAATAGTACAATGTTAGGGAATAAACATATCACACTAAATGGTTATGGTAATTAGGAAATACAAACTGTAGCTATTCTAGTAAAAATACACATCACAATTTTTCTCAAAATGTATAGCATAATTACAAAGAGAATATCATAAAAGCATGTCATTTTACTATGAAGAGTAGTATTAAGGGAAAAATTTCCATGGAAAGTCAACTTTTTATCTCAGATTATATATAAATATTTAAATAATGAGGGAAAGGAGTTAATATGGCAGAGCAACATGGAGATCCTGAGCTTGTCTCATTCCTGAAAAGCAGCTAGAGCAGCACCAAACCATTTTGAACACCTAGGAAATTGATGTGAGAATTAACACAACAATTTGAATAACTTGAGCCACAGAACTCACCAGGTACATGATGTAGAAAGGTGAACTGGGGGAGAAAAAAGCCACAGAGGGTTTTTTGGAGAGAGGACAGAGAGGGAAAGGGGGAAAGTGCAGCACACCGGGATTGTGCAAGAAAAGCACTCCCCCAAAAGTATCTGGAGAGAATGAAAACACTCGCAGGGGACTGAACAAGAAATTTGTTCCCCCAAGCCATTGACAGGCTGAGAGGAAAGGGTTTCAATAACATCAGTATTCTATAAACAGTGGACACAGAGTCTGAAGTTTTGGAGCTCAGTGCTTGGCAGGGTTCCTGTGAGGAAGCAGGAGAAATCACCAGAAGCTGACAGCAGGTCTGAGGCATCTGTGTACCATGCAGGGAAAAGTGATACCCTTGCTTGAAGTGCATTTGGTAGAGGCCATAAGGCCTCCCCACAGGCCAAGTTCCCAGGTAGACCCCAGAGAGCCTCCACATTTGCTGGTATTGGGACAAAGACGCCAGAGGTTGGTGAAACCTGGCCGTTGTGTATGTTGCAATTTGTCATCATCTTTGAACATCTGCCACTGTGTGATCACACAAACATTTTCTGGGGCAAGGCAGCACCTGGCTACTGCTCGGCAAGATCCACTCCCACAGAGTTGGTGCAGGTCCAAGCCTCAGGGGTCTCTGAAGAAGGGGGTTTTGAACACAAACTCATCTGAGATAAAACTCTGGAGGGTAGTGCTGCCTGGTAGGTGGACAGCTTGGGCATGGACAGGGTAGAGGCGAGGAGTAGAAGGAGGCCTGAGACAAAGGAGTAGGGCCAGATCACAGATTGGTGAGAGTGCCAGGTTCTTGTACCAAAGCTTAGGGAGCTGGGTGAAGCCATTTCCACCTCTCCCGCTTATGAGCATGCCCATGCATGTGCACACGAATGTGCACCACAGTGATCCATCCCAGTAAGCTAAAAAGAGCTACCTACTGGAGAACGAAGCCATTACACCAAGCCCCACTCAACTGTACCCTACAAACACATTCCCTAGGAGACCAACACAAGTCACTCCACCTGTTTAATGTAAGGCTTAATAGTTTCAGTTCTAGAAGAAATGGGATGTAACTTCATTTGGGTTTCATTCTATTTGCTGGGTCATTTATTTGTTTTCTTTGCTTCTGTTTTTAAACTGTTTTCTTTTTCTTTCCTTTCTTCCTCCTTCTTAGGTACAAAAAAATTAATTTTAATTTTAATTTTTTAACTTTTACTTTATTTTTTATTTTTTAAATTTTTTATTCGATCTCATTTTTTCTTTTATTCTATTTTATTATATATATTTTTATTTTTAAACTTTTTCTTACCTTTTTTCCCCATTTGCTCTATTCTATCAAGTTTCTTTCAATAAGTTGACAAAACACACTGAGGATCTAGCATTCCTTACTTAATTTTTTGATTTTTTTAAATTCTTTTTTTATTTTATTAGTTTTTTCTTCCTCCCAAGTGATAAAATGAAGGAATTCACCCCAAAAGAAAGAATAGGAAGAAATAACAGCCAGGGGCTTAATCAACACAGATACAAGCAAGATGTCTGAACTAGAATTAAGAACCACATTAATAGGATTACTAGCTAGGGTTGAAACATGCATAGAATCCCTTTCTGTGTAGATAAAAGAAATAAAATCTGGTCAGGATGAAATTAAAAAAGCTATAAACTACATGCAATCTCGAATAGATGCCATGATGGCAAGGATAGATGAAGAATAGAAGATAAAATCATAGAGAATAAAAAGAAACACAAGCAAAAGATCATGATACAAGACTTAGAGAACTCAGTGACTTATTAAAAAGGAATAATATCTGAATCATAGAGGAATCTCAGGAGATAGAGAGAGAGAAAAAGGGGTAGAAGGTTGATGTGAGCAAATTGTGGTGGAAAATGCTCCTGATCTGAGGAAGGACACAGAAATCAAAATCCAAGAAGTACAGAGAATTCCCATTGGATTCAACAAAAAATGACCATCACAAGGCATATCATAGTCAAATTCCTTGGCTCAGACCAAAAAAGAGTTATGAAAGCAGCAAGGGAAAAAAGTCCTTAACCTATAAGGGAAGACAGATCAGGTTCACAGCAGACCTATCCACAGAAACATGGCAGGCCAGAAAGGAGTGGCAGGATATATCCAACATGTTTAATTGGAAAAATATGCAGCCGAGGATTCTTTATCCAGCAAGACTGTCATTCAAAACAGCAGGAGATATAAAGAGTTTCCCAGATAAACAAAAACTAAAGGAGTCCTGCAAGAAATTTTAAGGGAGACTCTCTGAGTGGAGAAAAGACAGAATAAAACAAAACAATAAAAGACCAAAAGCAGCACAGACTAGAAAGGACCAGAGAACATCACCAGAAACACAAACTCTGTAGGAAACACAATGGCACTAAATTCATATCTTTCAGTGCTCACTCTAAATGTCAATGGACTAGGAGTATGTGGTTGGCTTAGTCAGTTAAGTGTCCAACTCTTGATCTTGGCTCAGGTCATGATCTCACAGTTTTGTGAGTTCTTGTCCCACATCGCGCTTTGTGCTCACAGAGTGGAGTCTGCTTGGGATTCTCTCTCTCCTCTCTCTCTGGCCCTCTCCCACTCGTGCTCTCTCTCTCTCTCTCTCAAAATAAGTAAACATTAAAAAAATTTAAAAAACAAAAAGTCAATAGACTAAACACTCCAATCAAAAGACAAAGGGTATCCCAATGGATAAGAAAATAAGACACATCTATATGTTGCTTACAAGAGACTCATTTTAGATCTAAAGACACCTTCAGACTGAAAGTAAGGGGATGGAAAACCAACTATTATGCTAATGGTCATCAAAAGAAAGCTGGAGTAGCCATACTGACAGTAAAGTATATTTTAAACTAAAGACTGTAATAAGAGATGAAGAAAAGCATTATATCATAATTAAGGGGTCTGTCCATCAAGAAGATCTAACAATTGCAAATATTTGTGCCCCCAATGTGAAAACACCCAAATCTAGAAATCAATTAATTACAAACATAAAGAAACTCATTGATAATAATACCATAATAGTAGGGGACTTCAACACCCCACTTAAAGCAATGAACAGATCAAAGCAGAAAATCAACAAGGAAACAAGGGTGTTGAAGGACACACTGGAGCAAATGGATTTAACCAATATATTCAGAATGTTTCATCCTAAAGAAGCAGAATGCACATTCTGCTCAAGTGAACATGGAACATTCTCCAGAATAGGTCACATACTGGGTCACAAATCAGCCCTTCACAAGTACAAAAAGATCTAGGATCATACCTACCACAACACTATGAAACTTGAAATCAACCACAAGAAAAAATTGGGAAAGGCCATAGATAAAATAACATCCTACTAAGGAATGAATAGGTTAATCAAGATATTAAAGAAGAAATTAAAAAGTACATGGAAGTCAATGAAAATGAAAACACAACAGTGCAAAACATCTGGGATGCAGCAAAGGCGGTCATAACAAGGAAATACACAGCAATCCACTTCTTCCTAAAGGAGGAAGAAAGGTCTCAGATACACTATCTAAACTTATACCTTAAAAAGATGGAAAAAGAACAGCAAATAAAACCCAAAACTAGCAGAAGGGAAATAATAAAGATTAGACCAGAAATCAATGATATTGAAATAAAACAAAACAGTAGAATAGATCAGTGAAACCAGGAGCTGATTCTTTGCAAGAATTAACAAAATTGATAAACTTCTAGCCAGTTTGATCACAAAGAAAAATGAAAAGACCCAAATAAATAAAATCATAAATGAAAGAGGGGAGATCAGAATCAATATTGCAGAAATACCAACAATAATAAGACAATATTGTGAACAATTATATGTCAACAAATAGGGCAATCTGGAAGAAATGGACAAATTCCTAGAAACATATACATTACCAAAACTTAAACAGGAAGAAATAGGAAATGTGAAATGACACATAACCAGGAAAGAAATTGAGTCAGTAATCAAAAATCTCCAAAAGAGGAGTTCAGGACCAGATGGCTTTCCAGGGGAATTCCACCAAACATTTAAGGAAGAGTTAACACCTATTCTTTTGAAGCTGTTCCAAAAAATGGAAATGGAAGGAAAACTTCCAAACTCATTCTATGAGGCCAGTATTACCTTGACTGCAAAAACAGACAAAGATCACACTAAAAAGGAGAACTATAGACCAATTTTCCTGATGAACAGGGATGCAAAAATTTTCAACAAGATTCTAGCAAACTGGATCCAACAATACATTAAAAGAACTATTCACCACGATCAAGTGGGATTTATTTCTGGTATGCAGGGCTGGTTCAATATTCACAAATCAATCAGTGTGATACATCACATAAATGAAAGAAAGGATAAGAACCACATGATCCTCCTCTCAATAGATGCAGACGAAGCGTTTGACAAAATACACCATCCTTTCTTGATAAAAACCCTCAAGAAAATAGGGATAGAAGGATCATACCTCAAGATTATAAAGGTCATATACTAAAGACCAACAGCTAATATCATCTTTAATGAAGAAAAACTGAGAGCTTTCTCCCTAAGGTCAAAAACGCAACAGAGATGTCATTTCTCACCACTGTTATCCAACATAGTGTTGAAAGTACTAGCCTCAGCAATCAGACAACACAAAGAAATAAAAGGCATCCAAATCAGCAAGGAGAAGGTCAAACTTTCACCTTCACAAATGACATGATATTCTATGTGGAAAACCCAGAAGATTCTACCAAAAAACTGCTAGAACTGATACATGAATTCAGCAGAGTCACAGGATACAAAATCAATGTATAGAAATTGGTTGCACTCTAATACACCAATAATGAAGCAGCATAAAGAGAAATTAAGGAATCAATCCCATTTACAATTACATTGAAACCATAAATACCTAGGACTAACCTAACTAAAGAGGTGAAAAAATCTATACACTGAAAACTACACAAAACTTATGAAAGAAACTGAAGACACACACAAAAAAAATGCAAAAACATGCTCATGAATTGGAAGAATAAGTATTGTTAAAATGTCAGTAGTACCCAAAGCAATATACATATTCAATGCAATCCCTATCAAAATAACACCAGCATTCTTCACAGAGCTAGAACAAACAATCCTAATATTTGTATGGAACCCAGAAAAGACCTTAAAGAGCCAAAGTAATCCTGAAAAAAAAAATCTTGACCCATCACAATTCTGTATTACAAAGCTGTAATATTCAAAACAGTATGGTACACACAAAACAGACACAGAGATCAATAGAACAGAGAATCCGGAAGTGGACATACAAACATATGGCCAACTAATCTTTGATAAAGCAGGAAAGAGTATCCAATGGAAAAAGACAGTCTCTTCAGCAAGTGGTATTGAGAAAACTGGACAGCAACATGCAGAAAAATGAGCCTGGGCCACTTTTACACCATACACACAAAAAAACCCCTTCAAAATGGATAAAAGACCTAAATGTAAAACAGGAAGCCATCAAAATCCTAGGGAAGTAAATAGGTAACAATCTCTTGGACCTCAGCTGCAGCAACTTCTTATTTACCGTGTCTTCAGTGGCAAGGAAAACAAAAGCAAAAATGAACTACTGGGACTTCATCAAGATAAAAAGCTTCTGCACAGTGGAGGAAACAATCAGCAAAACTAAAAGACAACTGACAGAATGGGAGAAGATATTTTCAAATGACATATCAGATAAAGGGTTATTATCCAAAGTCTATAAAGAATTTATCAAACCCAACCCCCCCAAATAATCCAGTGAATAAAAAAGCAAAATACATGATTAGACACTTTTCCAAATAAGACACCCAGAAGGCTTACAAATGAAAAAATCCTCAATATCATTCATCATCAGGGAGATACAAATCAAAATCACAATGAGATATCAACTCACACCAGTCAGAATAGCTAAAATTAACAACTCAGGCAGCAACAGATGTTGGTGAGGATGTGGAGAAAGAGTAACCATTTTGCACTGCTGATGGGAAAGCAACAGGCAAAACAAATAAAATCCCTGCCTTCACAGAGTGTATATTAATGTGGGAGGACTCAGGCAATTAAAGAATAAATAAAAATACTATGCAGTGTAATTAGAAGATGACAATAAGCTATGAGAGGGGAGCAGGGAAGGGAGGTAGCTAGTTCTTGAGAGGTCAATACTAATAAAATGATCAGAAATTGTCTCTCAAAGAAAAACATTTGAGCAAAGAATTGAAAAGGTGAAGAAATAAGTCAAGTGGATATTGGAGTAGACAGCATTTCATGCAGAATAGCAAATGCTATGGCCCTGAGCCTGTCACATGCTGTTTTGTTCAAGGAGAAGTAAGGAAATCAGTGTGAACTGGAGGTAAGAAAGAAGAGTAATGAGAGATCACATTATTGAGGTCAGATGAGGAGGGTCTTGTAAGCCAATTGATGACTCGGCTTTTACTTTTGGGGAGATGGGAAGCCACTTGAAGATCCTGATAAGCATGACATAAATTGATTTATACTTTAGAATGATCATTCTATCTCCTGTGTGAAAAGAGGCTTTAGGTGGAACAAGAACTGAAGGAAGGAACACCATTTAGGACAATGATTGAATTATTGAAACAAATGTTGGAAATGCCTTAGACTAGAATGATGGAGATAGGCATGGTTAGAAGCGCTTCATTAAAGATAAATTCTCAAGATAGAACCAGTATGATTTTTTTGACAGATTGAATATGGTGTACAAAGGAAAGAAAGAAAACAAAGATGACTGCACAGATTTTTGTTTTGAGCAGTTAGCAGACTGTGGAATTCCTAATAATGAGTGAAAGGGAAGACCTGTGGGACCATCTTTTCTGGAACCATTGCCACCTTTCTATAGTATTTGTTGGTACAGTTATTTATCTTAAATGTATATTTTAAACATTCAAATACACTGAAGTGTTGAAGGATATCATTTTAATTTGCTACTCAAAGAAAAAGCATTAAACTTCTTCAGTGTTTGGATCTGAATTTGGTGATGATAACAGCAAGAGTAGTGATTAAATGGCATGTGATATCTTTTATTATTTAAATGACAATTTAAAATTTTAATCTATTGATTTCATTCTTAACTACAACAATACAGTTTATATATACTGGTTATATATTCAATTCTTAGAGATAAATATAGTTTCATATGGGGACATTACTTCAGTACAGCCACAAACCAAAAACATACTGCATATGTTTCAACCACAATTATGAAACTAGCAAAACAAAGTAACAACTTTGAGATATAATCTACACACCATAAGTGTACCATTCAGTGGTTTTTTAGTATATTCATGAAGGCAACTATCACTACTATCTAATTTTAGAACATTTTCATTACCCCAAAAAGAAACTCCATACTCATTAGTGCTCACTTCCTATTCTTCCTTATCCCAACCTCTGGAAACCAATAAATTACTTTCTGCCATGATGGGTCTGCTTTTTCTGGACATTTTATATAAATGGAATCATACAATTAGCTTCTTGAAATCTGCATTGTGTTTTCAAGGTTCACCTGTGTTGTAGAATGTATCAGTACTTCAGTATTTTTATTGCCAAATAATATTCCATTGTGTGGATATGCCACATTTTATTAATCCACTTTTTGGTGATTTTAATTAATGTTGGTTCTAACATTTGTTTACAAGGTTTTGGATAGGTTTTCATTTCTCTTGGGCATATATCTAAGAGTGGAATTGCTGAGTCATACGGTACTCCAAGTTTAATTAAAAAAAAAAAAACAACAACAACTACCAAATTGCTTTCCAAAGAAGCTGCGCCATTAGTTTATATTCTCACTAGCAATACATTATGGTTCTATTTTTTCATATCCTTGTCAACATTTGCTATTGTCTTTTTTACTTTAGTTATCTTAATGGGTATGAAGTGGCACCTCATTATGATTTTGGTTTGTTTTTCCCCATTAATGATAATGAACACCTTTTCATGTGCTTTTTGGTCATGTGTACATATTTTTTGGAGAAATGCCTATTCAAATCATTTCCATTTTTAAATGAGTTATTTGCCTTTTTATTGTTGAGTTGCAAGAATTCTGTATACATTCTGGATACAAATCACTTATAAGATCCATGATTTGCAATATTTTCTTCCATTCTGTGAATTATCTTTTCACTTTCTTTACAGTGTCCTTTGAGGTACAAAAGATCTAGATTTTAATGAAGTCTAATTTATTTATGTTTTTGTTAGTTTTGCTTTTAGTGACATACTTAAGAAACCTTAATTAATTCCAAGTCAAGAATATTCACTTCTATGTTTTATTCTACAAGTTTTATCATTTTAGGTCTAAAATTCAGGTCTATGATTCAGTTTTGCATATCATATGACGTAGGGTTCCAGCTTCATTCTTTGCCAATAGATATGCAGCTGTCCTCACACCAGCTGTTGGAAAGACTATTCTTTGTCCATTGAACTTTATTGGCACCCTTGCCAAAAACCAACTGATCAAAAACTAAAGGGTTTATTTCCAGACTCTCAATTCTATTCCATTAATCTATATGTCTATTCTTATGCCAGTAGAAGCTAGCCAATAGTACACTTACCAATTAACTACCCACCCATCCTTTGCATTCACATTATATTGTCCCTCCTACTAAAATATAAAATTTTGTTGTCCAGGGATAGCTATTTATTTTTGTACTCCCATAGCCCATGGTGTTGTTCAGCAATGTACCTTAAATTTGCAGTAAAAAAAACCCAAATACCAAATAAGATTGTCTAAAAAGAACACAGCCTAATGTACTTAGTGTTATTAACTGCATATATAGTTGACCCTTAAACAACACTGGTTTGAACTGCACAGGTCCACTTGTATAAAGGTTTTTAAAATAAACTCTGTATAATACTCTAAAGGTATTTTATTTTCCTTATGATTTTCTTAACAACACTGTCTTTTCTCTAACTTATTTTATTGTAAGAATATGGTATACAACACATATAGAGAATACATATTAATGGACTATTTAGGTTATCACTAAGGTTTCCAGTCAACAGTAGGCTATTAGTTAAATCTTGGGGGAATCAAAAGTTATACATGGATTTTCAACTGTGCAGAGGTCAGTTCCCCTAACCCCCACATTGTTCAAGGGTCAACTGTAATGAGAAACCCCAAATAACAGTGGCTTAAACAAGATATACTTGTTTCTCTTCTACACGAAAGTCAGGAACTAGGAAATCAGAGTTGGGCAGCTACATGAAATATTCAGTATCACAGCTCTCAGCTTTAACATCCCTAGAGTATGGTTCCTTGTCTTTAAGGTCCAGAAGAGTTATTAGAGCTCTAGTCATTATAGCTACATGGCCACACTTCATTGCAAAGGGAAAGTAGGAAATATGGTCTTTATGAGGAACAGCCATATAACTAGATACATTCAAGATTATTTTTCTACAGAGGAAGGAAGAATGGATATCAGGATAAAATTAGCATTTTCTACAACAGAAATAACAGAATAGCTTTTCAAAACCCCTTTGGGTCTGAAGAAAGTGAGGATTTAGGAAACTGCAAGGTGATTCAGTGTCTTGTAGTTGCGGCTACAGGACTGAGATAAGCCAGGGATGGATGGGTGTGGCGCTGTTCTTCCTTTGGTTAGGCTCTGGTGCCCTAGCCAATGGGGACCCTTTTGTGGTTTTATTCTTACCAGTGGCATGTGGCACTTGAATTCCTTAGGAAACAGTGCCACACAATCTAAATCTAAATTAGACTATACTCTTTAAAAAATTATCACTTATTGTTAAAAACAAGACAAGTCCAAAATAAAGTCACTTAGGCTAAGCCCCACCTCACTAAACCAAGCCTTAATTATAGCTTCATTTCTCCCAGGAATAGAACCTTAAACAAGTCAATCAGGAATTTTCTGATCAGCATCACATAATCTACCTGATAGACCGGTGCCATCCCTAAAAGAAGGTAGCCTTGTAATAACCACCCCCGCTTTTTTTTGCATAGTATAAATTCCTTGTTCTTGCTCCCTCTGGATATCAAAGCCTTTCATTTTGTACAACTCCCCAGAGCTCCCTTCTATCTGCTAGATGAGATGCTGTCCAATTCAAATATATTTTTGCTCAAATATACTCCTAAATTTTAAAATATGCCTCAGTTAATTTTTTAGCATTATGAATGATGGACTGTCAATCAATGATACACCCCAGGGGAAAGAACAAATGATTAACAGAAAGCTTAGAAACATAGTTAGGCAGGAAAAGCCATTAGATGAAGATAAATATAAATATTTTTATAAGATTTTAATGAAAGCACTTATCTTAGAAGAGGATAAAGTCAATATTTATGTGGAAGTTGCAAGACTTACTTTTTAATGTACAAAGAAAATAAAGTCCTTAGTGAAATACATACAACCAGACAATATTTTCTTTACCTGTTTTTCCATAAGAGGAGATAAATTGGTGGGAAAATGCTTTATAAATTTGAAATGCCTTGTAAATCTATTGCTATTACTGTCAGATTATCCTATTCTACTTCTGGTAACTGCTGTGTGACTTGACATGCGTCTTCTATTTATACAAAAAGTAGAGTTCCAAGAGTTTAGAAGATACTCCCATTATCGCTACATTGAGGCAGCGGATGCCTCCTGGTGCCAAGTTGCAGACAGCTGCCCAGTGTGATACTATCTTGTCAGCCTTCAAACACTGCACTCCTGGAAGTCCAGTTCAACTTAAATTCACAGTGGATACAATCACTTTCTTTCTTCAGATGTGGGAGAATTTTTAGGAAACAGCAAGTGCTCTGGTACTTTTAAAAGACCCCAGAAAGAAATAAAAAACATGAGTAAAACCTAGCTTCTGAAGCTGTGTGAATTCAGCGGCTCTAACTTCTTAGAAATCCTAAAACTTCTCAGACAAGGTGTTGGGTAGGCGAAGGTGGATGGTGCCTTGCCTGACTCATCAGCTATCACTGATAGAGTGAGATGGAGTAGTAATTCAGCTTTCTCTGTGTAGCCTAATATACCTAGAATTTGGCATCTCACTGTTTTACACTGGAAATATGTAAGATCATTAGGGGCCAGGAAGTCTTGGGGTTTTGCTCTAACTTCACCACTAACTTAAGAATGTGATCTTGGGCAAGTCACTTAACCTGTACAAACATCAAATTTCTTATCAGTAAAGTGTGACTCAATGAGATAATGAATTTGAGAATGCTCTGCAAAATTAATAGTACCATGGAAAGAATTCTTCCATCCCAAAAGATTATGAACATCATTAAAATTTACCACATGGAAGAGCACACGAGTGAGACTTAACCGTGATTCACAGACAGATTTACAGAGGTAGTATCACATCATGTAGGACTATAGGTCTGATAAGACAAAGATTGGGCACCAACCTATGCCTGAGGAAATTCAGGTTCTCATGGGAAACACAGAGCTCATAGCTGAATACTCTCTGGGTGGTACGGAGAGTACTCAACAATATGTCCTGATTTGAAAGGCAGATAACTATATGTTGAAAAGCCAAGAGGCCTGTACAGAAATTAAAAAGAGATGCATTAATATAGGCATCAAGCTCCAGTCCAAATTAAAGTTTTACAAAGTGATGGGAAAGGGTGAGAAAGAAAAATTCTTGCAAGAGGTGGAGTCCTCGAAAGTCAGCTTTGCTGGGTGGACAGTGTGTTCAACTGACTGCCCAATCTCTTAGGTAGGCAGCTTTAGAGATTAGGGCTTCCCCTTTTTTCTAAAGTTCACTTATTTTTGAGAGAGAGGGAGAAAGTGAGCAGAGGAGGGGCAGAGAGAGGGGACAGAGAGAATCCTAAGCAGGTTCTGAGCTGTCAGCAGAGAGCCCGATGTGGGGCTTGAACTCACGAACCATGAGATCATGACCTGAGCTAAAATCAAGAGTCAGACACTTAACCAACCTAATTACCCTTGAGGCTTCCCTTTTTAAAGAACTTGGGCTACTCTTGACTCTAAGAGGCTGAGTCACAAACAATGCTAAGCAATGAAAACGGCTTATTGAATAGTAGAATTTTATTTTCAAAGGGGAAGTGGGGGGTGTGACACATGCAGTAGCTAGCAGTTTGCTGCTGACTTTACCACCACTATAGCCAGAAAAGCCAGCTAATGTGTCAGACATGTTAAAAAGTGAAAGTATGCCACAGCGTGTGGTAGCTTTATCCCTAAGCATTTCAAGAAAGAAATTATAAAATCAAGTTCCATAATGGTGTCTGTTATGTGTTAACAGGGATAAGCTGGGGGCTTAAGAACCAATTTTCTACAGGGTCCTATAAATGTAGCATATAGTGACCCATTCTCTAATGGAAATAGCTGGAGAAATAGAAATATCAAAACTATGAGAACATCAAAAGCCTCATTGGAAAAGCCCCCACACAGAAAAATGTGTGGGCCTGAGTTCTTCCATTCTGGAAGGGTAAAGGCCTGAGCTGATGAGGCTGGGATGAAACACCCAAGTCTTTAGAGAAGCAAAACAAGTATAATAAATTTGACACACAGATCATTCAATAGCCTTTCCCTTAGAACTAATGCTCACTTTGTGGTTTTGATTTGAGAGGTACAGAGAGACACTTTGCATGTTTTAGTAATAAAAAGATAAGATCATGACCATTTGTCTCTAACATTTTCTAAAAGATCACTGATCGCTAATCTGGCTTTTCCTTCATTTTTTTTCCACCTGAGGAACTATAATGCTTATTTTTAAATGTTATGAAGATGTTTTGTATTCTTCAGAAGGTTGCCTACCACATAAATAGTAGGTACAAATGCTCCTAAGAATAATTAACCTTTCATGCCCACGACCTTCTTCCTAATCCTAAATTTACATATTTGTAGTTTAAACATGTCAAAATCCAGTTTCAAGTCATGTTCTGTCTTCAAAATCCTTTATATCCACCTTTCTTGAGGCAGCAATTTTTTACCTTTTACCTAGGATTACACTGGCCTGTGCACATCAGATTCCTTAAGAAAAACTACAAGTGTGAAGAGTGGGCTATGGAGTCATAATATTCTGGTTTCAAATACGTGTTCTGCCCGTGACTGTCAGTCAGGGCTTCATTACCTATAATAAATTAGTTAACATATCTGAGATTCAGTTTTCTAATCTGCAAAATAGGACTCATCCCTTCACAGGTTGTTATAAGGCTTAAACTAGGCTATGTGTTATTTACATTGTTCGTTTTTTTTCTTCCTTTCTTATATATACCTGAGGTGCTAGATAAACGTCTTTTTAAAGACTAGACACAAAATGAATTAGTAAAATTGGAGGAGTTACAAGCAACTCTTTGAGGAAGGATTTTTCTCAATTATCTCCTATTTATGCTTCTACCATCATTATACTGAGTCAGTTAGTGCATTAGACTGAGGACACATTAACACATATCCTAAGAATCCTACCCATTCTACTGACTTTAAAATATCAATCTGATCTTATTTCAAAACTATTATTGTTACACTCATAGTGCCCTAGCTGCTGTAGTAGAGAAATCTAAATCTTTTAGAGAGGTGAAAACATAACAAGTAGAACTTAAGAATTGGTTTACATGCAGCACATATAATCTATTATAAAAGTAGCATCAGTACCCTTGGATGCAAACCCTGTTCTGAATATTTGTCATGAGTTGTTTGTAGTACTTTATTCATTTTTTTCATAAAAGGTGCTCCAAAATTTTAATGGATACTCCTTCTTAGTAACTTCTGTTGATTCAATTCTTGCCACTGTATAATAAGAATAATCTTGGACTAGATGAGCTCTGCTACCCCTGCTGTGTGGACAGCTCCTGTCCCACAAGGCACGTGCACACACAGACACCCCTGCCCCATGACCCACCACAGCCACCTGGGCTATTTTACTCCCATGTCTTTCTCAGCCTCAGCCACACTACTGAGACCAGGATTGGGACACCTCATGCTTGCCAGATCATATTATCTTTCTCCTAAAGAATGTACAAATGTTGTCCAGAAATTTCAGTTAGTGGCTTTCTAGAAACAGATAAACTTGGGGATCCCTATTATTCTCATTTTCTGAAAGAAATATAAGCAATCTATTCAACAAAAAGAGAGAGACCTGAAATGGACATAAAGTAAAGGAAAAGATCTAATAGTTCAAGTGGTCCTTGAGACCAAGAGGAAGAAAAAGCACCCTCGGTTCTGGTATCATTTCAACTCACCTTACATCTGCTTAATGCCCAGCAAAAATCATAAAGCAGCAAAAATATACTTGTCCCAAACCCCCTACCCAAAACTAGCATTAGTACTCTTGCATGCAGACCATTTCCTGGGCATTTATTTGTTGAACATCATACCTATTAAAAATGTGCAACAAATATTAAGAGAGTAAAACAGATATAAGAAACATTAAAACTAAGACAGCACCTCAAGCTCAATGAGCATTTTGTGTATTCTAGTCTTAATATTTCTCTAGCTGATTGTTTAAGAAGTAATCTATCACGTATGCATTAGCTCAGTCATTGTGTAGATCAAAAGGTAAAACCATCCTGAACAGGAAACCAATATTCTTCCTGTTTAATCAACAAATCTAAAAATTTATTCTTTGCAACTATTTACTCTTGTCCACCATACCATGGTGCTCCACATGTTCATCACAGTTTTATGACAAAGAGAAAATTTTCATGAGCCACTGTTGTATCCCCACCCCCTTAAAGAAAGAGGGAGGAAAAATTGTTTCATACAGAAGGCGTTAGTTGTATGAATTACAACTGCCACCTAAGTGTGGGCTCATGTAACCAACAGGGATTTTACCTACATCCATTCAGTCAGTTTATGGGGGTTTAAAGAAATTCCAAAGAGTCATCAGAAGAGGAAAAATAAAGGTAATGCTTTTTGCCACACAGGTAGAATCTTTGAAGATATGTGTAATATGTAAAACATTTTGACACCCCCATAATATTTTTCCAGAATTAACAGTATAAATTGCTTCTCTTGTTCAAGAGCTTTCTGTCAGCCTCTCTAACCACTACTCACGGTAACCTCAACTCCTGCCACAATGCACAAAATCCAACTCCTGTCTTGCATCGCACTGACTCTTGTACTCGTCGCAAACAGTGCACCTGCTTCAAGCTCGACAAAGGAAACGCAGCAACAGCTGGAGCAATTACTGCTGGATCTGCGGTTGCTTTTGAATGGAGTTAATGTAAGTACATTTCCTTTCTTACCAAAATTATTACATACACGTTTTTGAACTGGAGATCATGTTTTTAATAAAAATATATTATGCTTTCTCAGAATCATGAGAACCCCAAACTCTCCAGGATGCTCACATTTAAATTTTACGTGCCCAAGAAGGTAAGTACAACTTTCTATGTTCAGTTTATGTCTTAATAGAATTCAAATCAATATGAAAATCTCCATGCTGATTAGTTTAGTAGCACCTCATCTGAGGAAAAGAAATGAATAACTTCAATATTTGTTAAACCAGTTTGGCAATGAAACTTCTGTAAAATAGTTTTGCCTATATATTTTTTATATGTATTTGTGTTTTAGGAGTGAGGCAGTGGAAAGAGAACAAGAATATTATTCCCAGTTTATTGCTGAGACAGTTTTAAAATATTATGTTGACTTACTGAAAAATGTAAAATTTGAGGAAATTATCAAAATTGATTTCAGAGAAGCCTATTTTTATTGTTTTAGGAAAGATTCCTAGGGGTCTACCTTTGAGAGGCAGCATAGCAGTGACCAACAGCATAGTCTCTAGAGTCAGATTATCTGAACTGAAATCCCAGTTCTGCCACGTCTTAGCTTTTGTGACCTTGGGCAAGTTACCTACTCTGTGACTCAGTTTCTTATTTACTTATGTGAATGATAATTAAACATATACTTCATATAGTTTTGTGAGGATTAATGAATAGGTATAAAGTATTCAGAACAGTGTCTGACATAGAGTAAATAACATATAAGCATTAGCTATTAGCAATAGTAAAAATAAAATTCTCCCTGAGGAGTTATAAAGTAGAAATTTGGACTTACATATCTTTTGTGCCAAAGACCTAGAGACTTATGATGCTATATGATTTTGTTTCGAAGATTCAAAACTTTTTAAAGGTTACAGTATGCTTCAAACTACTCTTTTGAAAGATGAAAATAACTTAGAGATGCTTCTCCAAATTAATCAGAGCCACATAACTAGAGTAACAAAAAGACACTAGCCTGGATTTTTGAGGGAAAAAGCTCAAAAGTTGCTCATGCCAATTTGTAGTGGCAAGTTGAAAGGGCAATGGATGGAAATGTCATAAAATGTGTGTGATGTTAAAGATTGTTAGAAAGATAAAATGAGATTATGTGTATAATTTAGAAGGTGGTGAAATTCTTTGAAATCTAACAGTTTCTAAATGACAGCTCAAAATCTATTTGAAACCCAAAGTAATGTGATAAATTCATTTGTCCATTTTCCCACCATTTTGTTTGCAAAAAAAATTTTAAGAAGGTATAAAAACATTTAATTCAAAGATGCTATGTTAGTGCTATAAGCAAAAAGAGATAAAATTTAATCTTGGCTCCACCTAGTCATGTGACCTTGGGAAAAACACTTAAATTCTGAGATTTAGTTTCCTTATTTGTAAAATGGAAATAATGCTGCATTGCTATCTCAAAAAGTGGTTGTGAGACTTAAATGGGTTTGTTTGGGAGAAGACACTTTAAAATCATAAGGTACCACAAAAGTGTGAAATACTATCATTACAGTAGACCACATGAGTGGATGGGTGGGTGTATATGTCTAAGTTAGGAGGACCACCCCAAAGTCCTTCAAATATTCCAACCTTTTATTTGGTTAGGAGACATTTTTTAAATGCATCTTAATGTATTTATTATAGAAAAACAAAAAATTAACGCAGTTACAGGGCTTGCTGCATTGAGGATCTTTACTATATAGTTACAACTGCCTGACCTATAAAATGTTGGGATGATGACAGCATATCCAAGAACTCCTCTGCTCCTTAACATTCTATGATTCTCAACACTTAGATTATTAAATATTAGAATCATATAATGTGATCCCATATTTCTATGTTGTGACTACTCTGGTTCTAATAATTTCTATACAGTCTGGAAAATAATTCTGCCTGTATCTGTGATTTGCATTTGGGTGCAGAAAAGCTGACTTTTGGCAAGGCGAAATTAAACTGAAGTTAATGACTTATTATTTACTGACAGTTAAGGCTAACCATGGGTAGTTGAACTAAAGTTTTTCAAGTCTTATCATGTAAGCCATATTGGCCCATCTTTACAGTAATTCTGAGAGCAGGGATAATAGTAAGAAATGTACCGCCACTCCTAATAAAACAGAGATTAACTTCTGATTCTGACCTTTAGGGCAAACTAATCCAATAATTATTTTTATTATTATTCAAGGCCACAGAATTGACACATCTTCAGTGTCTAGTAGAAGAACTCAAACCTCTGGAGGAAGTGCTATATTTAGCTCAAAACAAAAACTTTCACTTGAGACACATCAAGGAATTAATGAGCAATATCAATGTAACAGTTCTGAAACTAAAGGTAAGGCATTACTATATTCGCTCTCCTGAAAATAAAGTAAACGGAGGGGCATTTTAAAGTGATGTAAGAGTTTTGTTATTTGTGAAGTACTGATGCATTTTAAGACCACTGTGAACACGAGTCATTTTTATGTTAGATGGTACACTGTGGAGCTGGGAAGTAAAAGCTAGAGGGCTTCTGCCCGCCACCCACCCGGTGACAAGACCCTACCCTGGCACTTCGTCACCTCTCTCACATTTTTTTAACTTCTCTCTCACATTAACACAAGACTGTAAATGGGAGAAGACAATTGAGTTCCACAAAAAGAAGACAGTAAAAAAAATAATAAAAAAATTTTTTTAATGTTTTTAATTTATTTGTGAGAGACAGAGACAGCATGAGCAGGGGAGGGTCAGAGAGAGAGACACACACAGAATTGAAAGCAGGCTCTGGGCTCTGAGCTGTCAGCACAGAGCCCGACGTGGGGCTCGAACACTTGAACAGTGAGACCATGACCTGACCTGAAGCCAGACTCTTAACAGACTGAGCCACCCAGGTGCCCCCTTAAAGGCTTTTAAAATGAGTTTTCCTTATTATTTGGTGGAAGAACTAAGAGATTTATCTAAAAAAAACAGTAACCAATGGGCTAGAGAATTAACTTTATTTAGAAGTAATACTTTCAAGAACTTAATTATTTTTAAATGTACAGGAAATATTAAATATACAAGGGACTTGATATGTGTAGACATTCATAGCTCTCTTTTCTCGTCTGCCAAAAGTACAAGCTTCATAAGTTAACAGCATAATTTTAATTACAGTAGAACCAAGTTTCTAAAATTATGTAACTCTAGTTATTTCCAAGTAAGTGTCATTGTATTAGTAGACTGTTTCCAATTAATTAAAAAAATACATTGAGATCAATGTCATGTAGACATCGATAGACATCTATGTGAAGAGGTTTGCTCTAAAATTTTTGACCATCAGAAAACTCATTCTAAACTCTAGATGCAAAATTAATATAAAATTATGTGGAAGTCAGGAAATGTATTTCAAAAGCCATCTATTGTTAAAAAGTTAAACCTTCCCAAGAGTAAATATTATTAATATTTAAATAATTATATGTAAGAAGATACATAACACTGCACCAACTTAAGGGAAATATTTACCTTACTTGCTTTATGTTTCCAGGATAGGAATTACCTCAATTTGAAAAAGCCCTCTCTTTTATCTTGCTATATTTCAAAATATTTTCTTAGCTAGAGGAAGAGTTGAAATAGCTCCTATCACCAGAGGGGATTTATTTCAGTCCATAGAACAAAATTTCTAATGTTTAGACTTTTACAAGTTGGGAAACTCAGCTGCATTGATACTAAGGTGGAGTGGGAGTGGGTATGAGTATTTATGAAAATGCTCTTCACAAAAATTTCCTCTTACTCTGGACTGGCTCTGTCTTTGCTTTGGGAAACTCTGAGGGGATTCACTGAAGCTAAGAGAAGACTTATGGTTTACAAAGTAAATGTGCATATGACTGCATACATGTAAACTACACTTAGACATGGATACAGACATATGCCCACAGGAAAAGAGGTTTAACAAATGTCTTTTGCAAGTAGAATTTAATAAAATATTTGTCTAGAACTGCTTTTATTTAAAATGCATACTTTTATACAAATCAGGAAAACAAAAGTGTTGTATTCACTGGGATTGACAGAATTGACAAATGAAGAAAATCCTAGTTTATATGTTACTATCACTTGGTATCATAACATACAATTTTTTGACCATCTCAGGAAAATGTAAATGATTAATATGTTTAACATACTTGAAAATAAAGGCCATAGGCCTATAATATTTCAATGGAGAACAATGACGTATAAGGGAAAAGAGCTTGAACTAAAAAAATTAAATTTTTCTCTCACAGGGATCTGAAACAAGATTCACATGTGAATATGATGATGAGACAGCAACCGTTGTAGAATTTCTGAATAAATGGATTACCTTTTGTCAAAGCATCTTCTCAACACTGACTAGATAATTAAGTGCCTCCTATTTAAAATGTATCAGGCTATTTATTTAAATATTTAAAATTTATATTTATTTTTTGATGTATGGTTTGCTACCTTTTGTAATTATTATTCCTATTCTTATGATAAATATGGATCTTTTAAGATTCTTTTTGTAAGCCCTAGGGGCTCTAAAAATTCACTTAAATTATTTATCACAAAGTATTTATTTTTATATTGAATTGTTACATATAATGTCTATGTAGATCAATTAATAAAAGTATTTAATGAAAATAATATAAGCCCACCCATTTATTATCCTGGGAATAGCACAAAGTAAAATATTTCTGAATTACTCATGTGAACTCATAAAATGTTTAAGATGCTTATAAGAGTCACTCTTCCCTTGGAAAAGAGGTATGTGCAATAAGAAAATGGGCTTCTGAAAGTTCTTGTTTTCTCCTTTCCCAAGCTAGTCGATCCTTAGTTCTAGTCTGTGAAAACCTTATCAAATTACCTACATGCCTTAGATAGGATGCCAAACACATTGAAACTCTTCATACCATTGTTGTGCCTCTCTATTCTCTCTATCTTAAAACTTGCACTCTGTCCTCAGGAGGCCCACCTGTATGGCATAAATCAAAGAACTTCTCTGCCCTCTGGCTTTTCAATGGGTCCTGCCACTGGGAACTCTGGTAGGATGTCTGACTCTCCAAGTGAAGTAACCTCTCAACCTAAAAACCCAGTTTCTCTCAAGACTTTTTCCTTCTAGGTTCTGCTAACTTTTCCATCCACTCTTCCCTTCAGCCCTAGGGATAGTAACACTTCTACTACCACTAGATTCAGGGTACTACGTTCTCTCTCTCGCAGCTTTCCTGTACCATGACCATATAGCTTGGTAAATGTCTCTAGTAGATCCTCCTTGACTTATTCTGATAAGCCATCTCTTTCCTGGCTCAAAGAGGAATTATACCAAAAATACCTCCAAGAAATAGACCATCAAAATGAGATCCGGGGCACTGGGTTCATTAGAAACACAATAGTCTATGAGACGCACTAACATCCTGATTACTCAAATTATCATCAATGGCAGCACAGGATGAAATACAGATAAAGGGCAAGGTGTGAGATCAAATGGCCAAGACTTTTAATTGCTAGATTAGCAACGGTTATAAAAATTATGATTATTACCTAGATTCTTCTGATGGTCTCAAGGAGGAGTTTAAAATAACATCATAAATATACAATTTAAAACATGCATGGACAACCAGAAGTCCTTGTTGGAAGTTTTGAAAAAGTCCCTCATCCCTGTAGTCACAGAATATCTGTAACAGAGGACAAAGCCAAGAGCCTGATGTAAGGTCTGCCAAGATATAGTACCAATTAAAAGTTTAAGCCTTCCAGGGGTGCCTGGGTGCTTCAGTTGGTTAAGTGTCTGACTCTTGAACTCACAGTTCATGAGTTCCAGCCTCATGTTGTGCTCTGCACTGTTAGTGGGAAGCCTGCTTGGAGTTCTCTCTCCTTGTCTTTCTGCCCCTACCCTACTTGTGCTCTCTCTCTCAAAATAAATAAATAGACTTAAAAATATTAGAAAAAAAAAAAAGAAACCTTCCAGGTTTTTTTACACCAAGAATGGATAAATGAGGCCCAGAGATATGGGATGTGGATATTTTGCCGGACACAGAGGCTGAGAATTTTAAACATCCTATTGGCAGAGACAACTCCTTTTCTTTAATAGTATCCTTTCTGAGGAAAAATCATTCCTCTGCGTAAAAACCTTCCAATGACTCACAAATTAAGGGAAATTTTCCTCAGACCTCACTTCTACCACCTTTAGTTGCCCCCAGGCCTAAACTGAAAGTTAAGATCTCAACATTGCTGGGCCAGTGAGATAAAAAGTGTTTAGACCAACAGGGGTAAAATTAAGTCATGTTTGGGCTGATTAATTTAGAGGAGTGCGACTTCCCTGGGATTCAGAATTTAATGAGAACTTGGCAAATGGCATTAATAGTTGGCTGAGTAAATTCTTGGACTCCATGGTGGACTTTTAAAGTCAAGCTTCCCTGGAGAAGAAAGAGTCCAAAAAACCAGGGAATCAGAACTACTGGAATGGACCTATTAAGTGCAATCTTCCCTCTTGCCTAGGAAGACATTAAGAAATGCACTGGTAAGGGGCACACTGGCACTCACTACAGCTCTGTGGTGGCTTTTCTTCCTTAAGCCAGAACTGACAGATGGTGCTACAATAGAACTGGTTTCCCTGATCTGAGAATGATCAAATCCCAGAGTAACACAGGTCAGGTAACAGCTTAGCCCTCAGAGACCAGGTAGAAGCAAACACTAGATAAACAACAGAGCGAAGTGCCAATCAAAGCATCTTGATCCGAAAGGATCTGTAATGGTGACTGATTACAAGATCCTTAAAATTAGGAATTAGAAATTCTAATTCTGCTGGGCAAAAGTGAATAAAAATCACCATAAGTGGGATTCATGATCTGTTTCCAGTTCCCAGACTTGAGCCATTTCATAGACCTGGTCTCCAAAGAGGCTGAATCCCTTTAAGGAAGTATCCCATAATATGGCCACAGATCTATACTGTGAAGTTTTCCCCTATGCCATGTTGGAAGAGATATTTTCCAGGGAGATCGTTCACTGAGAAATGGCTAATGTCTAGATATTATGGTGGTTATTGGTTAATGGCTCTGAATGTACCCACTAATTCTGAAACTCCACTGTGAGCCTCCAGTCAGAGCAGGGCTTATGGAAAATCAAGTGAGTTATGGAACATTAGCCTGAGTCCATCTCAAGAGGGTTCAAAGGGATCACAGAGTTTATCTATGCCATAGCTTTATAGTGGCTAGGGAGTCACACTATTCAGGACTACCTTCAAAGAGAGCATAGTTTACAGGTAGACTTTAGCTGTTGCAATTTGCATTTACACAAATGAGCAACAAAATACTTTAACTGTCTAGTCCCAAGGATATTATCAGTTCTGCTCCTATATAATCAGTCTGGAGAGTACTTGATCATTTTATTTTTCACAGAATATCGTGCTGGCCCATTACACTGGTAATGTTATGCTAATTGGATCTGATGAGAACTAACAGTGGTAGTGCCTGAGAAAGCTACACGGTTGATAGAAGAAGGGAGAGAAGTCCTGCAGAAGTTCAAGGATGTAGCAGGAATTGGAAGTTCCTAGGGATTGAGTAGTTTCATGCACATTAAGAAATTCCTCTTAAGTGGAGGATAAGATGTTGTGCCCACTACAAAGAGGTACAAAGCTTGGTGGGCCTCTGCAATTTGGAAATACCCTACATACGTTAGTCTGACCCACTTGGTGGGGGGCGGTAAGCCATTAGGCTGTCAGTTTTCAGTCTGGCCCACAGTAAAAAAGGGCTCTATAACAGGTTTAGGTCTCATTCAAATTCCCCAGCCAAATGGGCTGTATGACCCAGGAGATCCAGAGATATTCAAAGTATTACGGTGCAGATACCGTTAAAAGTTTCTAGAAAGTCCCTGGATAGTTTTCAGAAAAGACTATGCCCTATTGTGCAGATAACACTTCATTTAAAAACATCACCTGGCTTGTGACAAAACCTTGGTAGAGACAAATGCCTGACCACAGGACACCAAATTATTATGCAACCTGACTTCCCATCATGAACTAGTTCTTAACTGGTGTTCTGAAACATAATATTGAGCGAACAAAGCAGCATTTCTTCATAAAATGGGAGTAGGTTTGAAAAGGTCCAGGAGATAACACTAAACTGCCTAATTAGGCAGCTTAGAATCTCATGGAACCTGAATTAGCCCCTCTTCCTCAGTCCTCTCCTTTGGAGTTTCTTTAATACAAATTAAAAGAAAGGAATAAGATCCTAGTATAAAAATAGATTTGCAACTGATGCTGTGATCAATCAGAAGATGGATGATCCCAGAACTATAACCCTATTCAAAATTATGCATTTGTCTATACCATGTGGAAGGAGAAATGGACAGAGATATGGACCTGGAATAGACTGACTTATGGGAAATGACAAAATGAGTTGGTAAATGATCAGAAATTTGTAAAATAAAATGAAAAATGATGAATAAGAGGTCTGGGAAGAGGTATGTGAATGGACCTATAAATGGGCAGAGAATGAAAAAATATTAACATACACCATAAAAAAGGGTTATCATTATTCAAGTGGGGAAGATGACCATCCTATGAATGCTTGGCAGTCTCTTTCCCTGGCTAATCCACTGCTTATTCAATAGACCTATGTACAAAGTGGCTATGGCAACAAGGATAGAGACTGTGTATGAGCCCAATAATCTGGTTTTTCACTCACAAATGCTGATCTGGCTACTGCCACTGTTGAGTACTCAGCCTCCTTCAATATGGCACCATTCCCCAGAGGAACCACTTGGCTATCTGATAGACTGATTATATGGATCCCTACCACTATGGAGTGAACACTGTTTTGTCCTCATTCATATTTTCTTTCTCTGCCTTATGTAGTGCAGCATGACTTTTAGATTTATGGAATGCCTTATCACAATACTGCCTCCAAACAAAGACTGTCGTTATAACAAAAGAAGTGTGGCAATGGCAATGTGCTCATGGATTTCACTGACCTCACTATATACTCCATCATTCAGAAGGGGCTGGCTTGATAAGAGAGTGAAATGGTATGTTTGAAAACAATATAGTGAAGAGGACATATGGTCCTACAGGATGCACTATTTGTGTTAAACCACAGCTAAAATATGATACAGTCTCCCTCCACAGATTGCACAGATCTCGCAATCAAGAAGCAGAGGTAAAAGTGGTCCCTCTCGTTATTATACGTAATGACTCACTTGAAAAATTTTACCTTCAGCCAACGTGACCTTAGCTATGTTGTTTTCAAGGTCCTAGTGGTCAAATAGGCATGTTTCTACCAGGAATCTTGACTACTACCAGAAAATAGATTAAATGGAAACCAAGACCATGCATTGGCCATGTGGGGACTTTCCATGCAGCTGAACTAACAGGCACATGATGGACTACTCTTCTGGCCAGAGTGACTGATTTTGATGACAAGGGGAAATTGAGTTCCTGCTACAAAACAGAGACAACAGCTACACAATAAGTAGCACTATTTTTAGAACACAGGAAATCAAGCTGGGCATTCTTTAGCACTCTCTTTCCAATAGTACTGGTCAATGGAAAACTGTACCAATCCCCCCAATTAAAAAATACAAAAGGCTGAGATTCCCCAGAATTGAGATTTATAGTCCATTACTATGTAAAGAATTTCCTCCAAAGTCATGGCAGAAAGTATACACAAAGAATATTGGAAGAAGGCAGCTATAATTATCAACTCTCATGACTAGCTATTGAGCAGGGACTCAAGTACATTTATTTTACCTGTTTTTCTTTCTTCTTTTTTTTTTCAATTTTTATTAATGTTTTATTTATTTTTGATACAGAGGGAGACAGAGCATGAGAGGGGGAGGGGCAGAGAGAGAAGGAGACACAGAACCGGAAGCAGGCTCCAGGCTCTGAGCTAGCTGTCAGCACAGAGCCTGACGCGGGGCTCGAACCCACGAATGTGAGATCTGACCTGAGCCGAAGTCGGAGGCTTAACAGACTGAGCCACCCAGGCGCCCCTCTTTCTTCTTGTCCCACACCATGTGAAATAAGGCTTCACAGTCTCATTTTCTTCCTGTGAAAAACACTGGTGGTGTCTACCATTGTAATTTCAGGAAAAGTATTCCTGAATTGATATTCACAATGATATCAGAATTGATAGAACTTCATGTGTCTCCTTTGCTTGGGACACTTTTCTCCCAAATGAAGAGAGTACATGTTGAAGAATAAAGAGTAAACTGTGCCAGGTATCTTTGATTTTCCTCCTGCAAACTCTAGCTACTACATCTCTCCCCACTCTGCTCAGCTGGCTTGTGTAGGTTACATTATTGTATTTTCTTGCTTTATGGTTTCTAGTTGAGTTTGGCCAAAGGGGATCCCTGGTAAAAGTTGGATGAAGGATCACCTTGGGATGGCTGTACCACTAGATCGAAGATCATACTTCTCTCAAAGTGGTCCTTTATAATCCTGTCCTTAAATTTAGTAATCTATTCACTCCTTCCTTTGGGCTAAGCATGGTAGCAGTTTCTCTATGTGAGGACAGCAACCAGAGCAGGCAGGTCTTACAGATTACATTCCTCAAGAGACAGAGTGTGCACAGGAGACATCCTGGAATTTTCTCTGAGGGTAGGTTCCAAATTGTGGCACAGAGAAATGGAACTCAAATGGTAGTTCCATAAGGAAATAAAAGTAGGGATTCAGGTTGTCAAAGTGGATGGGATTTGAGAAGCAAAACAAAGGGAACTGTGGATAAGGAGCCCATATATCCAAATAAAAATTCTTTCCAATGGCTGATCCATCAGGTGCAATGCACAAGACACCACTCAACCAATAAAAAAAAATGGCAGAAAAGAGCATGTAGGAGGCAGATGAGCTGTGTAGAGAGCTGTGTGGTGCTGAGAAGACACTGGTTGGCGTTCAAGCTCTGCCAAGGTCCAGTATGCATACCAGGACTTAAGATGAGAAAAAAGAAGGTACAATGTTCTAGGTAAATAAGCCTTGAAATGAGGACAAATCTAAAATATAATAGCTCTAATAAAGCCTAAAAACAAGCTTCAAAACTCAAACGTATCTGCCAAATCCTACTTGCCCCCCTGAAGGAAATTTTATTTTAAAGATATTATCATCCAGACTCTCTATTTCACTTACATGTGGCATTACTTTAAAAACCATGAGGTATACTGTTAACACGTGCACATACTCAAAATTAAGAGGCAAAACCAGTTAATAAAAAATCTCCAACATAGATTCAGACATAGAGTTAAAAGTTATTTAAAATAACTAATTAATATGTTTAAGAACATGACACATAAAGATGAAAATATAGATTTCTGCAAAAAACTGAAATCTAGTTGAAAAAATCAAGTGTAACATTCTAGAACAAAGAAATACAGTATCTGAAATTAAGAAATTACTAGATGTGTATACCAGCATACTAGACATAGCAGAAGACTGGATTAGTGATCCAAAGACAAGCCAATAAAAAATACCCAAAGTGATTTATCACATTATACCCCTAAGCCTCATTCTATGCTTTGGTTTGTTTTGGTTGAGTGTTTCCAGTTTGCAAACTGTCTTTCCAGTGTGTGCAAAAATATTTATTACTCCTTGGGTGATTTATAGTTTTGTTTTTCTTTTTCTTGAGCATTAACATGTAATTTGTATATTATAATACAGGTAACTTCTAAAAGAATAGTATAACTAAAAATTAATATAGCAGAAAACATAATATTAGAAACATTTAACCTAAAAAAAAGGTAAAAAATGAGGAAAAAAAGAAAAGTAAAGGAAGAAAGAACAAATGAGACAAACAGCAAGAAGGGAGACTTAACTCAAATGCCATCACAATTTCATTAAATGAAAATAAATTAAAAACTTCAATTAAATATTTTTAAAGAAATATTACACTGTTTATAGAAAACATGATTTACATAGACAAGGAAGGATTAATAGTAAAGAATGAGGGGTTCCTGTGAGGCTCAGTTGGTTAAGCATCAGTCTCTTGATTTTGGCCAGCATGATCTCACGATTTGTGAGACTGAACCCTATTTAGGATTCTCTCTCTCTGGCCCCTTCCCCCACAAAATGAATAAAAATTTTAATTTATTATTATTATTATTATTTTAATGTTTACTTTTGAGAGAGAAAGAGACAGAGCATGAGCAGGGAGACACAGAATCCGAAGCAGGCTCCAAGCTCTTGGGTCAGCACAGAGCCTGACGTGGGGCTCCAACTCACAAACTATGAGATCATGACTTGAATCAAAGTTGGGCTCCTAAATGACTGAGCCACTCAGGTGCCCCAAAATAAATATTTTTTTTAAAAAAGGATGAGAAAGGATATATAGTGCAAGCGCTAGCCAAAACCAAAGCATCTCCAAAACCTGCATTATTACATTTGCCCTAACAAAGCTTAAAAGCAAGTCTTGAAACACTCAAATAATCCACAAGTTACTTCCATTCCAGAATCAAATTCAACACTGTATGAAATAAGACAATGACATGGTTGGTCAGAGAAAGACAAAATTCCTTATGATTTCACTCATATGTAGAATTTAAGAAACAAAAAAAAGATGAACATGGGAGAAAAAGAGAGGTAAAACCATAATACAATTCTCTTACTTACAGAGAACAAACTGAGTGTCGCTGGAGGGGAGGTGGGCAGGGGACGGGTTAAATGGGCGATGGGTATTTAAGGAGGGCACTGGTTGTGATGAGCAATGGGTGTTACCTGTAAGTGATAAATCACTAAGTTCTAGTCCCCAAACTAATATTACACTATCTGTTAACTAACTGGAATTTAAATAAAAACTTGAAACAATAAAAATGAAAAATAAAATAACAAAACCCAGTCCAGCATAAATAAAAAATGAACAGGCATGTGAAAAAGCATGAAAATGTGATGAGAAAAAACCATCACTCAATTGAAATAGAAAAAAAATGACAGAGAAGATGGAACTCACTATTTTAAATAAGTTCAAAATTTAAAGCACAAGCAGAACACAGTGATGGGTCAAACAGAGAATCCAACAGAGAAATGAAAACTGTAAATGAAACTATTTAAAAGCTATAAAAATAAACCAAAGTTCTAGAACAGAAATTTTAGATGAAAAATTCACTAGATGAACTTAAAAGTTGGACACGGAAGATCAATGAACTTAAATATACTCTGAAATAAATTCCAGAAAAACTATGAAACTAATGCACAAAGAAAAATAAGGTTGAATAAAAAGTGATCGGAAACTCAAGGACTTGTTGAATAGTATCAAATGATTTAACATACAGGTAATAGGAATACCAGAAAAATAAGAAAGCAAAAAATGTTTGAAAAAATAATAAAAATCAATGGAAAATGATTTTGCAATGAAAATATTTCCCATGAAGAAAACTTCATGCCTAATGGCATTTGTTTTATTCTTACAAATACTAAAGGAATAAATACAAGCAATCTTATGCAAGGAATCTGAAAGAGAAGAAGAAAGGCCACTTCAAAAATAATTCTATAAGGCCAGCATAACTTTAACTCCAAATAATATTAAAAAAATGAAGTATTAGCCAGTGTCTCTGATAAACACAGATTCAAAAAGCTTTAACAAAATATTAGCAAATAAAATCAATGTTATATATAAGAGTAGTATATATATCCAAATTAGGAGCAATAAGACTGGCATGATGTTAAAAAATAAAATTTAATTCATTGCATACACACATAAAAAAACTAGATAGACTACAAGTATCAGTTCAACTAATGTATAAATACTAAGAAAACTGAAATAAAAATTAACAGTGGTCAGAAAACTGAGACTAGAACGGCATTTTCTTAATCTGAGTATCTCTGTCACAAAAAACATAGCTGATATGTTAATGAGGAAACAGGGAAGACCTCCCAAGTTTGAGACTAAGACAAGGAAGGGAATCACCATTTCTATTCAGAAGTACAGTAGAGAGTCTAACAAATTTAATAAGAAGTGTTAGAAAGGAAGAACTAAAATGATCACTTTTCACAGATGTGATTGTATAAATAGAATATCCAAGAGAATCTGCAACTACAAATTATTACAATTAATGGGTGAACATAGTAAAATTACTAGTAGTAAGATTAATATGCAATCAATTATATTTTATATGCCAGCATCAAACCAATAATCCCCTGATTTTATAATAAAAATTTATAAAAATACATAAATAAATAAATAATAAAATAGCCTGAAAGGGTCACATTACCAAATATCAAAACATTAAAAAGCTACTTGGTAAATAAAATAATGTGGCACTGATTTAAGGACAGAATAGTGCAGAAGAAAAAGACCAACATATATAAAGTTACATAATTCAGTGAGGAAAGAATAGTCTTTTCAATAAATACTGTCAGGTCAACTGAATAGACATATTTTTTAAAAAGTCTTTGAACACTATGTCAAATATAAAAAAGAACGGAAAAGAAAAGAAAAATTACTAGGGTTGAGAAGAATGTGGAAAAATTGATACCCCAGTGCACTACTTGTGAGAAAGCAAAATGGTGCAGCCATTGTGGAAAACAGTGATAGTTCCTAAAAAGTTAAACACAGAATTACCATTTGATCCAGAAGCCCACTTTTAGGTGTATGTACAAAAGAACTGAAGGCAGAGACTCAAACACACTTACACACTAATAGTCACAGCAGCATGATCTATGATAGCCCAAAGATGGGACTAAGCCATAGACAAACAAAAACAATAAATGCAGTATATCCAAACAATGAAATATTGTTCAGCCTTAAACATGAAATTCTAATACACGTTACAGTATAAACAAGCCTTGAAAACATTACGCTAAGTGAAGTAAGCCCAACGCAGAAGGACAAATACTGTATGGTTCCACTTACATGAGGAACCTAGAACTGGCAGTCTCATAGAGACAGAAAATAGATTAGTATTCACAGGGATTGGGGAATGAGGGAGTACGGAGTTACATACACGGCACTGTGAATGTACTTAGCACCATTACATTGTACACCTAAAAATGATTAAAGCAGTAAAACTGATCTCAAGGTCATCATCATGAGTGAAAAATGCCAATTTCCTAACATTATATGATAGGATTCCATTTATATAACATTCTCAAAATGAAAACATTATATATAGGAAGACTTTCAGAGTTTGGGGGAGAAGGCTTGAATGTCAAGTCTAAGGGAGTTCCTTTGTGGGGATGTAAAATTGGTCTTTTGTGGTCATATTTATCCATTTACACATATGAAAATATTTCATAAAAGTACATACATGAAAAAGGAGTATATATAAAAACTGATGATATATGAGTAAATTCTGTGGTCTAGGTAATAGTCTTGTGCCTATGTCAATTTCCTGGTTTTGAAAATGTTCTATAGTTATTTAAATGCACCATTAAACTTGCATTCCTGGACCTTCTGGGACTGTAACAATCAGAGAAAAGTTCTTGGCTACCACTCCCAGGGCACTACACAGATAGTAGACAAAAGCTTACGTCCAGGCTTTTTGTGAAAGAAGCCTACTTGCTAGTCCTGGAGTTTCAGCATTAGCAGCAGGCCTCAGGTTTGGTATGTATCTAGGGACTACAGAGGTCATCTCAGGGAGCACATGTTGAGGGACACCATTTTGCAGTCTCCCTTTCCCTTGCTACAGCTCAGGTATCTCCTTGAAAGTTTGTACACTCGTCTGAAGCCCTAATTTTTATGAAGACTGCGCATAAGCATGCATACTTTAATTTTTTTTTTAATGTTTGTTTATTTTTGAGAGATAGATACACACAGAGCACAAGTGGGGTAGGGGCAGAGAGACAGGGAGACACAGAATCCGAAGCAGGCTCCAGGCTCTGAGCTGTCAGCACAGAGTCCAACTTGGGGCTCGAACCCACAAGCCACAAGATCATGACCTGAGCTGAAGTCAGACGCTTAACTGACTGAGCTACCCCGGTGTCCCAAGCATACATATTTTAAAAGCTGCTGTCTGAGGGACTGGCTTCCAGTCAGATCTGAGACCCTACCCTTTGGGACATTGAGAGGTCTCAGCACACCCTCAGTTACTGGGAGCTAATGAAAATAAAATAGACTTTCAGTACTGTACTGTGATACAGTATACTGTACATATATCATATATATGTGTATATATAAAATATTGAATAGCTCCAATAGTTGAGGGTGTACCACTAACTGAATTATAAATAAAACCTTAAAAAAATCAAATAGACTGGTTGAACAATAATCAAAGCTTAAGAAATAAGAAGAACTACTATTAAAAGTAGTGGATCAGTTTTAAAGATAATAGGAAGACAAAAGGCTGAACAGTAAGATTCATCTCCCACTTAAAGTCACTTCTACCACACTGGTGGCTGTTTTAACTAACACATAGAAATCAGCCACAAAGTCAAGGAAAATGAAGAAACAAAGAAATATGTTTCAAATGAAAGCACAACATAAAACCTGAAAAAGTCCTTAATGAAATGGGGATAAGTTATTTACCTGATAAAGTACAAAGCAATGGGCATAAAGATGATCACTGAGCTCAGGAAAACAATGAATAAACAAACTGGGTGTTTTAAAAAAGAGACAGAAAAATCAAGTCAGAGAAACTGAAGACTACCAGTAAGTGAACTAAAAATTACAACAGAGGGGCTCAATATTGACTAGATGAAGCAGAAGAAACAGTGAATTTGAACATAGGACAATGGAACTCACCCAATCAGAGCAGGAAAAAGAAAAATGAAAAAGATGAAGACATTTTAAGACTTATGGAACAGTATTAAGTGGACTAATATTTGTACTGAAGGAGTTCCAGAAGGAGAAGAAAGAGGACAAAGGAGAAGAAAACTTATCTGAAGAATAATGGCTGCAGACTTCTCTAACTTGGGGAAAGAAATAGACATCCAGATCCAAGAAGCCCAAAGAGTTCCAGCTAAGATGAACCAAAAGAGACCCACATGAAGACATGTTATAATTAAAATGTCAAAACTTAAAAACAAGGAAAGAATCTTAAAAGCAGCAGCAGAAAATCAACTTGTTATGTACAATGAAACCCCTATTAGATTATCAGCAGATTTTTCAGCAGAAATTCTACAGGCCAGAAGAGAGTAGCATGATGTAGTCCAAGTGCTCAAAGGGAAAAAAAAAAAAGAAAGAAAGAAAAAGAACAAACAGCCTGTCTATGAAAAATACTCTACCTGGCAAACTGTTCTTCAGAATTGAAGGAGAGATAAAAGAGTTTTCTAGATACGCAAAAGCTAAAGGAGTTCATCACCACTAAACACCTTTTAAGAAAGGTTAAAGGGATTTATTTAAGCTGAAATGAAAGGATGCTAATTAGTAACAGGAAAATATATGAAGGTATAAATCTCACTGGTAAAGGTAAATGTTTATTAAAAGTAGTGGATCAGTTTTAAAGATAATAGGAAGACAAAAGTAGTAAAAATAACTCTTAACTCCAATAATTAAGGGCTAAACAAGATGAAAAGATGTAAGTTGGACATCAAAGACATAAAATGTGGGGTGAGGAGTAAAAATGTAGAGCCTCAGAATGCATTCAAACTTGTTACCAATTTAAAAGAGACTGCTATAAAAAGTTGTTATATGAGAGATGAACTGGAAATACTGGTCTCATAGAGTTGAGAGAAGAGAGTACGACAATATAGCAGGAAAGACAGGTTATGTTTTTTAAAAAAACCCACAGAATTATTCTGATTGGCCAAAACCTAGGGTATATTATTTTTTTTTAAGACAAACAGATTTTTTTTTTACATTTATTTATTTTTGAGAGACAGAGAGAGACAGAGCATGAACAGGGGATGGGCAGAAAGGGAGAGAGACACAGAATCTGAAGCAGGCTCCAGGCTCTGAGCTAGCAGTCAGCACAGAGCTTGATGCTGGGCTTGAACCCATGAACCGTGAGATCATGACCTGAGCCGAAGTCAGCCACTCAACCGACTGAGTCACCCAGGCGCCCCTCCCCCACCCAGGGTATTATTAAAGAAGAAGGAAGCAGTGAATAAACTGGAAGAATGATTGTGGTGGACTCCAAAAAGCAAAATCATGGATTTTCCTGTGGTAAAGAACTCTGCAGGCAATCTCACCATCATATTTGTCAATTCTCAAATATAGTAAAGTTTGACAGTCTCAGACCTAAAATATTCAAAGTTAACTTGAAAATGATATAAAGCTGTACTGTATATATTTTTCTATTAATGGAACAACTCAAAAAGAATGGACAGAAAGAAATTTAAAATCACTAAAATTTTAGAAAAGCATCTATACATATAGCTTAATTATCTTATCAAGTCACCTATTTAAACAAGTTACATTTTAGAATGCTTCTTCTAAAAAGTGAATTTCCTCTATATTATAGTCAAAGTTCAAAGCAGAACTTTGACAAATACATTAGTATATGTAGATAAAACTATAACTCCCAGGAAATACTTCATTTTAAAGTTTCAAATGGTGACACCAACCTTCTAGGATTAGCATACCTTTTTACCTCTACGATCATGTAACAAAAATTATAGCTTCTATGAAAACAGAAAAAGCAATCCCTACTTAAAGTACTGATTAAAAAAAAAAAAAGGCAATTTGGGCTCAGCAGAATTTTAAAGAGAAACATGTTATTTGCAAAAACAAATGCTATTTTGGTAGTAGCAATGCTCCGTTAGTACTACAAAAACTATTTAAAGAAAATCGAATATTTTTGACATCTATTATTAAAACATAAGAAGTAATAGAATAAGTTGTATTTCACGTCAACTTAATTTATAGGATGGTATGAGGACCAAAACATTTCTAAAGAGGAAATTCTCATGCTTCCTGTTTACTTAACAATATTCTTTTTCCTTCTCACATCAAAGAACAATTCTCTTTATCTAGGAACCATCAATTTTAGCTCACTCTCGAAAAAACAAAAACTTGCATTTGAAAGTAAGTGGTTCTTCATGAACTGTTGTTATGAAGCCTGACAACATTCATAGTCAGTCCCCATCAATATCTTCAAAAAGTATTTGTATATATTTAATAGACGTATTATACTCAAATTATTTTTCACAAGTTTTACTAAGGATTCCTTAAAATAGTGCTCAGTCATCTCACTTCACCTTATGTACAAAATATGTTTATAAGTAAGTACTAACCAACCAAGAAACTGTTTCTAATCCAGGTATAATTGAATGTCACTCCTACCCTCTATAGGTATTGCCTTAATATATGATCATCATCACAATTTTTTTTTATTAAAAAATTTGGAATATTTCTTTCTAACCTTTGTCATGCCATGGCACAGATAAGAAAGCAACATTACTGAACATGGGGGTAAATAGTAGGCTGTCAAAGGCCAGAATAGACTCTCCGGGGTTCCAGCTGTCCCTGGCACAACACAGATTCCTCAAAGACTGAATAGAATGAACACGAAATTTCTATTCACAGGTCATCTTTTCAACTAGATTTCAATATTGTATTACTTCCCCTAATAACTGGGTTAGACTGAATGTGAAGGGAGCCTGACAAAATACAGGCCAGGGTTAAGTATCTAAGAATTGAAACTGTGAAAATACCCTGAACACAATCTCCTGTCGTCTCATATTTTCCCTCTCAATAAAACTACTTCACTTCCACTTAATTCTATTTATTCATGGTTTATTTTTCCCATTTTGGCTTGAGCCATTTCAATAACACATTCATAGCACTCAAAATTTCTTAGAGAGAGCTGATCTAATTGCAACTAGACCAATTATCTGACCTGACTGACTATTCCCCAAAACACGTCATAAACATTACATTAGTTGGTTCCACTATAAATTCATGCACATTGATGAAGTCTCCCCCATCTTATAAGCAAACAAAAAAGCCAAACACTGCTATATTAGGCCCATAATCAAGCTGCTAGAAAGAATGGAATTCAGGAACTGACTCCAAATCTTCGTCTCTCGTTTACTTCTTAATTATCGCCGATCCTTCTGCCACCAGTAAATTTTTAATACTTTGCAGGGTAGTGTTTCTCAGTGTGGTCAAAATACTACCCGCATCAAATCACCTGCAATAACCTGTTAAAATGCAGATTTGGGTGGTTTGTTTTCCCCAGATCTGCTCAATCAGAGTACCCATCAGTGATGCCCCTCTGAGCAATCAGCTTGGGGAAATGTTATTTTAGTCATCTATAGACTCCTGGTTGCCAATTCCAGTAGCATTTTTGTAGTTCTTTTCTCCTTGATCTGTAGAATAGTTGAGAATGCTTATTCTATTCTTTGACCTTCCTCTTTCTGTCAACCTCACTCTTCAACCACCTGTCAAACAACCCCAAATATTGCTTCCTCTTATTTTTCCAAATGCAAAATATAAATGTTTCTTAGGGATCTAGCTCTAATATTTTTATACTCCTCAAAAAGAGGCAAATACCTTTTCTTACAATTTGAAAATTGCCTCTTTGAAAGTGATTCCTCATTTTTATACCTTTACCCCAAAACTTTCTCAAAGTCTCTTACTGTATTTCCAATTGTTGAATATCTCCACTTTATGATCTTATTACCACATTAAAAATGTCAAAACTTCAAATATTTTCAGCCAAATCAGATTCCATTCTTGACTTCTCTGCTTACATTTATAGTACTTCCAGTTCCTAGCTCAAACCCATAGTATCATTTTCAACTTGTCTATCTCTTAGTCTCATATATTCTTTTTTTAGGCACTATTTCCCCACCATTGCTTGAATTTGTCTTCCTCTTAATAACCAGTCACAACCCTGATTGGGATTACTTATTAAGTTACTATCGTGGCCTCCTGACCTTTCTAGTCTCTTGTACTCTGAACAACCCCAAAATCCAGCCACTAGAATACACTTTATAATAGCAAAAAATAGAAAACCCAAATGTCTATCCATATGTTTATGTAGGTATGTGACTGCATTAAAAATAAAGGATAAAAATGAAAAGGCTAATAATTTTACATATATATGTGTACCTATATATATGTACACATCTACTATATTTATGTGTGTTTATATAAAGACAGAGGATGTACACATGCACACACTCTCAGGAAGGAACAGGAATAAATGCTAGATGTTTCTCCATATACCATGTATTACAGATTTGCTTTATTTTATATGTTTTCACACATAGGTCTAACAGGAGAAATCTAACAAGGGACCACGGGAAGGTGAAGTGGGGGAGGGGAGAAAGGGAGAGGGAGGGAGGCAAATAATGAGAGACTCTTGAATACTGAAAACAAACTGAGGGCTGAAGGGGGAGGGGAAGGGGGATGGGAGGGGATGGTCATGGAAAGAGGAACTTGTAGGGAAGAGCACTGGGTGTTATATGGAAACCAACTTGGCAATAAACTATTAATAAAAAATATATAATAATTTTTAAATCTCAATTTTAAATATCAAGAGCTAAATTAAATGAATACTTCGAACTGTGTCATGGCTGGAGGCACAACTCACATAAAGAAGTTATTTAAAGTTACTTTAAAAACAAACTGGTAAGAACAAAAAACAATTTTAAATTGTTTTCAGCAATCAAGAGCACCTGGGTAGTTCAGTTGGTTAAGCATCCAACTTTGGCTCAGGTCATGATGTTGCAGTTTGTGGGCTCAAGTCCTGCACTGGGCTCTGTGCTGACAGCTCAGAGCCTGGAGTCTGTTTTAGATTTTGTGTCTCCCTCTTTCTCTGACCCTCCCCCACTTGTGCTGTCTCTGTCTTTTTCTCTTAAACTAAATAACAGCAAAAAAAAAAAAAAAACTTAAATTGTTTTCAGCAATCATTCTATTGATGGTAGTGATGGTATGTTATTCTGAGACTACTACGTATGAGTTGTGAAAAAAGTAAGAAGTTATCTTGCTATCAATAGGAATCAGGATTTTGGTGTAAGAGGAAGGATCTACAAATGTAAGATTTAAGAGGGGAATAAAAAAAAACCTGTGGACCTGAATTTGAACTGAAATTATCAATAGGAATGAATAAATATATTATTTTACCTTAAATTAAAAAATATATTTCTAAGATCTTTGTCTCTGAAAAACCCTTGGGGGGAAAAAACCTCAGTATTAATAGATAACCTTAGCATCCAGATTATAATTTATAACCACTTTATATGAAAAGGAAATAGAGCTCTTTAGAGAGAAAAGGCCAATTCCAAGTAAGGGCAACAAATGCATAAGAAGAGGTGAGAACATTCTGTTGTAAGAGAAGCTAACAAAGACTATGGGATCATCTTCAGAAGACACAGGCACAAAAATGACAAGTTTCTCACATGAGACAAGGACAATGCTCATTACCTCTGTTCACATTGTACTGGGAAATTAGAGCCAGCACACACACAAAAAAGCAAGTACAGGAAACTAGAAGACAGAGACTGGGACAGAAGCAATCCACCTGTCATTACTCACATGTGACATAACTGTGTATGAAGAAAATTCAAAAAGCTCTACAGATAAATCATCAGAATTAATTTAGCAAGGATACTGAATAGAAAGCCAATATAAAAAAATAGTTTATGTCTATATATTAGCAACAAATAGAAAATAAAATATACAAAATGATATGACTTAAAAGAGCATTAAAAATATAACTAGAAGAAAAACACAGAGGTCTAGAATAGTCTTCCTTTTTAAGAAAAATTTTAAAACATTTTTATTTATTTTTGAGAGACACAGAGGGACAGAGCGTGAGCCAAGGAGGCGCAGAGAGAGAGGGAGACACAGAATCTGAAACAGGCTCCAGGGTCTGAACAGTTAACACAGAGCCTGATGCAGAGCTCAAACCCATAAACTGTGAGATTGTGACCTGAGCTGAAATCAGATGCTCAACCGACTGAGTCACCCAAGCGCCTCTAGAATATGCTTCTACTAACACAAAAGAATAATATCAATATGAATTGTAATGACTGAAACACAAATATTTAAATTCATAATAATAATGAAAAATTTCTCATTGGTGAACTTTAAAAGGTGATGGAGAACCAGCTATTTTAAAAACATAAAGCAGAGAAATAATCCAGCCATGTATCAACTACATCCCAGGTAATCAAACCATTTATAAGCAAACATTTAATAACATTCCAGCTAATGAGAGAATCTGAGTATCAATTCTGCAACCCCTAATAAAATCATGGAATTAGGCAATGATTACTGACCACTAATATCACAAAAAGAAAAGAACCCAGACATTGTGTCTTGTGATGAGAGTACATACTACTACCTATGAAGTATTCTTGCTAAAAACAACAAACTGAACCTCTATTTGAAAGCCTCTAGATTCAACCATTGATTTCAAGAAATAAGTAAGAGAGAGGAACACATTAAATGACATCATGGAGATGTAAGGAGCAAAAATTAGATTGTGGCAAACTCTACTAAAAATGGTTTCTTCAAAAACTAAATTAAAAGAAAAAAAAGAGAAAATCTATAGATTGATATTCAACACATAAATTCCAATATAATGTAATTTGATCTTGATTCCAACAATTTATATAACATTTATGAGATATTTAGTGAACTACTACTAATTTTCAAGGTGTGCTAGACTGTGATTATACATGTGTGTATTAAAGAGCTCTCATATTTCACCAATGTGTATCAGAGTATTTTCAGATGAGAGAGAGAAACCAAGAAACAGTCTCTTAACTACAGAGAACAAAGTGATGGTTACTAGAGGGGAGGAAGATGGGGGAGGGGTTAAATAGATGGTAAGGATTAAGGAGTGCCCCTGCTGTGATGAGCCTCGTTGATACATGGAAGTATTGAACCACTATATTGTACACCTGAAACTATACTGTAGGTTAACTAACTGTAATTTAAAACTTAAAAAAAGAAGAAATATGTCTGGCCATTTCTTCTAACATAATCCAGCTTGGGGAGGTATATATGAAAAAAGATTGCTATGTTCTAATAATTACTGAAGCTGGTGCTGGGTGCATTGGGAGTCACTTATTATTCTATTTTTGTAGGTTTAGAAATTTCTGTAATAACTGAACGTAAAAATATTGTAAAATGGTGTCTTAATGTATGCCACTTCCCTACACAAAATCCTTCAAGGGATCGCTTCTGCCTACCAAAATCAGAACATCTGCTAGACTCAACTCTCAACTTCCATCCAGTGTTCTATTCTCTAGGCTCAAACACTATAGCATTTCCCATCTAATCTTTGCTTTATTATTTCCAACTGGAATATATTTTCTCTCCCATTTCAGCCTTTTCAATTTTATCTATTCTTTAAAGTTTATCTCAGATAACAGAACCTTAGAGCTACAAGAGGACTTAAACATAGAGGCAACTAGTTTAGTGATTGGTTTTTAATGTTTATTTATTTTTGAGAGACAGAGACAAAGCATGAGCAGGGGAGGGGCAGAGAGAGAGGGAGACACAGAATCTGAAGTGGGCTCCAAGCTCTGAGCTACCAGCAAAGAGCCCAACGTGGGGCTCAAACTCACAACCCATGAGATCATGACCTGAGCCGAAGTCCGATACTCAACCGACTGAGCCACCCAGGCACCCTTTAGTTTAGTGGTTTTTGAAGAATTTTAAAAGTTGAAGTTTGGAAGTTGGGATTTATAAGTTTGATTTTCTTCAAGCCAAGTATCTTATTTAACCATAACATAGAATACATAAAAGAAGCAATAAGCATTGCTGCTTTTGTTGTAGGGCAGTCTAGAGTCTTTCCTATCAAGCTTCTATCTCTGAACAAAGAATGACAACTACTAGTATCAATTGCAATCTTGCAAAGATATTCTTAGAATAGATAAATTAAAAAAAAAAAACCCATAATCAACCTCATCAGAAATTGTGAAGATCCAAGCTAGGAGGAACAAAGTCTGAGAACCAATAATGTTCCATCTGTGACTGAAACTAAAAAATAGTTTGTAAGGCTGAAGTATAGAAAAACCTCACAATCTCACTAAAGATATATATCCTAACCCAGGTATAAGTAAACTTTTCCTTTCAATATATTCACATTATAAACAAACATAAATGTAAAGCTAAATAATCTTTGATTATCAGAAATCCCTACTTATCTGAATTATAAAGGATTAAATCACATTTGGATGGAACTTACAGAACACTGGAAAAATGGGCAATCTTATTTAAAGTATTTATGATGATATGATTAATCAGAATAACTAATTTACAAAATTATTCTCTAACATGGTTACCATTTTTCTGCATGCACATGTGCAGTTTGCATTCATAAACTTTTTGACATGAGAAATGATATTTTAGTTACTGGCTTTTACTATCACACAAGCATGGTGATTAGCAAATATTAGGCACTCAAATGTTTGTTGAATTGATCAACAAATGAGCAAGAACTATTATTTGTATTCCTGGATTCTAATTTTTAATTGAAAAAGAAACAGCATTAAGTGAAATACCAGGACACAATGTTGAATATATTTGCTACATGGATAACTTTAAAATGAAAACTTAAAAGAAATTGAATTTTCCTTTAAACTACAAAAAGGGCAATGGCTTTATAATGCCTGTAAAAATAAATACAAAATGACTGCATAATTAACCAGGTAATATTTTTTTCCAAAAATTAAAAAAAATTAAGAAACCCAATGCTTCCATGTAAATTATTATTTTCAGCAATCTCTGGACACTGCTATTGCAAAGACTCTGGTTTTGAAAGCCGAAACCCACCAAAAATTTAAAAATATTTTAACTACTCAAAGACACCAAAAATAAAATATTTTTAATATGACAATGGATTGCCCAAATTACACGCTAAATTGCTCTATACAGGGAGATTTCACAATCCAGGAGCCATAGCCGTGTTGCTGCAAGTAGGATTTCAACAAAGTTTTAGCTTCTTGATAGGATCCAGACATATACTATAGAAAGAAAGAAAATTGAATTATAGAATATAGGCAGAATTTGGCTTATGAAAAGTAGCCTTAATCTTAGTTATTTCATTTGACATTTTAAAAATTACTGAAAGTGTTTTTGTATTCCTATTTTACTCATTATTTTTGGAACTAAATATTTTCCTTTCCAACACTCCTTAAAGACAATTTTTCTTTTTTTGTATTAGCATTTTTTATTAAAATAATCATAGTCATTACAGGAAACTTAAAAAGGAGAGAAAATATTAAAAAGAAAATAAAAACCACCTGCAATTCCCAAACTGTAGGTAACCACCATTATTATTTTGGTTTATTTCCTTTAATTTTTCATAAATGAATATATTGATGAACTTTTTAAAAAGCTTTACTGAAGTATAATTTACATACCATAAGTGGACTCACTGCAAGTGTATGATTATGATTTTTGTAAATTTATACAGGTATGCAACCATCTTATAGTCCAGTGGTAAAACAATTCCATCCCCTGTAAAAAGTTCCACCGTGCTCATTTGCTGTCAATCTGTATTCCCAGCACCAGCCACCACTAATTTATCTAGTTTGTATTTAAGCTTTGCTTTTTCTAGAAATTTCATAAAACATAATTAACATAATATGAACTCTTTTGTGTCAAGCTTCTTTAAGTTACCATGTGTTCAGATTAATTCATGTTGTTTCATGTATTCATAGTTGGTTCCGTTTTGTTGATTAAGATTCCATAATAATGGATTTATCACATTGTTTATGCATTCACCAGCTGATGAACATTTGAACATTTCCAGTTTTTGGCTATTATGAGTAATGCTGCTGTAAACATTTATGTACAAGTCTTGTGTGGATATAAGTTTTTGTTTCTTCTTTCACAGATACTAGTAGAAGTGCTGGATCACATGGTTAAGTATAGTATTCTTTGCAAGAAACTGTCAAAATGTTTTCCAAAGTGACTGTACTATTTTACATTTTCATTGGCAGTGCAAGTGGTCCTGTTTCTGTGCAATAATACCTACTATTTATTTTGTATTTTAGTTTATGTGCTATAGTATCAAACTGTGGTTTGATTTTGCATATCCCTAGTGACCAATGAAGCTGAACATCTTTTAACTGTGTACTAGGATATATTCTTTGCTATATATGCACTGAGTTGGAGTGCAAGGGTGGCTCAGTTGATTGGGCATCTGATTCTCGATTTGGGCTAGGTCATGATCCCAGGGTCATGAGATCAAGCCCCGCATTGGTCTCTGCACTGGGAATGGAGCCTGTTGCTTAAGAATTCCCTTCTTGGGGTGTTTGGGTGGCTCAGGCTGTTGAGCATCCAACTTTGGCTCAGGTCACGATCTCACAGTTCAAGTTTGTGAGCTTGAGCCCAGCATCAGGCTCACTGCTGTCAGTACAAAGCCCACTTCAGATCCTCTGCCCCTCCCGTGCTTGCATGCACTCTCTATCAATAACAAATAAACATTTAAAAAAAAAAAAGAGTCTCTTTCCCATTCTGCCACTTTCCTTGGCTCAGTTTCTAAAAAATACCCTCCCCCAAATTAAAAAAAAAACTGGGTTGTTTGCCCTGTTGTAAGAGTTCATATCACAGAACCAAGACCTTTCATCATGTATGATTTGCCTGTATTTTCTTCCAGTCTATGGCTTATATTTTCATTTTCTTAATGATGACTTTAGAAAAGCAAGTTTTAAATTCTGGAGTCCAGAATTATGTCTTCTTTAATTACTTTCAGCAACGTCATCATTTTCAGTGTACAGATCTCGTACTTATTTTGTTAAATTCATTGCTAAGTATATTTTGTATTATTCTAGATGAAACAGTTTTCCCAAATATTTTCTAAATTTTTTTAAACATTGCTTTATTTTTGAGAGACAGAAAGAGACAGAGTTTGAGCGGGGGAGGGAGACACAGAAAATAAACTAGACTCTAGTCTCTGAGCTGTCAGCACAGAGCTGAATGTGGGGCTCAAACTCACGAATTGTGAGATTATGACCTGAGGCAAAGTTGGATACTTAACTTACTGTGCCATCCAGGAGCCCCAACAGTTTTCTCAATTTTAATTTTGGAGTGTTCATTCCTAGTACAAAAGTACACAACTTATTTTTTTTACACTGTCCTTATACTGTGTACTAAATTCACAGTTCATACAGCTGTTTTGTTTTTAGTAGATTCCACAGGATAGTTTATATACAAGATTATATCATTTACAAGTAAGTTTTTCTTCTCCTTTCCAATCTTGATGGCTTTTATTTCTTTTTCTTGACTTGCTGCACTTGCTAGGACCTACAGAATAATGTGGAACAGAAATGATGAGAGCAGACATGCCTGTTTTCTTCCATTATCTTGGGAAGGTAAGGGGAAGAATATTCTTTCAACACTAAGCATGATGTCAACGGTAGGTTTTTCATTTGAGGAAGTTTATGTCTATTTCTTATTTAGTGTTTCCATCATGAATATCAGCTGTTGATTTTGTCAAGTACATATTGTACATCTTTTGAGGTAATTATGTGGGTTTTGAACTTGAATCTATTCATATAATGTATTACATCAGATAATTTTCTGATACTAAATCAACCTTGTATTCCTGGAACAAACCTCCTTTATCATGGTGTATAATCCTTTTTATGGGTTGCTGGATTTAGTCTGAAATATCTTAAGAATTTTGCATTTATATTCCTGAGTGATACTTGTTTGTAGTCTTAATTTTTTGTGATGTTTTTACCCAGTTTTGATTATCAGGGTTATAGTGACCTCATAAAAGGAGTTGGCAAGTGTTCTCTCCTCCATTTTATGAAAGTTTTTGTAGGATTTATATATTTTTTTGCATTTATGTTTGATAAAATTCACTCTGATTCTTTAGGGAAAGATTTTTTTTTGTTTTTATTTTAATTCCAATTAATATACAGTATTATATTAGTTTCAGGTGTACGATATAGCAATTCAAAAATTCCACACATTACCTAAGTGCTCATGGAGACAGGTGCACTCCTTAACCCCCACCACCTATTTAACCCACTCCCCTCCCCTTTGGTGATCATCAGTTTGTTCTCTATAATTGGTTTGTCTCTCTTATTAGGAAAACAATTTTAATAACTCAACTTCTTTACTTTAGTTCAATTTGGATAATCTCTTTAGTTAAGTTTTATAATTTATGCCTTTCTAGGAATTTGTTCATTTATCTAATTCATCTAACTTTTTGACAAAAAGTTGTTCATGATATTCCTTTATAATTATTTTAGCTCTTTGGGGTCTATAGTGATGACCCTTCTTTCATTTCAAATTTTGATCACTTGTGTTTCTCTTATCGGTTAGTGTAAAGGATTAACAATGTTGATTTTTTTTCAGTGAGTCAACTTTTGATTTCAGAATTTTTTTGTTTTTTTTTCTATTTCTCTGATTTCCATACTATCCTATGTTATTTCCTTCCTCCTACTTTTAATTTGCTCTCCTAATTTCTCAAGGTGGAAGCTCAAATACCTTTTTTTTTTTCCAATTCTCTTCCTTTCTAATGTAAGCGTTTAAAGCTATACATTTCTAACCACTTTGATTATATTTCACAAATTTTATTATGTTGTATTTTCATTCAGTTCAAGATATTTAACTTGCGTTATAATTTATTTGACTCCTGGGCTGTTAAGAAGTTGTTTTAATTCTCAAATATACCACTTCCAGATTTCATTCAATTGTTGATCTCTAATTTAATTCCAAAGTTGTAAGAACATACTTGGCATGATTTTAATCCTTTTAAACTTATGGAGACTTGCTTTATTGCCTATACTAGAGAATGTTCCATGTGTACTTAAAAAGAATGTATATTCTGCTATTGTGTAGAGTGTGTAGAGGCCAATTTGGTTGGCACACTTATTTAAGCCTAATATACTGTCTTACTTTTTTTGGTCTAATTGTTCTATCAACTGAGGCAAGAATACCAAAATCTCCTACTATAATTGTTGAATTATCTATTTCACCCTTTAGTACTGTCTGTTTTTGCTTATGTATTTTGGAGTTCTGTTGTTACTAACCCACACAATAGTTATATAATTGTATATAAATGTTATAGTTTTCATTTTTGAAGAATTACTTTGCTGTAATTCTATAAAATTCCTGGTTGCTAGATTTTTCTTTCAGCACTTTATACACATCATTTCACTGCATTCTGGTCTCCATTATTTCTTTTCTAACAGCTTTGTTAAGATGTATTTCATGTATCATAAAACTCATTCTTTTAATGTGTATGTTTCAATGACTTTCAGTATATTCACAAAGTTGTACCACAATTACCACTGATTCCAGAAAATTTTCATCACTCTAAAAAGGAATCCTAGGGGCACCTGGGTGGCTCAGTCAGTTAAGCATCTGGCTTCGGCTCAGGTCATGATCTCATGGTTTGTGGGTTTGAGTCCCGCATCGGGCTCTCTGCTAACAGCTAGCTCAGAACCTGGAGCCTGCTTCAGATTCTATATCTCCCTCTCTCTCTCTGACCCTCCCCTGCTCATGTTGTCTCTGTCTCTCAAAAATAAATAAATAAATAAATAAATAAATAAATAAATAAATAAATAAATAAATAGGAATCCTATACCCATTAGCAGTCAATCCTCATTTTCTCCTCCTCACCAGCCCCTGGAAACCACTAATCCACTTTCTGTCTCTATGAATTTGACTATTTTCATATAAATGGAATCACATTATCTGTGGCCTTTTGTATCTGGCTTCTTTCGTTTAACATGTTTTCAAGATTGATCCACTCAGCAGCTGATGAACATTTGGGTTGTTTCTACCTTTTGTGTATTATAAAAACTGCTGCTATGAACATACATATACATGTTTTTCTGTGAATATGTTTCCAGTTTTCTTATATATATATCTAGGAGGGGAATTCTTTGGCTACATGCTAACTCTATATTTAACTTTATGAGGAACTGTTTCTCAAAGAAGCTGAATTTTACATTTCTACCAAGCAATCCGTGATGGTTAATTTCTTCACATCCTTGCCAACACTTGCTAATTAATATCTTTATTTTTACTATAGATATATCCTAGTATGTGTAAAGTAGTAAACCACTGTGGTTTTCATTTGCATTTCCCTCATATTATTATTGACCATTTGTTATTCTTTCTTACAGAAATGTCTATTTTTTTTTAATAGTTTATTGTCAAATTGGTTTCCATATAACACCCAGTGCTCTTCCCCACAATAGAAATGTCTATTTAAGCCCTGGTCATTTTAAAAACGGGGTCATCCATCTATTATTGAGTTGCAAGGGTTCTTTGTATATTGTAGACACAAGGCCCTTATCGAATATATAATTTGCAAATATTTTCTCCTAGTTTGTAGCTTGCCCTTTCATTTTCTTAATAATTTTAAATGCAAAAGTTATTATTATAATAAAGTCTAAAATACAAGGTTTTCTCTTATGGATTATATTTTTGGTATGTCTAAGAAACCTTTCTCTAGCTTAAGAATACACATATTTTCTTCTATGCTTTCTCCTCTGAGTTTTGTAGTTTTAACTCTTACATAGGCCTATCATCCATTTTGAGTTAATTTTTGTATAAGTGTGAGATAGAGGTCCAAGTTCATTCTTTCTCATGTGGATTTCAAGTTGTTCCAAGACTATTTGTTGAAAAGACTATTTTTTTCCCCCACTAAATTATTTTGGGACTCCTGTTAAAAATCAATTAACCATAAATGCCAGGGTTTATTTCTCAACTTATCAATTATATCCTATTGATCTGTATGTTTATCCTTATGCCAGTATTACAGCATCTTGATTACTGTGACTTTCTGGTAAGCTTTGAAATCAGGAAGTATGACCTGTAGAACTCTATTCTTCTTATTCAAGACTGTTCTGGCTATTTTAGGTTGGCCTCCATTGTTGCTAATGAGAAATCAGCCTTTGGAGGTACGGCTGTATGGTTGGCAACGTTTTTCTTTTGCAGTTTTCAAGATTTTTCTCTTTGTCTTGGTCTTAAGCAGTCTGAATATGACCAACCTAGATACAAACCTTTTTAAAAAATTTATTTTTAAAATTCCACTTAGTGCGTTATATTAGTTTCAGGTAGGCAATATAGTGATTTAACAATTCTATACATTACTCTGTGCTCATCATTAACATTAATTTTAATTCCTTTACCTCTACACCCATCCCCACCTTTTCTCTGGCAACCATTAGTTTGTTCTCTATATTTAAGAGTCTGTCTTTTTTCTTTGTTCATTTGTTTTGCTTCATAAATTCCACATATGAGTGAAATCATATGGTATTTGTCTTTCTCTGACTTATGGTTAAACCTAGAGGGCATGAATCTTTTAAAATTGTTTTTCCTTTCTTGGGGGTCTGCTGAGTTTCTTGGATCTGTTAATGTTTTTCATCCAGTTTGGGGATTTTTTCAGTCATAATTTCTTCAAATATTTTTCCTGGCCCTTTTTCTCTCTCTCCCTCTGATATTCCTAACACACATAGGTTGGTGTCCTTAATATTGTTCCACAGATCTCTGAGGCTTTATTTTTCTTTCTTCAATTTGCTTTCATTTTGTCTTTAAAATTTTTTTTCTATTGCTTTATCTTGAAAGTTCATTGATTTTTATCTGTCATCTGAAATGTACTGTTGAGTCCATCTAAATAATTTTTCATTTATTATATATTATTTCAATTCTGGAATTTTCCTTTGTTGTTTTATAGTTTCTAATCTTCTACTGAGATTGCCTATTTATTGATACACTGTTATATTTTCCTTTAATTCTCTGAATAAATTTATAATAGCTACTTTGAAGTTTGCTATACTCAACATTTGGACCCACTCAAAATCAGTTTCTATTGATTGATTTTTCTTCCTGAATTTGGTTTCACTTTTTTTTCCTTACACATACCATAATTTTTGGTTGAAACTTTAAACTTAAAAAAAATTTTTAAATGTTTTTAAATTTATTTCTGTGAGAGAGAGAGACAGCCCAAGCAGGGGAGGGCCAGAGAGAGAGAAACACACAGAATCTGAAGCAGGCTCCAGACTCTGAGCTAGCTGTCAGCACAGAGCCCGATGCGGGGCTCCAACTCACAAATTGTAAGATCATGACCTGAGCTGAAGCTGGACACTTAACTGACTGAGCACTCAGGTGTCGCGAAAGTTTAAACTTTTTAAATAATGTATTGTAGTAACTCTGGATATAGTTTTAGTTTCTCTAAAGTTTTTTTTTTGTTTTGTTTTTTGTTTCTGAGAGACAGAGAGAGACAGCACAAGCAGGGGAGGGTCAGAGAGAGAGACACACACACACACACACACACAGAATCTGAAACAGGCTCCAGGCTCTGAGCTAGATGTTGGCACAAAGCCTGACGTGGTGCTCAAACCTATGAACTGCGAGATCATGACCTGAACTGAAGCTGGATGCTTAACCGACTGAGTCACCCAGGCGCCCTTAAAGTTTTTTTTTTTTTTTAATTTAGCTGGCTTAGATTATGACATATGTTTCTCCATGGTGTGCAACTGCTGGTATCTCTTACTAATTTTTTTTATCCTTATATTTGTGTTTAGCTTAATGATTAAAAAAAAAATTACTTCTTTTGATACTTCTCAAACACCTTGAACCTACAAGGCATCTACCTTCTTCTGACCGATTTGTGTGTGTGTGTGTGTGTGTGTGTGTGTGTGTGTGTGTGTGTGTGGTTATGTCCACAGTTCCCCCCACCTTATCCATGGTTTTGCCTTCCCTGGTTTCAGTTACCCATGGTCAACCACAGTCTGGAAGCAGATGATCCTGCTTCTGAGGTATCAGGAGGTCAGTAGTAGCCTTCATGCTACGTCACAATGCCTACATCATTCACCTCACTTCATTTCATCACATAAGCATTTTATCATTTCATATCACAAGAAAAAGAAAGGTGAGTACAGTACAATAAACTATTTTGAGAGACCACACAACTTTTATTGCTGTATACAATTGTTCTATTTAATATTATTGTTGTTAATCTCTTGTGCCTAATTTAGAAAGCAAACTTCATCACAGGCATGTGTAAGAAAATAGTATATATAGGGTTCAGTACTATCTGCAGTTTCCGGCACCCACTGGGGTTACTGGAAGTATCCCTCATGGATAAGGACGGACTACTGAATCAATGCCAGAGCCAGTTCTCTTTCATACTTTCACTCTTTACTGGGCTCTCTAGGGTCTTCCCTGCACATGTGTAGTTAGTTTCTCACTCAGCCAAGGATACATGGAGGATTTATCTCAGCTCTTCCATGCCTCTTTCATTTCCAAAGCCCACCTATTAAGTTACCAGTTGGTTCATCCATTGCCCCAACCAGGACTGTAATCTTGGGCCAGCAAATTATTGATTTTCCCCATATGTCTTCTTCTAGGTTTGTCTCTTTTAGCTGACAAAGCCTCAAATTTTCAATCCCTGCCCCAAATCAAGTCCACTCTTAAACAGCAAATCTACTACTTCCAGTGGCATCCTCCCTTGAGTAAAAACTCTAGTTTTTGCCATTCAAACTAGCAAAGAGGAGGGAGAAAGAACAAGATTAGCCTTGGGTGAAGGCACCACAAATTCCTGTTCTTATGCAAAGTTCTAGAGGTTTCGGGGTGCCTGGGTGGCTCAGTCGGTTAAGTGTCTGGTTTCCAGCTTCGGCTCAGGTCATGATCTCACGGTTCGTGGGTTCAAGCCCCATTTTGGGTTCTGTGCTGCCTGCTAGCTCAGAGCCTGGAGCCTACTTCGGATTTTATGTCTCCCTCTCTCTCTCTGACCCTCCCCTGTTCATGCTGTCTCTCTCTGTTTCTCAAAAATAAATAATTAAAAAAAAAAACATAAAAAAAAACAAAGTTCTAGCGGTTTTTCAAGAATATACACTTTCCGCCGTTTTTCTATCTTTGATTACCAGAGCTGTGAAAGGTGACTTTTTGAGAATTTTGTCATTTTATACTTGCTTTCATAAAGATGATCTGCAATTTCTTCATGCCACCAAACCCAGAAATTATCTAGATAAGCCTTTATACTTAAAAATGTGTGTACATACCCACAAATTTGTAGTTAATATAATTGTTTCATAGGTGGGGATTTATAGTCTGAGCATTAAGACTCTGGTGAAATTAGGGACTTTAATACAGTACTAGATTATTAACTGAATTAGGTTATCAGAAACAATTTGTATTTAATAACTTGATGTCATGGGTATGTCACATTATGATAACATGGTTCATGTCAGACTATGCTGAATGAAAAAAGCAGATTAAAAAACATCCGTTATGATCTTAATATTTTAAAATTTATGCACAAATATATATATATGCATGACACATGTGACAACTGAAATAATGTGCTTATAACATGTAGTAACTCTTAATTTGAATAGAGTAATTTGAATAGTAGAAAGGATTACAAGTAGGATTTTTCCTTTGTATTTAAGAAAATTGGCAAATTCTCTGTACATTATGTTTGTAATACTAAAAACAGACTCAATATTTTTAAAGAGACAAAAAAGCTATGCACATCATCAACTTAATCAGGCCCAAGTCACATGCTGAAATTAAACCTATTTCACAACTCCTAAACAGGAAAATTAATTTATATGGATTATCTTAATGTATTATTTTAGAATACATAACCTCTAAATTTAGCACAATTAATATCTATAGAAAAAATTTATTATCTTTTTGTTTCCCTGGGTATGAAAGCTGGTTTTGATCAATATTGTCAGAGTATGTACATATTAACTAAGAGGGCTACTTTATTTTTTTTTAATTTTTTAAGGTTTTTTTTTTTTTTTTTTTTTTTTTTTTTTTTTTTTGAGAGACAGAGAGAGACTGTGTGAGCAGGGGAGGGTCAAAGAAAGAGGGAGACACAGAATCTGAAGCAGGCTTCAGGCTCTGAGCTGTCAGCACAGAGCCCGACGCGGGGCTTGAATCCACAAACTATAAGATCATGACCTGAGCCGAAGTCGGACGCTTAACCGACTGAGCCACCCAGGCGCCCATAAGAGGGCTATTTTAAGTGGCAACACTCATATACATATCTGTTTCTGGCATATTTATTTAAAAATGAATTCAACCAGTACATGGCAATACCTTATATTTACGTACTATTCAACCAACTTCTGCTGTGTATCATCATTATAAAATTACATTTTTGTTGTCTTTAATTTTATTTCTATAATCAATTTCATTCCTTGAAGGACTTACCTTTGCTGCATGATATGTACTAGCTTCAAGTAAGTCTTTTTTAGCTTCTTTGGCAAGCAGGTTAAATCGACTTAACATTGCAGCCTTACAAAGCCGACTTGCCATTGACACACCACTTTTAAATGGGGAACTAAAGTAGGAAGGAATGAAACGCTCATCATTATTCAAGGATATATGTTGACAACTATAGAGACTAAAATCAACACAGGATTTACAAATAGTTTTCTTAATTATATACAATGCAAATACTGAATATTTCCCCACAAAAATCATTCTGAATATTTAATTACTTTCTGAAGCTTATTTACTAAATTACAGTTTAAGTTACTATAGTGTTGCATTAAAAACTAAAGAAAATGGGCAGTGGAACACTTTATTGTTTGAAGCAAAATTAATCTATTTTGATCTAACTTAAAACAACTGACTAGAAAAAGCACAGAAGTATTTTCTGTAACTGATGAAAATATCCTGCACTGACTGGGATGATGGTTACACAGGTATATACATATATCAAAACCCATAAAACTGTAAAGTACATTCCACTGTATGTAAATTTAACTCAGTAAATGTAAAATATCTACACCCCTCCTCATGACCTTCCATATACGTATATGTATGTGCCTGCAGGTATTATATTTTTTGTTTCTAATAAAAGCAGGTCCATAGACCATGGAAGTTTTCGCTGCTGTAACTCTCTCTTCATTGTATCTTCTCACATTAGCTGTTCTTTTGATGATAAAATCTGCCCAAATCTTTCATTCTCTCCTGTGTTTGTGCCCTTTATAATGCGACTTTTCAAACTCTCCTCTCAGTAAGTGTAGTTAATTTCCCCTCCCCTTGAATTTGGCCTAGCTCTGGACTTATTTTCGTGAACAAATAGATGATGTGTCAGTTCTGAGCCTCGGCCACCTCGGTTTGTGTTCTCATTCTCCAGGAAATCCTCTGCCAAGTGAGCCAGCGGGGACTAATCTACAAGAGTGTGAGAGAACACATGGATCAGAGTCTCCTCATCCTCCAAGATCAGCCAAACTGTCAACTGACCGAGAGCTAACTCCAGACGAATAAGGGAGCCTAACCAAATCCAGCTCAGGAGACCTAAAAACTTGTGAGCAGTAATAAATGGGTTATTTTAAGCACCTAAATTCTGAGGTAATTTATATACAGCAACAGTTAACATATGCTCTGGTATATGAAATCTAGTGTGATCTCTTTATTAATATTTTCACCAAGATAACCTTTTGTTGTAGTTTTCTCAATGATCGTTTTCAGGCAGAAAATGATGCCATATGGAAAGAATGGTAATTTTACCTCCTTCTTTCCAATATTTTATAACCTCTCATTTCTTTCTCTTGTCCAAATGCTTTAAGTAAAACATTAAATAGCAATAATAGTAAATAATACTGTCTTGTTCTGGATGTTAGGAAATGCTTCTGAGATTTCATCATCAATCATGATGATATTTATAATAAAGACACATTATCCTTAACAAAAATATCAAAATATTCCTTTTTTATTATCTTTATCTAGAATAGTTGAAGAGCTGCTATTATATGCCTTCTTAGAATTTATAGAGAGGAATATATGGGGTACTACCCTAGAGCAATTAATATGACAAATTATTTTAATAAGAATTTGAATCTGGTCTATTATTTCTATTGTCACTACTACCCTCAAATTCCTAGAAAAAATACCAATTAGTATTGCTGTAGGAAATACATATATTTTTAATATACTGCCACATTCTGCTTCCTAATATTTTATATATCAATTTTGCTCAGATATAAAAGAAAGTTCAGCCTGTAACTTTTGTGAGGGGAGGGTAGCAATCTTCTGTCAGATTTAAGTATCAGTGATACACCTGCTTCATAAAAGGATTTTGATGTTTTCTATCTTTTTAAGATAGCACAGAAATTTCTACTATTTAAAGATTTAAAAAATTCCTTTGAACTACCTCAGAATGGTGCCTTTTTTGAGAACCATTATGGTATCTTCTTGATAACTTTTATTATAAAAATAGTGTTCAAATTTCTCCCTCTTCTGTACCAGTTATAGAAATAATTTTTTTCCTAGAAATGTAACAAGGTTTTCAAATATATTTACATGGTTGACCAAAGAAGTTTGTTAGGATTCTCTTAATCTTCTCTTTCTGTTAATTACTCCCTTTTTGTTAAATGAGATTAGCTAATGACATTTAACAGAATCAGCTTTTTATGATTACTTTTTTGTTCTCTAGCTCTTTAACTTACATTTCTAGTTTTACTGATTTCTTCATTCTGTTTAATTGATTTCCATTATTTGTTGTTATAAGCATTTAAAGTACTGGCTTTTCCATTCAGTTTTGCTTTAGCTGTATATCCTGCAAGTTCTTACATGAAATGCTTTCAATATACTTGTTGTCTAAATATTTTCAAGTTTCATTTTATATTTCCTCTTTGAGCCAGAAGTTAAGAGGATTTTTCCCAATAAATTTCTAGTATTCTGACTGGTATTTACAGATTTACTGTATCACAAATACTATCTACACATTGCTTCTTTTAGAATTTGAGATTTTCTTTGTGGCCTAACAGGATGAATTTTTTTTCAGTATTCTACAGGTTCTTGAAAAGTAGGTATATTTTATATTTTTATGGTGTAGAGTTTTATAAGTTAAGCAAATCTACCTTTTTGTTATTAAAAACCACTATATCCTTGCTTATTGTTTATTTGTTAATGAAATGAAAGAGGTCAATTATTGTCTCAACTAGTGGTAGATCTTAATTTTCCTCTTCTGTACCTTCTGCTTTATGAATGTTGATACCATGTTATTTGTTACATACCGTTTTGTTTTCCTTGTAAATTATACCTTTCAATGATAAAGAATCCTTTGCCTTACATAATGCATTGCAGCTGAACTACACCTTGTCTAATATTTAGATCACATCTGCTCTCTTTGTCATCACCTGGCAAGGATTTAGCTATAATAGAAGAATTAAGCTCCATTTTATATTTATTAATTTAAATCTTGTTATGCTATTTTATGTTTTCAGTGAAAGATTTTTAAAAGTCTTTTATCAAAGATTTATTTTGTACGTGTGTAGTTTGTTCATAACTAACAATGATACTACTTTTTGATGATGCAAAGCATTAGTTTAATTTGCATTAGTTGAAGTAATCAATGGTATGCTTGACTGATTTCATACCAAGTTTGTATGTGGTCTTAATTTAAGTCTATCTTTCACAAAGAAAGCAAGTTCAGACATTTAAGCTTTTAACATTATTCATTACTTCATTATAAATGTATAGTCACATGAAAGAAGGGCTTGAGCTTTACTTGATAATCAATGGTAGGGATGTTACAAAGAAATGTCTAAAGGCATAGTGTATTACGGCTACTGATAAGGGCTCTGGAAATTAAATGTCCTGGTCAGAATCCCAGCTGTGTCACTTACTAATTGGGTGATTTTAAACAAGACATTTAACCTAGCTTGAATACAGTTTATCTGTAAAAGAGCAGCAATACCCCCTCATCTACAGGGTTATTATAGGAAGGTAGTATAACATAGTACATTAGTTCTCACGTTTGTTTAAGTGTAGTTAAGTTATATTTGAAAAAACATGCCAAAAATGCAGATTCTTGAGCGTTAGATCCAGAAATTCAGATTAAGAGAAAATGAATTTTTAATACAAACACATTATATAATTCTAATGCTAATTAAAATCATGAAATGAGGGGTGCTTTGGTGACTCTGTCGGTGAAGCGTCCAACTTCAGTTCAGGTCATGATCTCACAGTTCGTGAGTTCGAGCCCCGTGTCAGGTTCTGTGCTAACAGCTCAGAGCCTGGAGACTGCTTTGGATTCTGTGTCTCCTTTGCTCTCTGCTACTCCCTTGCTCATGCTCTGTTTCTATCAAAAATGAATAAAAGTTAAAAGAAATTCTTTTAAGTATTTAAAATCATGAAATGATACTTAGAAAAATACAGGTTCTGGAGAATGATTTTGAATGCTGGCTCCAACTTACTATGTAAGTTTAGGAAGTTATAGAACTTCTCCGGGTCTGTTTTCTCATCAGAAAAAAATTTTTTTTCTTTTAATTAGTACAATGCCTGCAAAATAGTCACACTCAATGACAACTATTATTCGGAATTTTTAAAAAATTAGCTAAAAAAGTTACAATAATTTTAAAAACTGTATTAAAATGTATTATTTTAATCATTTAATGTGTTTTTTGGGGGGAGTTTGTTTTTATTACAACATAGAAAGAGGGAGATTTACTGTGAAGGTTAACTACTGGGCCCTTTACACTTGCACTGGCCCCTTCTAAATACAGCTGACGCTTGAACAACACAGGTTGAGACTGTGTTTTATTTTTGTGTATAGATTTTATTTTCTGATACAGTATTTTCATTACTTTTTCCAGATTTCAAATTTTTTTTTAATTTTAAAAAATTTTAATTTTTTTCTTTTTTGTTTTCAGTTTTAGTTAAATTCCAGTTAGTTAACACAGTGTGTTACTAGTTTCAGGTATACAATTTAGTGATTCATCACTTACATATAACACCCAGTACTCATCACAAGTACCCTGCTTAATATGCAATTTTAAAAGAAATTAGAAATGCTAACCTTTCAGTGATCTTTCCACTTAGGCCATCCACAATCTCCAGAGAAATGTCCCCCTGTGCCCAATTCAGACTCAGAGATTTATATTCCAAGTTTGTTTGAGGTGGATATGCAGAAGGTACTAAACTAACATGAGGTCTGCTGACCAAGTAAAACATTGGAAGTTTTGAAGTGAGTGCATCATCAACACGTTGCTTTATAGCAATTTCTAAACCTCTAGTATCGCTGCAATTCCCATTACCTAGAAAGCAAAAACAAAACACTCAGAAGAAGTTCAGTATCAAAAGACTATACCAAAAAACAAAATTGGAAAAAGTCTAAAGTCTATCTTTTATCTTTCAAGTTTTTTTTTCTTACTTCTCTCTTAGCACCTGTTTCTATATTTGTTACCAGTATTAGGAGAAGGTATCAAGGTCATGATTTCTATTCAAAAAAGAATCTACAGAAAATAACAAATTTGAAATTCCAGTGAATAGAAATGAAGAGACAGAGCTGATCCAGAAAAAAAAAACAAAGAAGCAAGCAAGCAAACAAACCAACCCAGTACTTTACACAGGGTTCTGTCAAAGAGAATTGACTCGTTTTGATTTCTCAGATGACAGCATGAGACCAGCACCTAATACATGAGATAAGTGTGGCTGAGAAATAGTTGTTGAGAGTTGTTACTTTTCCAAATCTAAGGACCACAAATTACAACTATTCTAGTAATATTCCAGTTTCACAGCACAAAGTAATTTAAAGAATGACCATTTCTGGTTAAAATTTGGACCAATATCAAGACCTTTGAGTTCTCAGAATAACTTGAAAGAGAGCTCAAAAAGGTACAATATCATTATTAGGGTATAGAATAATGGGCTGCAAACTTAAAACAGACTTAAACAAGTCATTCCTATTTAAAAATTAAAATTCTAAAGTAGATCTCGTTTCTCCTTAGAAAGTCAGAGGTTCTCAGAAGAGAAATTTTATAAACCACTAGATATTATTTCAGAAAAAAAGTTTTGCTTCCATATCATTGGAATTGTTGAGATGAATGGCTACTGGTCTTACACTCATTATGACTATCTGGAAACTAGAAAATGATGTAAAGAGAGCATGGGTTGCTTTTGCCACTCTTTTTCTAAGTACTCCTTTGTGTGTGTGTGTATGTGTGTGTAATTCCAGTATAGTTAACATACAGTGTTAAATTAGCTACAGGTATTGAATATAGTGATTCAACAATTCTATATATTACTTGGCACTCATCAAGATGTGTACTCTTAAAATCCCTATCACCTATTTCACTCACACTCCCCTCGATGTACCTTACCTCTGGTAATGACCAGTCTATTCTCTATAGTTAGGAGTCTGCTTTCTGGTTTGTCTTTTTTTTCTCTCCCTATCTGTTTGTTTCTTATATTCTACATGAGTGAAATCATATGATAGTTGTCTTTCTCCGACTTATTTTGCTTAGCCTATACCCTCTAGATCCAACCACGTTGCTGCAAATGGCAAGATTTCATTCCTTTCTATGGCTGAATAATATTCCAATGTATGTACATATCACATCTTCTTTATTCATCTAAGCACTCCTTTGAACATTCCAAATTAAGAAATGCTGACAAATGAAGTCTAGGGTAAAGATATGCTAGGGCATACACACACACAAAAGATATGCTTGGATACAAAATGTTGGTAAGAAGGAAGGTCTGTGGTCTGTGGAATAGTCACTGTAGTATCTAAACGAACAGAAGACATGGATTCAAAAGAATTTCCAGCCTCCAGAACTATGTTTGTTAAGACACCCAATATGTGGATTTTTTTTTGTAGTAGTAGTCCAAACAGACTAAGACATACCAAAATGAGATAATGATACTGTTTGTGCCCAAGACACCAAGAGACATTTTGGAAAACAAACAAACAAAAAAACCCCAACAACCCCGCAAGTCCAATTTCATGTAAGATTCCTTACATACCAAATTGTTTCAACGAGATGTTTTAAGAGGGTGGTATAAAAGCAATAATTTAATACAAAAAAAATCAAGTATATTAATACTAAAAATTTTACTCCTCCCTTTTTATATGTAAGCTTTAACTATTAACTAAATCTAAGGTGTGGTTTTGGTTTTATCTTGACACTAAATCTTGTGCCTGGAAAAATGTGGCTCTAAAATTATGTCATATTATAGGGAAGTTTGGTTCATTTAAAATCATCTAAAATACCAACATACAACTCAAAGGGTAAGTCAAAAATTAAATCTAATCAAAGACTACAGCAGATCTGACTTGACAGATTTTTATAAAGATTCTCAGAATCTTAATCTAACATAAGTGTAATATAAATCAATAGAAATGGTTCCTGAAAATAGCTATTAAAAACTGAAGCTGCCTGAATAAAAATAAAGTATATAAATCAAACATTAGAGAACTATGGACTGGTCCTACCCCATCTGGGACATCATAATTAATCTGAAGCAGTACATTTTAACACCACCACCCATACACCAAAGGACATCTGGAGAAAACAAATCATGTTCCTGTTAAACACAAATGTGCAGCTGGGAGAAGTCATAAGGCAAGACACATCCTGCGTATGTATTCATAACGCTTACTCTCTATTTTATACAAATGGCACCCCCGAAGGTAATACAACAGTGTACAGCACCTACCATAGAGTAGGTGGCTCAATAAATACCTGAAGAAAAAGGAATATAAAAGATTAGATTACAAGAGAGCAATAATTATCAATTCTAGATGCACCTTAGGATCGCTATGGATTGGAACATTAATATCAACGCCATTCCCATATTACTTTAATATTTCCCAGTTGAGCAAAAATGTAACAAGAGTAAAGAAGAAAATAATTTATTTTTCAAGTATTCCAGGCAGAATTTGCTTTTAAGTAGAAAAATAAAAGCACTTTCAAAAATAAAACATGCCGACTCAAACCATTTATTCATGAAACATTTACATTTGTGTTAGGGAGCACAAATCAAACCAAGATGAGTGTGGCATAGCATATGCCTTCAAGACTGTCAAGTTTAAGAGACAGAGCAGTGAAATTCTAGTCACTGACTATGCTCAGAAGAAGCTGTCAGAGCTCAATTTAATACAAAAGCAGACCCCATGAGAAGTTATAAGAGAGGGTTTGAGTCTCGGCTCTGCCAATAGGTAAATTGAATGATTTGAGGCAAGTATTTTATTAACATTGTGAACCTATTACTGATCTTAAAAAAAAAAGGAATAACAGAATGTCTAAGTTTATGAAATGTTTAATAAAATTTTTATAGTTTATTGTCAAGTTGGTTTCCATATAACACCCAGTGCTCATTCCAACAAGTGCCCTCCTTCATGCCCATCACCCCTTTTCCCCTCTTCCCCACTCCCATCAACCCTGTTTGTTCTCTGTATTTAAGAGTCTTTTATGGTTTGCCTCTCTTCCTCTCCTTAACTATTTTCCCCCTTCCCCTCCCCTATGGTCCTCTGTTAAGTTTCTCATGTTCCACATATGAGTGAAAACATATGGTATTTGTCTTTCTCTGCCTTATTTCACTTTGCATAACACCCTTGAGTTCCATCTACGTTGCTACAAATGGCCAGATTTCATTCTTTCTCATTGCCATGTAGTATTCCATTGTACATATATACCACATCTTCTTGATCCATTCAGCATGTGATGGGCATTTAGGCTTTTTCCATGTTTTGGCTATTGTTGACAGTGCTGCTATTAACATTGGGGTACATGTTCCTCTATGCATCAACACTCCTGTATTCCTTGGGTAAATTCCTAGCAGTGCTATTGCTGAGTCATAGGAGAGTTCTACTGTTAATTTTTTGAGGAATCTCCACACTGTTTTCCAGAGCGGCTGCACCAGTTTACATCCCCACCAATAGTGTAAGAGGATACTCATTTCTCCACATCCTCACCAGCATCTGTAGTCTCCTGATTTGTTCATTTTAGCCATTTTCACTGGCATAAGGTGGTATCTCAGTGTGGTTTTTATTTGTATTTCTCTGATGATGAGTGACACTGAGCATCATTTCATATGTCTGTTGGCCATCTGGATGTCCTCTTTCGAGAAGTGTCTGTTTAAGTCTTCTGTCCACTTCTTCCCTGGAGTATTTGTTTTTTGGGTGTGGAGTTTGATGAGTTCCTTATAGATTTTGGATACTAGCCCTTTATCCAACATATCATTTGTAACGATCTTTTCCCATTCCATCGGTTGCCTATTAGTTTTGTTGTTTCCTTTGCAGTGCAGAAGCTTTTTATCTTGATGAGGTCCCAATAGTTCATTTTTGCTCTTGATTCCCTTGCCTTTGGAGATGTGTCAAGTAGGAAATTGGTACAATTGAGGTCAAGGAGGTTGGTTTTTGCTTTCTCCTCTAGGGTTTTGATGGTTTCCTATCTCACTTTCAGGTCCTTCATCCATTTTGAGTTTATCTTTGTGTATAGAGTAAGAAAGTGGTCTAGTTTCATTCTTCTACATGTTGTTGTCCAGTTCTCCCAGCAACATTGGTTAAAGAGGCTGTCTTTTTTCCATTGAATCTCTTTCCTGCTTTGTCAAAGATTAATTGGCCATTCATTTGTGGGTCCAATTTTGGATTCTTTATTCTATTCCAATCGTCTATGTGTCTGTTTTTGTGCCAATACCATAATGTCTTGAGGTCTACAGCTTTGTAGTAGAGGCTAAAGTCTGGGATTGTAATGCCTCCCATCTTGGTTTTCTTCTTCATTATTACTTTGGCTATTTGGGGTGTTGTATGGTTCTACACAAATTTTAGGATTGTTTATTCTAGCTTTGAGAAGAATGCTGGTGCAATTTTGATGGGGATTGCATTGAATGTGTAGATTTCTTTGGGTAGTATTGACATTTTTACAATATTTATTCTTTCGATCCATGAGCATGGAATGTTTTTCCATTTCTTTGTATCTTCAATTTGCTATATAAGTTTTCTATAGTTCTCATTATACAGATATTTTACATCTTTGGTTAGGTTTATTCCTAGGTATTTTATGGTTTTTCGTGAGATTGTGAATGGGATCAGTGTCTTGATTTCTCTTTCTGTTGCTTCATTATTGGGGCATAAAAATGCAACCAATTTCTGTATGTTGATTTTGTACCTGAGACTTTGCTGAATTCATGGATCAGTTCTAGTAGGCTTCTGGTTGAGTCTGTCAGGTTATGGAATGTTTAAATCTATGCTTAAAACAGATTCACTGTTTTAGGAGGGAATCAGCAATTAGTATTCTTTATAATCCAAATGTACAAGTCAAATCAGCATATGAAAAGAACTCCTGAATGGAAATACCTCTGGACAAACACTCTTGAAATTAAGATGTCCTTACATTAACAGAATACCAAATTTCCAAAATGTATCTTAAAAACCTGGAAAATATAAATCCATCTGTTTTTAAGTACCTAAGCAATGTGAAATTTCTTCCATATACTGTGGATTACTTTCTATTCAAATAATAGTAAATGTCTTTTTAAATGCAAGCCTAAGCCTTTTTCCTAAAAAAGGAAAAGAATACTACCATAATGTGATAAACATCTGATAACATCTACAATATAAAATTTGTGTCTATAAACTTTTTATAATATTAAACCAAAATATAATACTCTCCATTGGTAACTGAGCTAGTAAATTAGGTTTCTAAAAATGAAAATAAAGAACTGTAAAAGATATCATGAACCTTATTAAAAGAGAAGGGATGAGGTCACTATTCTCAAAGAACTAGATTTAATTAAAGGGAAGTAAATTTCAAGCCTAAATATGGAGAAATTTGTTTTTAAAGCAATTGAAGCTATTCAATTAATAGAAAAGATTGGCTTTGAATCCCATGCTCCCCATTACTAGATGCTAAGGTCAGATAATCTGTAGGGAGCTGCCAGGTTCGGCAGCCTCAGCTCCCTGAGGGGTGCAGCCAGAAAAACAAGATTAACCGTCTAGAGGCCAGGGGAGTGCATTTCCTGATCCAGGGATTGGAGACAGGCAGACAGGAGAAGCCAAATTGAACAAAAGATCAACTGCATTCGGGCTTATGCAGTGTTAATTGTACCCCTGCCCAGCGTTGCTGACGCAAGTCTGGGATCTCTTTTAGATGCTGTGTTTGAAGTTTCAGTTTCGGTTTCCCCTTTTTTCTAATAATCATTTGACCCTGTTTCCTAGCAACCAACCCAGGTCAGCTTCCCGCCCCAAACCCTATAAAGGTGTGGATATTTTCTCAATAAAGTGGGCTTGATCAGAAATGCTTGTCTTGCCCCACTCTCTGTATCTCCTTCCTGCCCTATTTTCGCTCCCTCCCTCAGGAACCTATGACCCGATTTACCGCCCCACTGGCGCTGGCCGGGGTGGGAACAGACAATAATCCTTTATAAGGAATGGCATAAAGAGAGTTTATGTATTAAGTGAGAAGCTACTAGAATACTAATAACGTTTGGTGAACTCTGAAGATTCTTTTAGCTCCACAAATCACATCCTTTTAGTGTACAGACACTTTAAATGAGTATTTCTCAAAGAGACATTCACATCATCTGTATAAGAATCACCCAGTGTTGCTCTTTTAAAATATACATTCCTCTGCTTCAAAACTCCCTACCTACCCCTTCCCCCAGACACAAAATAGAGATCATAATAAGTCCAAATATGTGCATTTTTTATAAACTTAAACACATTAAAATCATTTAGATAATACCAGACAGAACATCAGTTAGCTTTAGATGTGTCCCTCAAAGGTATCAGGAAAAGAGAGCAGAAACAATTTTACAAAGTCTTACATAGTGTTTTTATTGTTACCTGGTGTTCCCCATTGCTAGGTGCAAGATGAACACAAAGTGACAAGATTTAATTTTAAGTTACTATCCCAAACCACTAGCTAAATTCTACATAATTTTATAAGAGCCTATATCCATCCTTTTGAGAAACTAAATATAGTATTGAGTTATAAATGACATATTTTAAAATACTTTCTTCATTAAAGTCAAAGAAAGCTGTGATTCTAGAGAAAGCATAGATAATTCCTAGATACTTAATAGACATTCAAAAAGAGCCTATTCTTAAAGGAGATTGAGAAAAGTTTAAATGGCTGAGAGAGTATCTGACCTGACTAAAAGAAAACTTTGCAAAGACCGTTAGTAACCAAATTAAAACTAAGAAATGTATCATCTACAAGAATATGTATTTGGAAGAAGTATATTTAGAAGTACACGCTGTAAACACTGTAAATTACTGTAAACACATACTTCTTTGCATGCAATTCTACTTCCAGGAATTCATCTAGCAATATACTTTTACATTCTATGAATAACAAATACAAAAAGGCCATTCACTGTAGCATTTTGGCAGTGGCAAACAAACAAACTAGAAACCTAAAATTATGGCAAAAAAAAAAAACAAGAAACAATGTAAAATTACCACAACCTACAAGCGGTTAAATAAATTATGATACATTTATATAAAGAAATGTCACACAGTGAGCCACGAATAATAATGAAGAAATTCTTTACATATTCAACATGGAAAAAATTTCCAATATACATTATTAAATGAAAAAAGATGCAAACAATATGAGCTATATTGTCTATTGACATAAAATTCAGAAAAAAAAAGAAAGGAAAAGAATGTACGCATTTACTTCTACAAGCATAAACTATCTTTGGAAAGAAAAACAAAAAACTAGTAACATTGAATGCCACAGAAGTAAAATGGGTGCCAAGGGCACTAGGATAGGAGGGAAACTTCACTAAAAACCCTTATGAATCTTTTGAATTGTAAATTAAATACTGTATTTCCTATACAAAGAAAATAAGCTTTATATTAGAAAATAAGTAATAACCATTTTCCTTTTTATAATTTATTAAAGCCAAACAAAAACAGGAAGAAAATCCAAAATCTTGTATACATATGGAACGGAAAAAGTTTTACTTATAAGAGAAATTCCTAAGAAATGGGTATAAAATATCTGAACAAAAGAAAAATCAAGAAAAACATAAGAGAAATAGCACCACCTAACAACAAAAATTTTACCCATGTGAGGATCTAAAGTTTGTACATGCAACTGTTATTAAAAATTAATGGTAAGCAAAGAAGAACCAAGTAACAGTAGAATTTAAAGTGTTTCATAAGGGAATTAAAGTTTTGCGACACCTAGGACTTTATGAAAACTATAAAAATGAGCCCCAAAACTGTTTATTAAGATAATGACTGAAATAAGCATTCAAATATAAATACAGCATTCTGTAATACCTCCCACCAAAGAAAGTAAATTACTAATTCGCGTTATTTATCTTGTGCTCTAGCTACTTCCTACTCATTTGACAATTTAAGGGATCCAGATCATAACCAAGTGTATGAAAAAGGTAGGAAAAAAACCAAAATGAGCACTCAACATTTTTCTTATTTCATGGATAACTAAGTGCAAGCTTTTTGATTTGAGAAGTTCAAGGAAACATCGTTTTCCAAAAGAAAAGGAAAAAAATTAAATATTGTGCAAACAAAAGTGCAAGTTCGAGGTGTAATATATCTAAGTGGCTAATTTAAAATATAAATTATTTTCTTCCTGATAAGAAGGCAAAAGTCATATTATACTAAGTATGATTATAAGCTACCATGAAATGAAAATCTCAACAGAACAGTGATGTATTTTTTTTACATTATACAAAAGCTCATGTATGCAAAATCTGGTTTTACACTGATTAATAAGATATATTTTATACTGAAATCCCACTCACCAACAAGTATACTGCTGATGTAAACTGGCTGGATAAAGTGGCTCAGCAGTGCTCCCTGGATACCAAGCACTCCCCATCTCATCAGTTTGTCACTTGAGGACATACTGCTTACTCTAGTAACAACATCTGTAGGACAGTAGACGGTCAGATAAATTTTGCCTTCAACAGCCACATGGAGACTCAGCTCTTCATTGGCTTCAAATGCAGATATAGAATGTGGATTAAGACGCCTAGAAAAAGAAAAGTTTTATCTCTTTAAAAAAACAGTAGAATATTATTCAGCTATAAAGAACAAAATCTTTCCATCTGCATCAACACAGATGGAGCTAAAGAGCATTATGCTAAGTGAAAGTCAGACAGTCAGAGAAAGGTAAATACCATGATTTCACTCACAGGTGGAATTTAAGCCCAATTAATGTGTTAACAAAACAAGTAAGCAAAGGGGAAAAAAGGGGGGAGGCAAACAAAGAAAGAGAATCTTAACTATAAAGAATGATGGTTAACACAGGGCAGGTGGATGTGGGATAGGTTAAATAGGTGACAGGGATTAAAAAGTGAATTTGTGATGGACACCACGTGCTGTATGGAAGTTCTGAATCACTATACTATACACCAGAAACTAATATTACACTGGAATTTAAATAAAAACTTAAAAAAAATTTTAAGTTGACAAGGTAAAATCTTCGGTGCCTGGATGGCTTAGTCGGTTGAGTGTTGATTTTGGCTTAGGTCATAATCTCTCCATCGTGAGTTCAAGCCCCACATAGGTCTCTGTGCTGACAGTTCAGAGCCTGAAGCCTGCTTCGGATTTTGTGTTCCCCTCTCTCTCTGCCCCTCCTCCACTAGTGCTCTGCCTCTCTCTCTCTCAAAAATACACAAACATTAAAAAAATAAAATAAAAAAAGAACTGGGGATGTCTGGGTGGCTCAGTCAGTTAAGCCTCTGACTTGATTTTGGCTCAGGGCATGATCTCACAGTTTATTAGTTCAAGCCCACACTTGGCTCTGGGCTGACATCATGGAGTCTGCTTGGGATTCTGTATTCCTCTCTCTTTGTCCCCCCCTCGCTCCCCCCACATGTACATCTCTCTCAAAATAATAAATAAACATTGAAAATAAAGAATTGTTTTCAAACATGTTTAACTGGTTAGTGTTCATTTAATGTCACTAATAGAAATAGATGCCAAACTAAAGCAAGGTAAGAATGGAGTGACATGTTTCTACAAGACTAATCCCAAACAGAAATTAAACATATTTAGATAAAATTTTTTCTGTCGAAATTTCTTTGTGTCCCTTAAAATCAATGAATACATTATTTTTGTTCCTACCACAGTTCCTAAGTTATTTTCTTTCTCTGTATGAATACTAAAAAAAAAACTACAAAATAAGAGAATAAAAAAAAAGCCTGACAATTTGTGTTCAAGATTCTCTTCCAATAAAATATGTTTGAAAATGTGAAATAATTTTTCTTGAATTTTTCTCTCCAGGAATACTCCTTGCCCTTGTTTTCAAAGGTGTCACTGGAATAATTTTTAGCAAAACATTAACCATTATTATCTCTATATGGTCAGACTTCAAGTGAATTTTGCTTTCTCCTTTGTGTTTGTCTGTACTGTTTAAATTTTTGATGCTATCGATTCATCAAGATAATGAAGTTTTGGCTACAGATTGACCAGAAAAGCAAACTGCATTTCTTGATTCTTATTAGTAGTGAAGAGTACATGTACATGCTTTCCTGACTTATTAAGTCTTCAAACTTGAAAGAAGGAAATTTTCAACAGCATAGAAACAAAGTGGCAAAGTAGATGAGATTAAGTGGAGGGGAGGGAGAAAGAATTTGTGGCTTCTAGCAGGCCACAAATACACCTCAAGGCAGAAGGAGAACACAGATATGAAGTTACTTGTTCTACTGCTGTAAGTATTCAGAATATTGCCATCCTCACTGCTTTGAAAAATAACTTTCATAATACTTACAATTGTGACTTAATCTGGGCTGATCCTTTAGGCAACTGGTTCATATAGAGATAAATGTTGACATTCTGTTTCAGAGTGAGTAGATTAGAAGCTGGCTCTGTACAAAATATTGATTTTTCCATCATAGCAGGATTTTTGCTATAGAAGAGTAGAAGCTGTCTATAAAAATACCTAAAATAAAAGGGTTATAACTTTATCAAGTAATAGAATTTTAAAAATTATATATCTTAAGTATCATATCCACATGTGTTATGAGCAATGTCCCTCCCTGTGTGTTGAAAGTTTTTATACCCGATAAGGACTCCTAAAATAACTTTAGTCTTATTTAATGAAGAGTTAAATCCTATGGGAACTCCTCAACTGGAGCCCAGTCTGCCATGTGACCTGCCTTAGACCACTGTTCCTTGACTACCACTCCACTCATTCACATTTGGATCCTCAACTGTCATATCCTGCAAAATACACATTTCTCTACTGATTGCTTTTATTCTCAGAAGTTCTGCTCTCAGCCTCCTACATGAAGTGTCAGTGTTCTGTCTTGTTTCTATTTCCTCTTCCCTGCCAAAACAAACAACTGTGGTTCCTGTTTCTTAGTGGTTTTAAAGACAAAAACTACAAGAGTATAGAAACAATACAATGAAGACTCTAAGTTATAGAAGTGACACAATCTCCTGAAAAACTAATACTAACCAAATAAAGGGAGAAATACTATTTTGCTTATTAAATAAAAAACATGATTTTAGTCCTTTAATTAGAAATAATGAAAAATTAAGCACCAGTACATAACAAGGCCATGCATGGCCTTAAAGAAGTCAAATTATTCATTAAGCACCAATGGGGATTAGAGAACAATGAGCTGCATTACCTTCAAGAATTTCCCTAAAACTTACCTTTCAAGATTATAGGATCCTTTCCTTATAATTAGAGATATATACTTACATTTTTTAGACAAACTAATGTCAAAATATGTTTTAAAATACTCTAGCAGAGAAAACACCACCAACAAAAAATGAGGACTCAGAGATTAAATGCAGAATGGTGATAACTAGGGGCACCTGGGTGACTCAGTCAGTTAAGCATCCTTTGGCTCAGGTCATGATCTCATAGCGCATAAGTCTGAGCCCTGTGTGGGGCTCTGTGTGACAGCTCAGAGCCTGGAGTAGTTCAGATTCTGTTTTTCCCTCTCACTGCCCTTCCTCCACTTGTGCTCTGTCTCTCTCAAAAATAAACAAACAGTAAAAAAAAAAAATTTTAATTTAAAAAAAGAATGCTTGGGCACCTGGGTGGCTCAGTTGGTGAAGCAACCAGCTTTGGCTCAGGTCATGATCTCACAGTTCGTGGGTTCGAGCCCCGTGGGTTCAGAGCCTGGAGTCTGCTTCAGATTTTGTGTCTCTCTCTTTCTCTCTGACCCTCCCCTGCTCGCGCTGTCTTCTCTCTCAAAAAATAAAAAATAAAAAATAAGAATGCTGATAACTGGATATGCTGATCATTAGATATTGGTATGAGAATGCTGATAACTGAATGATGGAATTCATTGTCCTATTCTCACTAGTATTTGAAAATTTCCATAAAAAAAGTTTTATAAAACATAAGCTTAATGCCTTAACAGAATAAAAATGTGGCAGACACTGGAGAAAGTTAACACATTTCTTCCTTTTCATGTTTTCATATGAAGGGACTTCCAAGAAATAACATTCCTGACTTCTCTCTCCTACCTGCTATTAACTCATTTCATAAGGAGTAGAATGACTGATGAGTTTGGAAGAAGAAATTAGGCACGCTCACCTTAGCCCTTTTCTTTTTCTTTTAAAAAAAAAGTTCATTTATTTATATTGAGAGACAGACAGCATGAGTTGGGGAGGGGCAGGGAGAAAGAATCCCAAACAGGTCCTGCACTGTTAGCATAAAGCCTGACGTGGGGCTCAATCCTATGAATCTTGAGATCATGACCTGAGCCAAAATCAAGAGTTGGACAATTAACGGACTGAGCCATCCAGGTTCCCCTTTTTTCTCTTTAAAATCTGCCTGCCTGATCAAACTTATAAAATAAACAAGTCAGGGGAATGAAAAGGATAGCATAGGGAACAGTCAATAATATTATAATAACATTGTATGGTGACAGATGGTAACCATATTTGCTACAGTGGTAGGCGTGGTGAGTTTTGCATCCTAACATGGAAATAGTAAAATACTGCACACATCAACTATATTTTAATTTTTTAAAAAGCATACCTTATCTATATTCTGCTATAAACTTTGCATAGACTTCATGAATGGAAACTTACTGGTTTTGGCAATGTCTTTGGATAAATATGGTTAATTCAGGAGTGAAATATTACCAAGCCTACTAGGTCCAGATCTAAAGCTATATACTTTTAATTACTTTGATCAGTAATAAAGATATATTAAAAAAGAGTAGGGCTCTTAAAGCTGGGTTCATAGGTATTGATAATAGAAAGCCACTAAAATCCACAGATTATAGACATTGCAATTACACTAAAGTTTTCAAAAACGACACGGAAATAATCAGCTGACTTGGAGAATTAAAGACTATCATATCCATGGCTCAATGATCAGTAAAATTCAATTTGCAAATAAAGACACTGATATGTGGTTACTCTGGGCCGAAAGCATTAATATTTGGTAGCATCAAATATAGTTGTTACCTCACCTAAGGAGAGACCTTCTTGCTGTAACAACAGCATGCGTGTCGTGCAGCACTCTTCCATCTGGCTTAATGCACTGGCTGTAATTGTACTCACCTGTGCCGACAGCTACAACTTCATGCTGTCCAGCTGAAAAGGTTAATGATAGCAGGTTATTTTGACCTCCATGTTCCCTATATTCAACCTCTACCTTACCATTTTAAAGTTACTAAAATGTATTAACCAAAGAGATGAAAAAATTACACAATTTCATTTCAATAAGAGTTTGAAAGTCTAAGAACTAATTTTTAATAGTCCAATAATTTCAATTAAAATGCATATATTTTATGATAGATCATCTAAAATTTTATCAGAATCATCAGATATCCTTAGTTTGCAAACTTTCATTTATTTCTTCTACATATAGATTGGTTTGGCTTACTAGAGATTTCACTGGCCATTCTACTTCTGCCTTAAACAAATTATCTACACATAGTGGCTCTTTTTTTTTTCAAACTCTCTACAAATAAAATTACAATTTCTGTTCTAATAAAACTGCTTTTTTAGAGAAGAAAGCACCTTATGCTTTTTCTAACAGTTTTTCTCCATTTACTTTTTGCAATAACTTATTTGAGATTTCCCTGAAACTCTGTGCCCAGATTACACAATTCTTTTTTCCTTTCAAATCCTAAGTATGAGGACTTTCATAGCCAAGTCACAAAGCTCACTGCTCTTTTTTTCTCTCCATATTATCTTCTGAACATTGTGTTTTTTATCTTTTACGTCTGTGTTGGTGATTTTTTAAAAAAAATCTCTGGTCTTAGTCTTTCAAAGTTCAATTTCACACTTACAAATACCTAATGGATTTTCATTAATTCAACAAAAGCAGCTGAGATACTACCAAGTTCCAGGTGCTAAAGTCAATGGTAGGAATAAAATATTGAGCAAGATAAGCTCTCATGAAGCTTCTGATTAGGATACAGAAAAAGACCAAACCAACCACAAACCGTGGTGTGTGTTTTGAGGAGAAAAAATATGGGGCTAATGTCAAGAATAAGTACATTCTTACTATAAGAATAAGCATCGGGAGGGAAGGGGGGAAGTTTCCCTATGTAAACTAGTTGCAGAATCCCTATGAAACTGAAATTCAAGTTTCAGTAGGAGGAGTGAGCAACGTGAGGAGGTAAAAGGTATTGGAGTTCAAAGAAAGACCAGTAAAGAGTGAAGGGAATGGCATGAGATGAGGTTAGAGAAAGAGGCATCATAAACCATGCTAAGGATTTGTGGATTTTACCCAGGAGCTATGTGTGAAGCTACTGAGTTAAGGGAGTGAAAACCATACTGGGTTACATTTTAAGATCACTCCTTTATATGCAGGGCCCAAGAAATTAGAGATCATGACCTAAGATTCAAATAATGAAGGGTAACTGGAAAAGAATAATCAGATCTTAGACAGAGTTTGGGGATACAATAGAACTTAGAGAAAATTTTGGATCTTAGGGAAAGCACTTAGATTTTCAGTCTGTCTTATGCTATTTACTGAGATGGAGAAACCTGGAGGGAGAATAAAATTAGACAAGAAAAGTAAAAAGTTCCATTATCATAAACTTAGCTGTTCCAGGAAGGAGTGGATGGTTGTGGTAAAAGTGAATTATATAGTGCCAGTGTAAGTTCCGGAATGGTAATGTAAAGTTCTGAGTTATAAAAGGCAATAGACTAAGCCAAGAAGTCAGTTTCTATTGCAATTCTAACTTGACCTGCCATGTTTCAGGGAGATGCTATTTTGATAATGCAGGAAAAAGAAGGGAATAACCCAAGGAAAGAATTCATGAAGATGTGCAAGGGAATGGAAGCAAAATTAAGTGAAGGGATTGGCTGTAAGAGAGAGCCTTCCTCCACTCTCACAGTAGAAAATGTGAGCACAATATCAAGGAAGTACATAGAGTTGGTGGAAGAGAACGGAAGGAAGTTTGGATTTGAAAGTTTCTTACAAACAGAATAAATTATGAGGCAAGGCCAAAACTGAAAGTGAGGATGGAAAAGAAGATGTGGGGTATTTGAGGACAAAGGAAAGTATGAAACAGCCATTCCAGGGACTGTGTGACCAACCCGACTGAAGACACAGGTTGACTGAGCAGTGAGGAACACCCATCTGATTTTCTAATACATTTTAAGTAGCTATTGACTGTGCAAGTTACTCTAGCAATGGGTACTTAATTTCACTTAGGCTTTCCCTACTCCATAGTCACAATCATATTTCTAAAACCAGATTTATTATTTTCATTCATGCCATTTGCTCAACTTCACATCAGCTTCCAGATTTCCTGTGTACACGGAAACACCATTCCCCTATGTAAACCTGAAATGTTGTTTTATTCATCTCCTTTCATCTATCATTTGACACTCCCATCTAATCACATCAATTTCTAAAAAATATTATTTTCTTTCCCTGTTCATATCTATCTCAAGTCTAAACTAAGTAACTCCATTACAACCATCTAATATATGATCCCTAATTCAGACCCAATCCATGTAGTATTTGTAAACAATTGTTGCCAACTAAGACATCAACTTATTTTAATCATCACAAATATAAATTAACATTTTCTGAAATGCCAAGTACTTTGCCAATACTTTATTTACAGTATTATACCTAATTCTAATAACTCCATGAAGTAGAGATTGTTATAATTTCTACTTTTAAGCAGAGAGATGTTAAGTACATAATGGTCTGAAAGTCATTTAAGTTGCAGAGCTAAGTCTGAGGCTGTTTCCAACAATTATAGTACAGTATCAATCCCTGACCAAAAATCTTTCACCACTTACTATCTATCTCATTAAATCCAACTTCTGACTGGATTTTAAATGATTCCAGGAGAGCTTGGGTGGCTCAGTCAGTTAAGTGTCTGACTTTGGCTCAGGTCATGATCTACCAGTTCTTGGGTTTGAGCCCCACATCAAGCTCTGTGCTGACAGCTTGGAGCCTGGAGGCTGCTTCAGATTCTGTGTCCCCCCCATCTCTTTCTGCCCCTCCCCCACTCACAATGTCTCTCTCCCCTTCATAAATAAACATTAAATTTTTTCAAATAAATAAATAAATGACTCCATAATCTTCTTCCACACTGGTAATAAATTTCTCTCATTGTTCCATAAAAGGTTTTCTCACTGCTGCTTTCTTCCCTCATGTATTCCCCCAAAAGCGTCTTTGCCTCTATTTATGTAAGTCTTATTAACCCTTAAGTTTCAGCTGAAGTCTCATTTGTTCCCAAAGATTTTAATCCTATCAAGTATCTATGATCTAAGAATTTTTCATGCTTTTGATTATAGAAAATAATTAACTTTTATCATTTCAGACTTTCAGCAGTATATATATCTTCTCTCCCCATTTAAATTATAAAAACTCTTTAAGATGAGGAACCAAACCTAAAATTTGTTTTATATAATCTATAATCTCTTATTCTGAAATGAATATAAAATTTAAATACTTTTAATGATCAACATAAATTATTAAAGGGTAAATAAAATACAAAATGTAGTGGGAATCATCATAATATCCACAAGAAAAACCAGTGGTTCATGATTTTCCATACTGTAATCTTCTTACTTAAAAATGAAAATTTGTTCATTTATTTTATAGAGTCTTTCTTTTTGTTATAATGGAAAGTACAATTCAGTCTGGTAGTGGTTCTAACAGAGTTATTGTTTAAAATATTAGGCATCTTACAATTATGCAGTTCTCTATTAGTTTCTGGTCATATACTTCAACTTTGAGAGCCTTTGTGTTTAATGATATACACCCACTATGTATGTTAGCGAGGAACCATGGGAATCTACCCTAAAAACCAAGAGCACACTTTACACACTGTAGGTTTGCCAATTTGACAATAAATTATATTTTTAAAAATGATACATACCCACTAGAAAAGGCTACTTCAAATCAATGCTACACCATTGTAAAAAGGGTCAAAGTTGGCTAATTAAAATACGATTATATACAATCTTAAAATTATGACATTTAATAGCTCTTCTACAAACCAACACATTCCCAAATATTTGGACTTACCTCTTTCAATGATAAAAGCAGCCAATGAATTGGCACATTTCAGATATTCTGAATGATTAGAAATTAGTTTATTAAATGTTTCTTTAATAATCTGTGATGTCTTTGCATACTGAATATGTCTGCCTTCTGGAAAAAAAAATCAAATGGAGTATGAATTTGAAGAACACTGTGCTTTCTCCCAGAGGCCTCTATTATTCCAATCATAACCTTAACAATTGAGTTCGTAACTTACAGAGGTGTAAGCAAATTATAATTTATGCCATGACTGATATTTTAAAGCATTCAATTCTAAATAAAACATGCTATTGAGCTTTATAGAAAATTTCTTATGTTTCAGTATCACATACTAGAGAATTACTGATCTATATTTGATGAAATATTCAGAAGTCCTACAAGACACATTTCTTTGTTGTGTAGGATCATCCTACATTGCCAGACAACCAACATCTCACTGAAAGCCAGTATCTTCCCTCATCATTGTGACGATTAAAATACATTCCTTAGTATTCGCCCCAGTGAGAACCACTGCAAAACATGGAGCACTTAGACCCTTGACATAGTTCCATGTTCTCATTAAAAAAGTCCTAATCTTTGAAAGGGGATATAGTTTTAAGTAACTAGGATTACCACAGAACAGATTATAACCAAGAATACACCTCAGAAGTTGCTCATGGATTTTTTTTTTTTAAACATGACAGAGGGGACCTGGGTGGCTAAGCAGGTGAAGCATCCAACTTTGGTTCAGGCCATGATCTCACAGTTCGTGAGTTTGAGCCCCACATATGGCTCTCCACTCAGCATGGCGACCACTTCAGATTCTCTCTCTGCTCCTCCCCTGCTTGCTCGCTCTCTCAAAAATAAATAAAAATATTTTAAAAATTTAAAAAAACATGACAGAACTTAAGTTTCTGGGGTAGGATCTTGGCTATTTGTTGCTTTGTGTACCCCTACTGAAGAACCATTGTTTTAGAGAATGAGAGGTTGCAGAATCACCTAATAACACACAGTGTTTCTCAAGGCTGAGTTGTAAGACACTGATAGTTCTTCATGTTTCATGATGGTTGCTAAGTAGTCTATCAAGTAGTTGGCAGTCAATTTCATATTTTCAGAGGAAAAAAAAGCAATGAAAGAATTTTCTATCATGCATTACATTGAAAAAAATAATTGATTATAATTTTCAAAGGAATTCTTTTTACCTGCTCAATAATAGTTACAATTTTAAAAAGCACACAAGTGATAAAAATTTGACGTTGATCTCAGCTAACATTCTGCTAACTGGAAACAACACGTTTCAGTTAGGCCATTTATGTGTTTTTGTTTATATTTGTTAAGCTTTAATGTTTCTGTTAATACTGTTAACACTCTCTTACTGGCAAAAAATCACAAATACACATTATCAAGAAGAATGAGAACAACCATAAAATTAATCACAAATGAAGCTCGGAGAGGAAAAAGAATAAAGTAATGGCTATATTTTTTTTTATCTTATCACAAAGCATACAATGTAGAGGTAAAAATTATTATAATTCCATGCTAGCATATAGTTACCTAAAATTGGTTAAGACCATCAACGTGTGGTATATAAATTGGTTTCTGGTCCTTATGCAATAAAAATATGTGATAAATTCTCAGCATCTTGACTCTGCTTATCACTAGAAGCTCATGATACAGAAGAAGCAGTATTCATTTAAGGATATTTTTAAATTTTACTTTTTTTTTTAAACTGAAACAGCAATATGAAGATATACATTCAGAGGTTTCCTCACCAAATGTGGGCACTATTACCAGTTTCTAACATAAATTTTTAGAATCTATAAATGTAAATATACATCACTTCAAAAATAAAAACTGGGACACGCTGAAATGCACCTTTTGTATTTATTTGGTCTTGGACATCACTCGAGGATAGACATAGTACTACCACATCCTTCCTAATGGGTCTATAGAATAAGGTATTATAATTTTTTTAATTATATTATATATAGTTAGCAGTAACTTTGTATTATAATACAGAGGAGAAAACCACACTGTAATTAGTACTGCCAGAACAAGAATAATGTATTGGGCAAGAGAATGTTTTGCTACCCATTAAAAGATTGCACCTAAGTATCATAAAGAACACTTGGGACTTAAGAACATATCAGTAATCCTCTTGATCTTAATTCGATGTTGAAGGAAATAGTATTGTGAATATAATCAGATCTTAGGTGCTAAATGTATCTCTCAGTACCATGCATGTAAAAAATAAGAAGCAAGTGTAATTATCATTTTCCTTACACATGTATACTAGGTACTGAGGAAATAAAATGTTTTCAGAAATTACTGAAAATGAAGAATGAGATAAAACATTATATACATAATTATTATACCATTTCTTTGATTTCAAGTTGCCAATTTCAAGTGATTTTTAGTATTATGAGTAACCTGAACCTATCTACCTATCTTCAAAGCCAAAATATCCCTTTTTTAAAAACATTTATTCATTTTTTGAGAGACAGAGCGTGACCAGGGGAGCAGCAGAGAGGGGGAGACACAAAATCCAAAGCAGGCTCCAGGCTCTGAGCTGTCAGCACAGAGTCTGATCAGGGCTTGAACTCACAAACTGTGAGATCATGACCTAAGGTAAAGTCGAATGCTCAACTGACTGAGCCACCCAGATGCGCCCTAATATCACTATTTTTAATGAAGATATGGTCCAGTCAGAAATATGGCAGAGTAAACCTACTGTGAAATAGTGATACCCTCTATACCTGGCACCGCAGGATCTGCTTTGTAAATTACTTGTGTCTCAAACCATTTTCTTGAAAAGCAGTAACATCCAACTGTGTGTTTATCCATGAACTTGAGGGATATGTTTGCCCTCCCTTTTCTGACACTTGACCCTGTATAATCCTACCAAACCTGACTCTAATCTTATTTCTTTAGAAATACTGTTAACCATATATTCTTTCTTCCTCACAGATTGATCTGTTTTCTAAGGGTAATCATAATCTATGTTATTTTTTAGTCATCGACCAGAGATTCTACTCTACTATTCATTAAAATTGTTCAGAGGCTGAAAAGATAGACTAGAGCCCTCTCACATATTAAGAGATGACTATTGCTGGGTTGATCCCTCACTTCTCTTCTCTTTATCAATTCTTATGACTGTTAGATCAAGTAACTATATTAAACGGTTGGTAGATTTAGCCATTTGTGTGCCTACTCTCCCTGGTCTGCTCCTTTTACTCCAGCCAAGCACATAAATGTGCACTGTCCTTTGCCGTTTTAGAAAAACAATGAGAAAAAAAAAGACAATGGAAAACAAGTTTGAATAAGCATAAAACTGGTTTCCAAATCCTAATCTCCAGACATAGAAATGAGACAGGCAGGCTCTTTTTCCCTTTAATTCTATAAATACTCTAAGCTTTGAAGTCTGAAGTGTTACTACTATGTAGGCAATGTAGAAATAAAGAGTAATTTCCTGATGCTCAGAGGATTCATAATCCAATGAATGAGAAAAGTATACAATAACTACCATACAGTGTTGAATATGACAAAGTATTATAATAAAATGTTACTATTTGGGAAGGATCTACTGGCCCTGATTTAAGTATTTTACAGATATGACTTCATTGAATCCTCATAATTACCCTATAAGGTAATTATTGTTATGGACATTTTACAAATGGAAAAACTAAGGTGCATGGAGAAGTAGCTGATCTTGGGTCATATAATAGTAACTGCAACTACAGTCAGAGTTTTCTTGTGCTTGAGGGACAAATAACTGCCATTAAAAGAAACAGATTATTTAAAATGAATGCCCAAACCAGTAAGCACCAGAAAGCCGTTGGTTTTTATTGATGACAAGCCTACCAAAGAAAAGCATTCTCAAAAGAGCAGATATATGAAATTGATGAATCATCTTCTCATATGAAAAAAGTCATTTCTTCTATTTTTCCTCTCCATTTCTTCTTATTTTTAGCATAATACAGAAGGAAATTCTCCTCCTTGTAGAAGTGTGACAGATTTGAATAATAAAATACTAATATATATTTTCATACCTAAGCATATTTTAAAGTTTATTTATTTATTTTGAGATAGAGAGAGCTCATGTGCACATGTGCGGAAGGGGCAGAGAGGGAGGGGAGAGGGAATCCCAAGCAGGCTCCATGCTGTCAGCATGGAGCCCGATGCCAGGCCTGAACACACGAACCGTGAGATCATGACCTGAGCCGAAATCAAGAGTTGGATGCTTAACCGACAGAGCCACCCAGGCGCCCTAAGCATATTTTAATTATATGCTGTTATAACTTTTATTGGGTTACCCTTCTAAATAAGATCATCCTGAAGGACTTTCTTACCATAATGTATTTTTGAGACATAGACTGGTTCAGGTGAAACAACAGGTTCTGCAGGGATAGGAGGAGGACCTATAAATAAAATAAAAACATAAAGAAATATGAAACTTCCATGTTCCAAAAAGCAGGTACCTTACTGTTCTGTAATAAACAATAATCTAAGAATGATTATTTTTTCTGTATAATTCTGACAACTCTATACCACCAAATCTCCATTAGCTCAGCCTTGATAAATATCCTGCCTTACTGAAATTATACAAACATATTTCTGGATTTCCTAATTTTTCAATCACAGCATAATTGCTACTATATAGTTGGTGTTGTAATAGATGCAACATTCTGAAAAGCATTTAAAATGAAACATTGTTTTAGATGCCCATGAACAATTCTCTATTTACAGTAATACTACACACAATACTTAAAACTAATATCCTATCAAAAATTTAATATGTGAGAGTTGTTTTTCCTAGGGGGATATTACATTCAAAGTTTTCAAAGCTTTTAGTTTTGTTCCTTGCAATGGCTTCCCATTTTTGTTTTCCAACTTAGGAAATCATAGAAAAACAAACAAACAAAAGAACACTAAACCAAAGAAACAAAAAAAGATCATAAAAGTTTAAATGAAGAGGCTCCAGGAGCAAAGGTTCACCTAAATTAGTATCTCTCAAGAAGCATTCATAAAGACAAAGGAACCAAAGTAACTGCTTGTTTGTACATAATTTTGACTAAGATGAAATACTGACTGAATATATAAGAATTAGCAAGGAGGGGCACCTGGGTGGCTCAGTCAGTTAAGCATCCAGGTTTGGTTCCAGCCATGATCTCATGTTTGTGGGTTCGAGCCCTGCATCGGACTCTGTGCTGACATCTAGCTCAGAGCCTGGAGCCTGTTTCAGATCCTGTGTCTCCCTCTCTCTGTCTGACCCTCCCCTGCTTGTGCTGTCTCTCTCCCCCCAAAATAAATAAAAAACAGGAAAAAAAATTAAAAAAAACTTAGCAAGTAAAGACTGGCAATGTCATATTGCAGTTCCCATTAGTTAAGCAAAGGCTAACTATAGTTAGATATATACACTCTGGACTTTAGAAAAGCGGAACCTTAAAAATTCAGAGGAAGATGGGATTTTTTCCATTTACTGAAGTGTGCTAGCCACAAGTAGAAAGAAATCCACAGATATTAAATCCTGTTTATCAAGCACAAATAATTTCAATAAACAAAATGTGACAGTACCAGTTGGACTGCATTTCAAGGCACACTGTATAAATAGACAAAGTAATCTTGAAAAAGAACAACGGTGGAAGACTCACACTTCCCTATTTCAAAACTCAATACAAAGTGACGGTAAATAAAACAGTATGGTAATGGCATAAAGACATATAGACCAATGGAACAGAGAGTCCAGCAATAAATTCTCTCTTATTTTGTCAACTGATTCTTGACAACAGTGTCAGCATCATTCAAAAAGGGAAAAGGCAGTCTTTTCAATGATGCTGGAAAAACTGGATAGTCACATGTAAAAGATTAAAGATAGACCCCTACCTAACAATAAATACAGAAATTAACTCAACATGGATCAAAGACCCAAACATAAGGGCAAAAGCCATGAAACTTTTAGAAGAAAACAAAGGAGGAAAGCTTGATGATGACACTGGATTTGGCAATAATTCCCTGGATACGACCCTAAAAGTACAGGCAACAAAAAACTGGGATTTTATCAAAAGTAAACACTTTTGTGAATCAAAAGCCAATAATAACAGTAAAAATGTAAATCACAAGAAGGGAGAAGATATTTGTACATCACATATCTGATACGGGATTGATATCCAGAACATACAGCAGTCCTCTTCTTATCTGAGGGGGTTAGTTCTACTGCAGATAATACTGAACCCTGTGTGTGTATATGTACGTATATATACACAATGTTTTTACACACACACACACACACACACACACACACACACATATATACATCCTTTTGATAAAGTTTAATTTGTAAACTAGGCACAGTAAGAAATTAGTACACATTATACTAAGAATTATGTGACTATAGTCCTCTATCAAAATACCTTATAGTACTGTACTCATTTTCCTTGCAATGGGAGATAATGTGATGAGATGAAGTAAAGTGTATAACATAGGCATTATGATGTAGGATAGGTTACTAATGACTTTCTGATGACATGTCAGAAGGAGGATCATCTGCTTAGAGACCACAGTTCACCACAGGTAATTGAAGCCACAGAAGGTGAAACTGTGAATAAGGAGGTGACTACTAGATAGAGGACTCCTAAAATTCAACAGAAAGATCAATGACCCAATTTAAAAATGGGCAAAGGAATTGAGTATGTTATTTCTCTGAAGAAGATATACAAGTGGCACATGAAAAATGCTCACCATCTTTAGTAAGTAGGAAAATGCAAATCAAAGCCACAATGAAATGCCACATCATACCCAGTAGAATGGCTACTATCAAAAAAAAAACCCCAGAAAATATCAAGTATTGATGAGGATGTAGAAAAACTGGAGCCGTGGGGTGCCTGGGTGGCTCAGTCGGTTAAGCATCCAGCTTTGGCTCAGGCCATGATCTCATAGTTCGTGGGTTCAAGCCCTGTGTCAGGCTCTGTGCTGACAGCTCAGAGCCTGGAGCCTGCTTCAGATTCTGTGTCTCCCTTTCTCTCTGACCCTCCCCTGCTCACACTGTCTCACTCTGTCTCTCAAAAATAAATAAAAAACATTTTAAAAAATTAGAAAAACTGGAACCTTTCCTTACTATAGGCAGGAATGTAAAACAGTGCTGCCATTATAAAGAATAATATGGCAGCTCTTATAAGATTAAATATAAAATTACCAAATGATCCAGCAGTTCCACTTCTGGGTATAAAATCCAATGATTTGGAACCAGAGTGTTAGAGATACTCATACACCTACATTCACAGCAGCATTCATTATTCACAAGAGCCAACAGTTAAGGCAATGCAAGTATTTATCAACTGATGAATGGATAAACAAAATGTGGTATATACATACAAGAGAATATTATTCAGCCTTAAAAAGGAAAGAAATTTTGATATGTGCTACAATATAAACTTTGAGGACATAATGGTAAGTGGCCATAAAGACAAATACTGCATGATTCCATCTGAGGTACCCAGACAATTCACATAGACAGAAAACAGAATGGTAATTGCCATGAGCTTGGTGTGAAGTGGGGGTAGGATGAGGAGTAATTTTTTAATGGGCATAGAATTTCAGTTTCGGAAGATGGAAAGAGTTCTGGATGTTGAATACAACAAAGTGAATGTACTTAAGACTAAAGCATACACTTAAAATGGTTATAGTACTAAAATTTATATTCTTATATATATGCAGGCAAAATTTTATTTTACCACACTAAAAACCTCGATTTTTCTTTTATAGTTTGTCTAGTTGGTTTCCATATGACACCCAGTGCTCATCCCAACAAGTGCCCTCCTCCATGCCCATCACCCCTTTCCTCTCTCCCCCATCTGCATCAGCCCTCAGTTTGTTCTCAGTGTTCAAGAGTCTCTCATGGTTTGCCTCCCTCCTTCTCCCCAACTATATATCCCCCATGGTCCTCTGTTAAGTTTCTCCTGTTCCACTTATGAGTGAAAACATGGTATTTGTTCTTCTCTGCCTGACTTATTTCACTTAGCATGACACCCTCGAGGTCCATCCACATTGCTACAAATGGCCAGATTTCATTCTTTCTCATTGCCATGTAGTACTCCATTGTGTATATATACCACATCTTCTTGATCCATTCATCAGGTGATGGACTTTTAGGCTCTTTCCATGTTTTGGCTATTGTTGAAAGTGCTGCTATGAACATTGGGGTACATGTACCCCTATGCATTAACATTCCTGTATCCCTTGGGTAAATTCCTAGCAGTGCTATTGCTGGGTCATAGGAGATTTCTATTGTTAATTTAAAAACCTCGATTTTTAAAAAAGCAGTATTGAAATAAGCGAAACTTAGAACCAGATTCTTAAGTAATTGTATAAAAAGTGTTAAGATTTTCACAATCTTAGAGTATTATTGTATATTGCATAACACTGTCCTGGAAAAAAATTAGGGCAAAAAGTATTATACAGTTAAAAAAATATGATTATACCTAAAAACACCACATACAAAATAGGAATGAAGATATACGTGGAAAATAATTTTTTCAGTTCAAAATTGTGAAAAAAAATTAAAAATAAGTTTTTAAGTTTTATGAGTAGGAGACCAGAAAACTGAGGTCTCACAGGAAAAAGAAACATTCAATTCTTATCTTCCATACCCCTTCAGAAAAAAAAGTAAATCTCCTTTAAACTAGTGGTTTAGGACATTTAAAAAAAATGTAGTTCACTATATATAAAAAGGTGAGTAGGGACTCCTGGGTGGCTCAGTCGGTTAAGTGTCCAACTTTGGCTCAGGTCATGATCTCATGGTTCATGGATCCAAGCCCCGCGTCAGGCTCTGTGCTGACAGCTAGCTCAGAGCCTGGAGACTGTCTTTGGAATCTGTGTCTCCCTCTCTCTCTGACCCTCCCCTGCTCATGCTGTGTATCTCTCTCTCAAAAATAAATAACATTTTTAAAAAATTAAAAAAATATTTAAAATAAAATAAAATAAAAATAAAGAGGGGCGCCTGGGTGGCTCAGTCTGTCAAGCGTCGGGGCTTTGGCTCAGGTCATGATCTCACAGTTTGTGGGTTCTAGCCCCATGTCAGGCTCTGTGCTGACAGCTAGCTCAGAGCCTGGAGACTCCTTTAGATTCTGTATCTCCCTCTCGCTGACCCTCCCTTGCCCATGCTGTCTCTCAAAAATAAATCAAAAAACATTTAAAAAAATAAAGAAAAAGGTGACATATTTTTACCAAGCTTTGTGACCACAGAAAATACATTATTAAAATATTTTTAGTCATAATTAAAACACTACTGGAACTTTTTGAGAAAAAAATGATGAATACAAAGTGGTACCAGTGGAGATGGGAAAATGCTATCTTAATTTTCACAAAGAAGAGAGAAGATAGATGTTTAGAAACTAAAAATTGCAGCCCACCAGTAAAAACATTTGCTAATCCTAAATAAGCATTTTGAGGTATTTATCATTAGAAGCCAACCATAAACATCATTTCTGATGAATAAGTTAGAATGATTTTAAAAAATAAGTTAGATGTTTGGGAATACGTTTTAATTTAAAAGCATTTCACATCTTAGCTCCTTGAGGGTAGAGGACAGGTCTTATTTAATTCTAGATCCTCAGTACCTACCACAGTCCCTGAAACACAGCACATCCTGAAAATATTTATTGATTTATTGAGTCTACTGCATGCTACTATTGGAAGGAAACTGGGGAAAATATTCCTGGGGATGTACCTAGATGGGTTGATAGCTGATCAAATAATCACAGATAAAGGATTTCAATAAATAAACTGAAGGAATCCCTTAAGAATATTATTTTTATCACAGGTTCTGCATTTCACATTAATTTGTTAAAGACTCGGGAAAGGCAAAAACATATCTATAAAAAAAATAAATTAAATAAATCTTATTTATTTAGCTTTAAACACTAAACTCCAGGTCAGTAAGATCTGTTCACTAAGTGCTTAAAGCAGTATGAGAATAGATAAATGAATGATGGACAAACATGAATACTGGTAAAGATAGCAAAATTATCAAATGATAAAGTCAGAACTCAAAATTATCAAAATTGACCTCATATTAGAAATAGGAATTTCTAGGTTAAAATCCATACCTTCTAAATATTTAACAGGAAAAAAAGTCAAAGAAAACATTATCCACAGGACAAAAGGAAGAACTGGATAACATGACATCAGATATTCATAGTAAGTGCAAATGTTAAAAGTTTTTTATTGAATTATTTGTTGACTAGGTCAAAAAAATCTAATTTTATGCACAAAAGACAATCTTTAAAAACAAAACAACAGGATAAAGACACTGGACCAATACATAAGGTATCAAAGTATCACTATGAGAATTAAAAAAAATTCAAGACCAAAACATATAACACATAAAATATATAAGATAAAGTTATTTTATATTGAATTTTTAAAAAGTATTCACTGTAACAATATGCAATCACTGCTCTCTATAGGTCAAATAACATGTAAAAATCAAAGCATTTCAATAAAATAAGGATAATGACACTTATAGTGCCAGCTTATACAAGACATATGCCTAGCCCTTTAATTAATAAATCTGAGAAACACTGAAGAGAAAATAACATGAAAATTAACAAAGTACTTCTCAAGTACTGAATAAATCCAAAGTATGACCAACTATTTGAAAACGTAAAAAAAAAAACCTATACATCAAAACTTACAAGATGTTGCAAAATAAATAATTAGATAATGCTTTTAAGCAACCAAAAAATAAAAGTACATGAAAAAAGAGTTGAACTTAGAACAAAATCAGCAATCAGACAGCAATGGAAGAAAATAAATTCTGACTTCTCTCCTATAGTTACCAAGTAATTCTTCATTAACAAATCCTTTAGGTGATTCCTTCTGAAAAAGATTAATTTTACAAATAGTTTATAATCAAGAGGATTTACCTGATGTTTCCAAAATCCTTGGCTCAGGTTCATCCAATTGTAGAAGCTCATCAAGAGCTAATTTTGCTGCATTGGATCTAGACTCCTTTTTATTTTGTCCCAGTCCAGTCTTATATTGAATACCATCCACCACAGCACAAAAAGCAAAATATGGTCCCATAACGTTACCTTGAAAAATAAGTCAGAATGAACGCTGCAATAATTCACAGTATGTTTTCACAAATGACATTTTATACAGAAAAATATCCTAATACAAAAAGTGTGGAAAACTATATTGACCTGTAAGTTTTGAGTTTTATTTCATTTTTTTTTTTTTACAGCCAATGCAGGATAAAAGTAAGGCTAGGTGAACCCCTGAACTAGTTCTGAGAAATGCATCAGACAGCCAGGTTAGCTCCAAATTCAGCATGAACAGTATTAGGACCAGCTTTAGAGGATAGGTCATACATGGAGGGACAGGGTCTTGTCTAAAGAAATACCTGGCAATAGAAAGCACCAAATATCTGTTGAATGACCAATGAGAGGTAAAATATGGAACCTCTGGCAATATCTTGTTTTGAAATTCAATAAAAATAAAGTTGAATTTCTCCCACCTTCTGAGTGCTCTGATACTTTTGTAAGCCCCAGAACAAAAGTATCCCTTTGTTGTTGTTTTTAACTTTTTTAATGTTTTATTTATTTTTGATACAAAGAGAGACAGAGCATGAGAGGGGGAGGGGCAGAGAGAGAAGGAGACACAGAAGTGGAAGCAGGCTCCAGGCTCTGAGCAAGCTGTCAGCACAGAGCCTGATGCGGGGCTCGAACCAACAAACCATGAGATCTGACCTGAGCCAAAGTCGGAGGCTTAACCGACTGAGCCACCCAGGCACCCCCAAAAGTATCCCTTTGAAGAAATTCTGTGAACCAAGTAGGGTGTCAGAGTAAGGAATTCAAACCACCATAACCTTCAAGGCAAGTGGAGGGGAAAGAATTCACAAGGAAAACTAAAACAGAAACAACACAGAAGACATGCTAAAGTTTTATATCAAATGTCCAGTCATCCAAAATTCCTAGAAGGATTAACAACTTTTACCTAGTTTTCATATTTGTTTAATGAAAAATGAAATGGAATCATCTAAATTTATAGGCCAGGGGCGCCTGGGTGGCTCAGTTGGTTAAGAGTCCAGCTTCATCTCGGGTTATGATCTCACGGTTCGTGGGTTTGAGTCCCACGTCGGGCTCTGTGCTGACAGCTCAGAGCCTGGAGCCTGCTTCAGATTCTGTATCTCCCCCTCTCTCTGACCCTCCCCTGCTCACGCTCTCTCTGTCTCTCAGGAAAAAAAAATTAAATTTATAGGCCAAAGATTTTTCCCATTCTAGCTTTACTTGTTGATATTCAGACTTTAGAGGTCTCTATTCCAGTTATGGATGGTTAGGTATAGCTTCCCCACAGAAGCCTCCTCATCACTATTATTATTTCCTCACATATTACACTAACTTCTTATTTTGGTTTTGCTGTATATCAAAGTTTTACAAGTAACTCCTGACTACATTCGAGTAAACTGCTTTCCTCCCACCATCCAAGACTTCAGTTTCCCAAGTTCCTTCCTTATGATCACCTAGGTTCCCATCCAAACTTATAAAACGTGGTAGTATTTTGTATATTTAACAAGAATGAGATTATTATGTGTGAGACACCACCCATCAAGTTTGTTAATAAGAATTCTATGTCAGAGTACTGAGCCTTTAAGCATCTCATCGTACTTCAGGTTCTCAAACTTTAGGATGTATCTAAATCACCTGTAGGGTTGTTAAAACACACTCTGGTGTCATTACTAAACCTACTGATTCTACTGGTACTATACACATAAAATAAATACCATTACTTATCATTGGGTTGTGGTTTTGAGTAATTTTTACTAAGATCAATGAAGAGTTGCCCTTCCATTTTTTTTTCTTACTGTGACCAACAGCTTACATTTTCCAAAAGTAGTCTGAGAAAAATGGAGGGAAATCTAACTAGTGACACAAAAATTAAGTCCACAGTACTAATCATGAAGCAACCCAACCTACAGTGACTGGACCTAGGAAAACTCCCACCTTCAATATTAAGACTCTATTTTTGGGGGGAGGAGCCAAGATGGCGGAGAGGAAGGGAGCTCTGTAAACT